>NW_016107645.1:766175-804134 GCF_001604975.1 Cebus imitator
CAGACAAGATAGTAGAAATTAGCAAATATGTGTGTGTGTGTGTGTGTGTGTGTGTGTGTGTGTATATATATATATAGATGTGTGTCTATATATATTTATACGTATATGTATATATCTGTGTATATGGGGATATAGATACACCCTTGTGCTAAGGGGTATATTTTCTAATATGTGTTCAGGTATTTTTATAAATCTTAAACTTTCTGCAATTTCATAGCTATAGACTCTGTAATGTTTTTTGTTAAACTGAAAATACTAATCTCTGGTGAATCTTTATGTTTTTACCAGTATTATTGTGTTTTGGAATCACATTACTTTTCAGTGTAATGATGACAAGTATAGAGAGTTACATGCTTTTTTTAAATTAGAAAATTAATGTGAAGACCAGATCTCAAATATCAGTTTGTCTGATCTTATTCAGTATGCCATTTAGCTTAAAAAGTTCTCATTTTGTTTCTGCAGTTCACTCATACTGAGCAAACTAGACAAAACAATTTCTGCTGCTCACTTGGAATTAAGATAATTGTTTCACAATTCAAAGAAAGAAGTTAATTAGCGTGCCTTTTTTCAATTTAAAGTTATTCTTTATTAAGAATAATTTTCTTTCCTGAAACTGTTCATTTCCGAGGAAGGTCTAGAATGGAACAAACATAAAACTAGGAAACAGCAGCTTTTACTCCATGTGACAAGGTTTTGTTAAGCGTGCCCGTGGGCTGGTGGTCTTAGTCGTGTGTATAATGTGGCCCTGCCTCTGGCAAGCTGTAATCTGGTAGCTAGTGTGGAGTCTGCATTCCAGCTACCTGGTGCCATCACACTTACACACACCTTAGCTCAGATGTCCCGGTATTTTTTCTCCTCACCAACGACATCAGGACCACATGGGAACTTGCTAGAAATGCAGATTCTGAGGCTTCCTCCTAGACTTACTAAATTAGATACTCTGAGAGTGAGGCTCAGAATCTGTGTTTTAATATTCTCTTCAGGTGATTCTGATTCTGCCTAAAGCTTGAGAAACACTGTCCTAGCTTCTGACTTGGGCAACACTCCCGAATTAGTGCCTAGCTTTTCCCAACTGTAAAATGTAAAATATAATATTTTTCTCATAGAATTATTGTGATAATTCAAGAAAATCATGTAAAGTGATTTCTGTAATAGTTGCCTGACAGATAGAGTACTCTAAGGACACTGAGGGCTCTTCAAAAGCAGCATGGCCTCTGTGTGCTCCCATGTCTGCGCACATTTGAAAACCAGCCTCCAACATTACACTTCCTCCTTCTGTCAGTCATTGCAGAATCTAATGTTGCAAAGGCAGGACAGCAAAGCATCCTTTGAAGAATGAAGTGTTATTAAAATTCCATTCCATAATATTTGTATTAGTTTTGTATTCTTCAAAAGGCCTATCTTATTTTACTTTCTAAATCATTTTTTTTTCTAGCCCCACTCTCATTTTCAAATTTTCTCATTTTCTTTTTACTCTGGATATTTTCTAGATAATTTATTTCAACATTCTAATGCTGTATAATTTCAAATACCCAAAGAAAATACATTTTTTTTGAAATATTGATGAACTAAAACCAATAGCTATGAATGAGTGAATCCTGTGTTTAATCTACATGTGAGATATCACTCATTCTATTCCATGCAAATAGGAAGGTAAATATAATAAAGTCATTAATAATAATGAAATACTGCTATTTTATATAAGAATTTGGGTTATGTCCCATACAAATTAACAGCATAATATTGTACAATTAGTCTTTTGATATCAATATTTTCCTAATTTATTCTTTTTACAGATTGCATTAAAATTCACCTCAAAGATTCAGTTCAAGGTTATCATAGAGAACTAATGGTTCAAATGTGCTTGTTAGCCAATATACAACATTCTGTATTCTTACATACTTAGTTCACAGGGACTTTTGGGATTCAGTTATGTTCAGTCATGGAGGACACACTCTGAGCTGCCCTGACACTGTGGAAAATATGGCATCTCTAACATATTCCCTTCTCATGGAGGTGTGCATCTTTGAACTCAGAGCTCTCCTTTGCTACCCTCATTCAACCCAGCACGTCCAGCCTGTGGGTTTGCCTCACCTGTCTTCTCTGCCTGAGCCCTCTGCTCAGGGTGGCATTTTCATGATGTCCCCACATATCTTTCTTCTTCTGTCTCTGCTTATGCTCTCTTCCCAATGCAAGAAAATCATCTCCTAGCTTTATTACTGCCTCCCACAGTCTTGTCTATTTGTTGGTATTAATCTGAGCTTAAGAAAAATGTTTCCTGAAATTTCACCTTACAGACATTTGGATTAGAAATAAGGGCTAGAGGCCAGGCGCGGTGGCTCACGCCTGTAATCCCAGCACTTTGGGAGGCCGAGGCGGGTAGATCATGAGGTCAAGAGATCGAGACCATCCTGGTCAACATGGTGAAACCCCGTCTCTACTAAAAAAACAAAAATTAGCTGGGCATGGTGGCACATAATTGTAGTCCCAGCTACTCAGGAGGCTGAGGCAGGAGAATTGCTTGAACCCAGGAGGCAGAGGTTGCAGTGAGCCGAGATCACGCCATTGCACTCCAGCCTGGGTAACAAGAGCAAAACTCTGTCTAAAAAAAAAAGGCAAATAAATAATGGCTAGAAATGGAGAGCTAGATGAAGGATGGAGAAGCTGATTGCATCTAGGGAAGTCAGGGAGTTGGATGTGCATTGCAAAGAATGGCTAAGAATGGAGCCCAGTCAATGGGATATTTAAAAATCCTATTCCATCTGAATATATGAGTTTGTCCATTATTAGAATTATTTCTCTAAGTGCTTCTTAAAATGATCAAAGAAATCTTTGGGAGTATGAAAAAAACAGAAAAATTGTCATGTGTATATATTAATGAAGTGTGTTACATCAACGAATATTTCGTCATATATATGTATGTCAATCTAAAAAGGTTTCTCAACCTCAACATTATTAAATTTTTAGGTTAAATAATGTTTTGTTTGGGTGTGGGCTGCCCTGGCATTGCAGCTTCCCTGGCCTCTACATGCTATATGCTGGTAGCTGTGTGCCCCCTCAAAAACTTTTTTTGACAATAAAAAATATCTTCAGACATTGTGACATTGTCAGATGTCTCCTGGGAGGCATAGCCATCCTAACTTCAGATTCACTGGTCCAGACTGTAAAACTTATCAAACTATTATTGTGAAAGATGAATCTGTTTTAAGATCCACTTGCAAGCTAAATCTACATAAATATCTATTAAACTTTAGTACTTTGTGACCTGATTTTGAGTTTCTTTCTGCATAATTATTTTTTGGGCCCTCAACACATACTTGATGGTTATATTTTTTCAGTTTCTCTAGATGCTTCATCTGGACAAATAGTTTATTATAGCAAATTAGTTCTAGAATCTCACTTGTCTTAATATTAGCTGATTAGTATTAATATGTGTTAATTCTATTTCTTTCATTTTTCTACATGCTTTATCTGGCCAAATGGTGTATCATGACAAATTAGTTCTAGACCCTCAATTATCTTATTACTAGTAGGTATACAATAGTGCAATGCATTAAAATGACTTTCCTTTTAATAGTTCTATATGAATAAAAACATATTTCCTGCCAAATTTCACCTCAGTGCTGCAAACCCATAGAAAAGGAATAATGCAATATCATGATACAGGGAGAAAAATTTAGAAACACAATAGCATATACGTACACATAACTTTATGAGGGTAAATAATAAGTTAAAAAAAAAAATATATATATATATATATATATATATATATATATATATTTATAAATTGATACAGGTCATTGCAAGAAAATCACAAAGACCGAAGTTAACCAGATGACATGAATAGAGAGAAATAGAAAACAAAACAACAAATAATGCAAATTAAAGTGAGACAATCATTTTGCTGTTAATATAGGAGAAAAACCAAAAGTGGGAAGATACAATTCTTCAATAATGTGGGCATGCATCTTTACTGTTAGGGTGTGTGTGTGTGTGTGTGTGTGTGTGTGTGTGTGTGAGTGTGTGTGCACGTGTATCTGCTGAGGGCCTTTGAATACCCTTTCCTTACTCAGGACAAATAGACAAATATATAATTTAGGCGCCTAACAATACAGACCATATTTTCAGAGATATAGGAAGTAAAAAGGTCTTAGGAAGGCCGACTCAAATCCAAGCACATAGATTCCAGCTGGGGACAGGAGTAGAAAAAGTATATTTCTTGTATCTGTAGGCCTGGGGTGAAAAACAGCTTCAGGGAACATTCACTTTGTTATCTATGGTAGAAAATTGAAATCAAGGGTATTGTGCTAAGGGGCTACTACAGAAGAAGATCTAGGAGATTTTTCTTGAGGTTGGAAGACAGGCATTTAGCTGAGGATGGAGGTTTAAGGAGAATCTGGAGGGCTTTTTTTAGAAATATGCTTCCATACCTTGAAAAAACTCCTAAAAATCACCCCTATTTCTCAATATCACATGCTTTGTACATGCCATGTAATTATTTTTGATTGCCGAATTTCATTTTGAGTTTTGATGTACTACTTTTAAAATTACAGTTATAGCTGGGCATGATAGCCTGTAGTCTTAGCTAATAGGGAAACAGACACAAGAGGATTACAACACCAGCCTGGACAACATACTGAAATCCTATCTCTGCAAAAAAAAAAAATTTTTTTAAATAGGAATTCAGGAATGGTGACTTGTGCTTGCAGTCTGGCTACTTCAGAGCATTGCTTGAGTCCAGGAGTTGGAGGTTGCAGTGAGCTATGATCGTACCACCACATGCCAGCCTGGGTGACAGAACAAGATACTACTGTCTCAAAAAATAAAATAACTGTTGTTCAGGATCATTAGGAACATATTTAATCAATGCTTTTTCAGAAATGGTGGTTTAAAAATAAGTAGGCTAGGAAGAAAGCTCTAAGTAGATATTCTGCTCTCAGACTTCTGCTTCCTGTAACACCTTTAATATCTATAAAATAATTAGAGCTTTTGATTGTGGAGTAGGCTTGATTTAGAACTGAGGATTCTTTCTAGACATATTTTAATTTGAGTTTCACTCACTGCCAAAAAAAAAAAAAATTGGCAAGACAGAGAAAAAGAAAAAAAAAAGGTCACAAAATATAAAAGTCAAAAGCAATCATTCCAAATTTGTGTTTTATATATTCTCTCAGATTTGCTGTCTTATATTTCAACATTTTTCAGATAGCATCATTAATGAACAGCCTCCCAGCCCCCCTCCATAATGCAGCTTTTTGATCCCAGTGCCCAATTGGCTTCAATCAATTCCTCTGACCATGCAAATTATGACTCTACAAAACCTGCCAGGACTCGTTTTCTTAGTATTAGATGCAGGCAGATAGAAATTGAGAGATAATTCCACATAATGCTCATCAAAGCAGAAAAAAAAAATCAATCTTAATGCACAACGGGCTGACAGACAAAGAGAAAAAATTAAACAGTCTGTATTAAAAACAAAAGGAAATAACAGGGACAGAAGAAAAAGGAAAAAAAAAAGTGATTTCATGTAGGTGCTACAAAATCTTTAACCAAAACATGAGCTCTGATGAAGGATCTGAGACTCGAGAATATCATGGTCCTTACATCCAGGAAAAAAGCCAGCTGTTTTATTGAGTTGCCAACAGTTGTCACCGAAGCCATCCTGAAGTTTCCTTGCTTCCAGTCAGGTAGGGCAAGAAACACAAATGCATTCTCCCTCAGGACAGACACTTCCAAACTAACCACTCCCATCTAGTGGGATCCTACTCCCAAATCGTCCAGGTGGCCTACTACACCCTGCTTTCTTCTGCTTGCAGTTGTCTGACATGACATTGCTCACCCTTTCTTAAGTGTTACTCTTTTCTCTGTCCCTTTGTTATAGGTGTTTAGCCTATAGTGGAAAGGCCTTACCTTTGTGTCACATAAATCGTGTTATTCAGCCCGTTACATTTTATGTCAGGTAATACCTTATGGTATTTTACCTTTATCAATATAAAACTAATTTCTTTTAAGTTTTCACCTGAACTTCAGTATTACCTGTTGAAGGAGTAGTAAACAGACTCTTCATTCATGGAGCTTATAATCTAGTGTGAGTAATAGAAGAGAACAATTTCTTAAATAAATCAGGAGTTAACACTGATTGTGATGAGAACACAGTAGAAGTATAAGGTATGTTGGAAACAAGGAGCATAAGTTGGATAAGGGATTTAGACAAGCATTCCGTGTGGGACCGACACTTCTGCCTGTCTGAGGTACACAAAGGGTGTACCAAGGTTACGTTTCTAGACCTGGGTGATTAGACCCTGAGTTTCTGTTTTTGAGACATTGGCAGAGGCCAAAATAGGCTGAGTCCCTGGGGTTGTTTGCTTCCTGTAGGGCATTCGGAAAACCAATTAATACCTTTAGATCAAGAACATTTTCTCTATAACATCTCTTGAATTGTTTAGGTTCTCTTTAAGAATAACAAGTCATCCCTGCAAGCTCTTTATGTTTTCCATGTCCACCATGTTTTCCATATTTTTGTTTCTTTATTATTTTCTTCTGAATTCTAGGCAGACTTAAGTTGGCCTTCCAAATTGTTGGCATCAGTATGGCTTGTCGGGGCCCCTATGTGGATTCCTAGTATGATTTTCCATGGTGATTTTCTGTATGTTTCATATACTTTTCACATCCTAATATGTGGCTTTCTTTTCCTGTCCTGTTCTCTTCATTTTGCTTTTGGCTAAATTGTATGGAAACATGTTATTTTTGCTTTTATATGGAAGTTACGTTGCTTTTGAATTGTAAAAAGAAATTGAAAATTTCTTCTGCATCCTTTAGTAGATTAGCATAAAATCTTCTTTTTGAGAAACTCAAGTAGTTCCTCTCAGGATTTCTTCAGTTAGGAATTCTCTAGGAAACAGAACCTGAAACAATTACTCAGTGCAGATTCTTTATTGGAAGGTGATACATGGGACAGCCAGAACAGGCCAGTCTACTCCAAAAGGGAGAACAGCCAGATGTGCCTGTAGCCAGCCCCAGCAGCTGCAGCTGGAATGCCGAAGAGCCAAGCAAGGGTCTGGAACATGGATGAAGCTGAGAGAATCTCAAGGAGTGTGTTACTTTGAATGCATCTGAGTACTTACTTTCTCAAAAAACATATTACGAGATAGGCTGTCTGTTCATATAGGCAATGGTTGCACCCTAGATCTGTATTTGGAAGAAGGTTTTCTGCAATTCCAGGCCAATTGCTATTTCTGATGGGCATTTACTAATTCACTTCTGCTTCACTTTGGCAGCATTTCCCCCTGGCCCATCAACTCAGTTGCAGGAATTCAGAACTGGACATTTTGAACAATGGAAAAAATTGAATTCCTCCTAAATAAACTCCTAGAGTTTTTTACTGCCTTTGTGCACTCAGAATGCAGTATAGTAATATTCCAGCAACCACTGCAGATACATATACACACACATACACACACACACACACACACCCCACCCACCTTTTTATGGATGCCCCACTAACATATACAGGCCATGTTATTCACAGGCTCTATGTGTTCTGCCTAACTTCTTGTATGCCTTTTCTCTTATAAATGTAGTCAGCTAGGAGGAGGACAGGAACAACAAGGAAAAGGAACCGGAGTTCAAGCACTTCCAGAAGCAGCACCTTAGGTCTATAGGCAGAACTATAATTTTTTTTGGCTGAGACACAACCTGTGAGAGATACAAAGTGAATCTGTTTCCTTTTCACATAACCTGTGTTTTATCACGACTGAAAGTATTGTAGGATTCTGGACCAAAGTATGAAACAGCATCAGAAAGCCAGTTGTGTCATCTTTCCAGGGATACCGTCATGTGAGAGCAAGGCCCCCTGTCATTCTAGCCTGCTTGGCCTCCATGCAGGGACAATTATATTTATTTACAAGAATGTGAGCACCAATATTGCAGAGTTTAGGCATTTATGTTCATTGCCATATCCTCAGCACTTAAAACAGAGCCTGGATTCTAGGAGGTAACTAATACTTTTTTTGGGTCAAATATTTGATTATAGCAGTTATGTGATTATTGGCTGTCTTCCCCTAGACTGGGCATTCCCTGACGGTAGCACCATGCTTTTTTCCTTGTCAGGTTATCTTCTGCTTCAAGTACAGCATCTAGAACGTAAAAAGTAAATACATATCATTTTATGAATAAAAAAAGCACTTTTAGGCTGCAGAAAGCAGCATGACTACTAGTATAGCTGTGTTCATATCCACCCCTCAAATAGACTGTCTTGACAATAGTGAGTCTTGTATTCATCATAGAACTTCTGCTGAACCCAGCACCATTCTTTTAAGTAAGTGCTTGCTTAATAATTATTTGATTGAATAAGCAAATAAATGGAAACGTCTACAATATTACAAATATGATGCAAGATATGAAAAGCCTTATGCATTGAAATCTACAGGACTTAACCCTAGAAGGCTGAAGTGATATAACACCAGGAAAATTATTAACTTAACAGAACACATCAAAATAAAACATTGTCCAAATCTATATAATTATCTCAATTGCTAAAAAAGTCTCTGATAAAAATTCAATAGCTATTCATCATAAGCACAGTAAAAATAATAGGAAAAAGAGTTTCTTTTTTCACAAAGGAAAAATTAAATGTTTCAGCAAGCATTACCTTTAATGTAGAAATACGAGACTTTCTAAAACAAATAAGAATAATATTAACATGACTCACTTCACCATTGCTGCTACAATTATTTATTATTTTAATAGTAAAATTTTTATTAAACATCAAGGAAAAGAATATTAAAAATAATCACTGGACCTCAAAATCTTCAGTATACTATTAAAAATGAACTAGCAGGATAATATTGTTTCAAATATGTATACTAGCAAGAAAAAAATGCAGTTTTGTAGGATTATGACTAAGAACACAAAAGATAAATAAAAATAATACATTAAATGCTAATGGGTAAAATAGAAGACAAAAGAGATGCATGTTAAAAAATTACAAGTTCTAACTACAGTATTAACACATAAAATCAGTTGACTGTCATTTGTAATGAAAGAACATCATTTCTCTAAAACATATATGCTACTATTCTTGTTATTACCACTAGAAGCTACATTAATTAGACACTGACATATAATAGACTCTAAGCATAAATTATTTCTGATGCACATAGCACCTTGAATTGTAGATATTATTGTCTTTCTTTCAGATAAAAATAGAGGCTGAGAGGGTGCTCAGCATGTGAAGCAAATATAACAGGCCAGGGCACAAGTTTGGTTCCTAATGAAGGGCATGTTTCACTACAACAGTATGAAAAAGAAAACATGAGTAACATAAAAGCACTAGATGAACATATACACAAGTGCACGTCCTCACAGACACACATCTAATGCAAATAATTAAATTCAGAGTAATTATTGATATGATTATGAGAAAGGGATAAATCATGCCCCACACATATGTAATTAACTACGTCCAAGGCATTGAGTATGGTCTTAGGATATTCCTTAGAATTGGAATCCCCTCCACGTATTTTCACTTCTTAAAATAAAAACCATCAAGTAATGTTTACGGTGGAATGCTTAAGAGAAAGTTTGTATATAGTTGACTTAGTGTTATTTGCCTTTTGCTTCTACTTTAGTATTTTGTTGAAGTCTATTAAGATGGTGTGGCATGTTTCTGTCATAATGCCATTTAGTAAGCTCTCTCCATACCCCTGTACCTTCTACTTTATTATCTTATGGAGACTGGTATTACTTTTTAGTTGTTGTTTGTTCCACTTGAAATGGGGTCATTTTAGTATCTCCAAAAACAATACTATTTCTAATTTTCTTACATTTTATGCCAAGAATCTATCCATATATAACTCAAAAGATTGAAAAAAGGCAAACTTTCAATCAAGATGTTAAGGAAATAAACACTTCAGCATCCAGTTTTCCCTAAAGCAGAATCAGTTACTCCTGGGATACTAAATGAGATCTGTCTGTGGCTCCTTCTTGGGACCAATTTTCCTCACCAGGGATGACTTATTCATTTGTACATCAAGGAATTCTCAGCTTTCTTACCACTTCTAGAAGCTGGGGACATTAGATCAAGTGTAGGACCCCTTGCAGTTCTGAAATACATCCCAGAAAAGCAGGTAA
This sequence comes from Cebus imitator, assembly GCF_001604975.1. Lineage (NCBI taxonomy): Eukaryota > Metazoa > Chordata > Mammalia > Primates > Cebidae > Cebus > Cebus imitator. The sequence continues at coordinate 776,304 of NW_016107645.1, forward strand.
ACCTAACCCAATATTTTAGAAGTGCAGAAAGGCATTGTCTGGAGGCACACCATCCAATGCTGCTTTTAGGGTCCTTGTGAGCTTTTTATTTGAATCCTCCTTCTATACTTATTAGCTTTTCACCATTGACAAGGTACTAAACCTCTATGAATCCTAAGTTTTTGTTAGTCATTTTAAAAATAATGCTAGTTCTTATATCCTAAAATTATTGTGAGGATAATTACCAGAAGGTCATATGCTAGCAAATATTGACGGGGTTCTTGACACACCTCAGGCATTGTGCATGCTATGTGTTTGAATCCATCTTTGTATTTAATGCTAACCACTCTTTGAAATAGTTGTTATTTGTCTCCATTTATAACTAGGAAACTCAGATTCAAATTGCTCATGTAATTTGGGCAAAGTCTCACAGTTGTCCAGATTCAAATCCCCATCTAATGGAACTGTAGTCTCTATACTTCCAGGATGGTTTTCATACCCTTTCAGTGCTCAATAATTGTTAGCCATTATTGTTGTTATTATTGGGAAAACTTTGAAACACATTTCCCAGAAACTCTTAATTGACAAATGTGGAGCCAATTCTCTTTTCAAGACAGGAAATTTGTCTTGTCCTTTCTGTATATGTGCTATAACATATTGCTTGCCTTCTTGTGAATCCACAAAGAGTCACATGTTGGTGATAGGTATGACACTTTCATGTCTGTCTCCTTTGTCAGCTGTCTCATGGTCCAGGCATGAGAACATCATCTTCTCTTATTCTTCCTCAGTTCCACCCCCTGCAGCTTGTACTTGGGTTGTTTGTATCTTGGCAAGTGCAGGAGCATTTCAGTTCATCATCAAAGCTGCTTTTTCCTCTTTCCAGATACTGAATCTTGCATTAATGACTTTAAATTTGGAATCATTCATTATATTGTGACTGTTTGGGGCTTTCTCTATCTTTATAGAGTCACACTCAGGAATACTTCCTAAGCTCCTGAAAACTGACTCACCCTTGCATTTGGCAATTGGGTCATTATTATTATTATTATTATTATTATTTTATTGTATCATTTATTGATTTTGAACTTGATGCTGGGTTTAAGGGAAAAACTTAAAGGATTTTTCTTTTTCAACTTCCTTATCTTTTTACCTTATATCTAATTTCATCTCATGACACAGAAGAGCTATGAAATTGTATTTGAGGTACTACACTGATGCTTCCATCTGAATGTTGCTTTGTCATTGTTTTGATTAGAAGCACTCGATAAATGGTGTTGACAAACTCTGGGAATGATTTTTATAATGAAAGAGAATAGTGAAGTGGAGAAGATTCAGTAAATGATTCTTAAATAAAATACTTTTATTGAATATAAAAAACATGGTGTTGGCAGATGACATTGTAGGAAATGTTACTCCAAGATAGACTGATGGGCCTTTTACCCTTTCCACTTCTTTGTCACTTCATATCTTTCTAGAACATCTCATTGCTTTCCTTTATTAATTCTTTCCCAGGGTTCTGGTGTTAGGGGCAGACTTCATTTTCCATTTCAGTTCAAGGGACTTACCACTTAATTAAGTTACCCTCAAGTCTGACAGTCAGCTTCAAAATTCTGCTCATCATTTCACTTTTTAGACCAGAGATCACCTGCATAATAGGGTACCTGTTGATGGTCCCTGATGTCTCAGAGGCCCCTGGTTGTGTATTCAGATGAAACTATATACAGGGCCTTTCTCACATAAGTGTAGAAGAAGGGCAAAACCCAGACCCCATAGAGAGACCTGGGATACGTCAATTTATGAATGCAATTTTTAAAAAGATTTAAAAATTAAATGCTTTGACACCAAATACAATACAATAGGAGTGAGTGATTCACAAGATAGTAAGAGTATTTGTAAACATAAATTTAGGTGGGTGTTATAGAGCTGAATTCAAGTTCAAATTTGGGGCTTTCTGTAAATGTGAGTCACAGATTAAATTGCTGACATATTGTACCCCTCATTAGGGGTACAACATTATGATAAATTACTAGGAGAAAAATGATAAGGAACAGTGTGGTCATGTTTTAAATGGAAATAAAAGTTAACCTAGAAAGAAAGCATATAATTCTTCATTCAAATATGATATTGTTTTGCTGTGTGGCCATAGATGAACCACATAACTTCCCTGGACTTTTTTTCATTTTTTAAAATTGTGGATAGTATTGGTTACCACATTGAATATAACTGGATGTGGTGTACTGACAAATTAATCTATAGATATGAAATATTTTTGTACTGTGGAAGACTTTTGGACTTAAAATGGTAATGATGATACAGCCCCCTTTCCTCATGAAAATTAATTTAAAATAACTAGAAGGAAATTCAAACTTTATTGAATCCAGATTCAAATATAGGGAGCCAAATATAGGAAGAAGGGCTCCAGAGCCCAGTATGCAGTTTCAGAAGTAGACAGTATACCCTTCTAAGCAAACAATCTTTAATTTGTAACAATGCACTCTGTGGCAAGTGCATGCCTGGAAGCCACTGAACATGACAAAGCAATTGGAGGATCGGAGGAGCCATTGAGACTCACCACTTGTACGAAAGGAGTCAGACAGTGGAGCAAGCTAGAAGATAAACTCCTTTGGAAGCAGTCCTGAGTCACATCTCTCTCTTGGCTGGGGAGAATTAAAGGCTAAATTAGACATAGGAATCTACTTTAGGGCATTTCATGGTCAGCCCCTGAAAATTGCTGTTGTGCTATATCCCACTCTGACCCTCCTCTCATAGTTCCAAATACTAACCATATTCAAAGATAAATTTCTAGCATATAGTCTGTGAAGACCCTCCATGTGAAAAATGGACCATTGTAGCACAAATACCAAGGTATTAAAATAATAAGAATAGAAAGCAGTTGAAAAATATTTACCAGCAAAATTTTGTCATGGAGAAAATGAAATTAATTCCCAAATATATTATTAAATTAAGCAATATACATTAGCAAAACAATAATTTCTTTGAAATAATGTCTCAAAGTAGGCATTTGGGAAACAAATTCAGAAAGAGATATAGCAAGGAAACAAAAAGAAATGACTCTTAAGGAGATAAAACAAGAAAGTTTGTTCTCATGCTGCTATAAAGAATTGCCCAAGACTGGGTAATTTATAAAGGAAATAGGTTTAATTGACTCATGGTTCTGCATTGCTAGAGAGGCCTCAGGAAACTTAGAATCATGGCAGAAGAGGAAACAACCATGTCCTTTTTCACATGGTGGCAGGAGAGAGAAGTTCAGAGGAAAGTGGGAAAAGCCTCTTATAAAACCATCACATCTTATGGGAACCCACTCACTATCACAAGCACAACATGAAGAAACTGCCCCTGTGATGTAATCACCTCTCTTGAGGTCCCTCTTCCAACACATGGGCATTACATTCAGATTACAATTCAAGATGAGATTTTGATTGGGGACACAAGCAAACCATATTAAGTATAGGAAAGAATAGTAACAAATAATGTTAAATCTAACATATAAATGAAAGTTAACGTTGGAAATAACCTAAAAGAGAATAGAAACTAAAAATATCAAAAAGCATGTGAATATTTAAAAAAATGAAGCAATAAATCAACATGAACAATGAGTTAAAACAATTGTAAGGGTAGATGAAAATAATTTGCCAGAAAGCCCAAACAGAAAAAAAGAAAAGTTCAGCATTCACGTAATTGTTTGCCTGAAAAGGAGAAATTAACATATGGAGAAAAAACAAAACAAAACACTTAAAGTTATTATTTTCAGATGTGAAGAAGTTTTGAGAATAAATGTTTTTGGCTTGAATCTTTTGTTTGGAAGTCCAACATTCTGAAAAAAAATTCATGCAAAATGGCCGCCATCAATATCCTAATCTACTTTCCTTTTTTTTTTGCTGTCGTTTTGTTTTGAGATGGAGTTTCACTCTCGTTACCCAGGCTGGAGTGCAATGGGGTGATCTCCGCTTACCGCAACCTCCGCCTCCTGGGTTCAAGCAATTCTCCTGCCTCAGCCTCCCAAGTAGCTGGGACTACAGGCACGCACCACCATGCCCAGCTAATTTTTTTGTATTTTTAGTAGAGATGGGGTTTCACCATGTTGATCAGGATGGTCTCAATGTCTTGACCTCGTGATCCACCCGCCTCAGCCTCCCAAAGTCTACTTACCTTTTAAAACACAGCCATCCATTGGTATCTTCAAGGGATAGTTAGTTCCAGGGCTCCCAGAAGATACCAGAATTCACTGATGCTCAAGTTCTTTGGAGTACGCATTCAGAAACCACCAATGTAGAAGGCCAACTAGAACAGGGAATCTTTTGGGGAGTTTGAAAGGAGATCAAGTCCTAAATGAAGGGTGACCTCAGAATTCCTCTCCGTAACATTCTACATTAGGAAAAGAACAGGTCTTCAGGAAAGACACTCTTCAGTGTCCTCAGGAAAAGGCAGGGTAACCCAGGTTCCTAAACTCAGCCAGTGTGTCTTTTAAAGTAAGACAATTGACAAACAGTTTCCAGCATATAATACTACTCAGAATCTAGTTGCCAGATTCCTTTAAGAATATTCTGACAATGAAAATGAATAGAGGAATTACAGCAAAAGAACTGTTGATAAATATTAAATATGTTGAAAATATTAAATTTTTCTAACTGCAGTAATAAGTAAAAATATGAGAATTATGTTTACAGAACAGAATGAAAATGTTAAGAGGGTAGATAATAACATGAAAATAATTTATCTGACACAATTTGGGATGAAATGTTTAAGAGAAGGTGAAAGGTAGGATACATATGGTAAATTCTTCATCTTTTATCCTGAATACAAAAAAATGCCACTAAAAGGTGATATATTAAATAGTGTAGCATAAACATGAAAAGGCATAGAAATGTATGAAAATAAAGTATGTAAACAATTAAAATTAGGTAATGCCATAAGAGTAGTGATTGGAGAGTACGTGGAGGTATAAATTTTGTCACTATTACAGTGAACAGTCAGTAGATAACATATGAAGAAATATAGGATTAAAAATATTATATTGGCCAGAAGCAGTGACTCTGGCCTGTGTTCCTAGCACTTTGGGAGACTGAGGAGGGTGGACCACCTGAGGTCGGGAGTTCGAGACCAGCCTGGCCAATATGGTGAAACCTGTCTCTACTAAAAATACAAAAATTAGCTGGGCATGGTGGTGGGTGCCTGTAATACCAGCTGTTCGGGAGGCTGAGGCAGGAGAATCACTTGAACCCCAGAAGTGGAGGTTGCAGTGAGCTGAGATCATGCCATTGCACTGCAGGCTGGGCAACAAGAGAGTGAACTCCATCTCAAAAAAAAAAAAAAAATTACATCATGTTGTACTTAAAAGGTGACAATAAAGATAGTAGAAAAACGTGAAACTTTCAGATTATTAATAGTAAAACAGACACAAAAATACAAAGTGAAATATTGACAGAAAAAAAAAAACCTAGTACCATCATGAGGCATAGCAAAATACGGTATAACTAATTCTGAAAACATCTTCCATACTATCAAGGGCACTATTTATCAAATTTTAATAAGAAAATCATTTCCACAAGAGATCAATAGGAATGGATATCTATCCATCTGTAACATAGACTCAGATTCCATAATGGAAAATCTACAGAAATTTCAAGGCCAAAGAGAAGAAAACATATTAGTTGCAGAAACTTAATTCAGTGTGTGAAAACTATTAATAAAAATTAGTGAACATATAGAAGACTGCTAAAACATGATTAATTTCGAAATGTTACATATCATTGTCTTTTTCTCCATTAAAGATATGTCTTCATAAATTATCTAAAATTTTTAAACAATTTTCTCTTAAATCGGATTAATGGTTTCTGAATTAAGAACATTTAAAAACTATCTTGAACAAACTGCTTGCAAATTTATCTTTCAAGTTTTTGGTTATTCATACTTAGTCTTCACTGACTCCTACACGAACTAAAACACTAAGTGTAGCACTAAGAGCAGGTATTATAAGTTTGGAGGCCCATTTGCAAATTACTGTAGTAGGTCTCTCAATTTTGTAAAGAATCAGATGGTCAGTTGGCTGGGAGGATATAGAAAGGAAAAAATAGAGTCCCTGCTCTCTAAAGCCCCCAAGTTAAGCAAGGAAAACATACCTTATATATCATAATAAATAGAATATGCAAGATAAGTTCCAGTGTATGCGGGGGGGAAAGGGGCTTTGGTGGAAGCAGCTAAAAGAATCTAGTAAAAATATAAATTAAGTCTTATGATGCAAGAATCCAGTCTGTTTTAACATGGATTGGATGACTTACTTATCAGTGACCTGGAACAAAAAACAGTCGATATGGATCACAAATTTTTTGTGACATTTGGAGAAAATAAGTGACAAAATCCTATATGTTGTCCTTGGGATACCGTCCCCATTCTCTCTCTGTTCTTGTGCTTATAGCAGAGATGGCTCTCCTCCTGACAGACTCTCCTTAAATTCCAGATCACATTTTTCTGTCTCTCTCAGGTACCTCAGGCTTCTGACCTTTTTTTCTGGTTACTAATACGGACTTTCATTGTTTATCTCTTTTGCAGCATCTATAAATAGTATGATTTCTCAGAAATTTTGTTTTGTATGCATTTATGTGACAATCAATCAGATGGGGCTATAAGAGGGGACACAGGAGAGGCCTGGGAAAATAAAGTATTTTTTATTAATAGGTCCTAGAGACAGGAGGCATGCCATACATGGCCACATAGAGAAGACCAGAGTGGTCAGGAGGCTGTAACAGGAGCAAAGTAAATTGTAAGGTATGGCCTTTATTGGGTTTCCCAGAGAAAGGTAAGGCAGGATAGGATGAACAGTTGAGGACTGGCTACTTTGGATAATTTCTCCAGACTTTGTGAAACAGCGGTGTTCCCTGGTTGCCTGGTACCTGGCCCTGGATTGCTTAAGGCAAAAGAATACTGCTTCCGGGGTATATGGGCAAGGTAGAGGAAGTGTGGCTCTGGGTTGGTTAGTTTACATGTCAAAACATGCTTCAGGCTGGTCTCTTTCCCATCTTAAGAATTGGCTAGCCTCAGGCAAAGGCAATCTCTCCCCATATAGAAAGATTTTGTAAGATATCAAAACATCACAAGGTACAGAAAATTTAAATATACACTTATCTACATACAACCTTTTTCTGGGCCTTCTTTTCCCTCACTTTCTTCCTGTCATGACTTTCAATCCAGTAGCCTAAAATGCCATCTATATTCTAATGACTTGCCTGAGATTCACTCTTGTGTATCTAACTGCCTCTTTGCCCCATGAATTTTCAGTACGTCCAAAACATACCTCTTGGTTCTTCTCTCCACTCTTTCTTCTCCCCTATTCTTCCCTTTCAAGATAAATGGCACCATCAGCCAACCAGGAGACCAAACCAGAAACCATTGTCTGTTTTAATTCCATTACCCTTCCCTTCCTATCCCACAGCCACCTACTCACCCACATTTAAAACTTTATAACCATCCACGCATCCACAAAACTTGGTTACCTTGTTCTTCCTTCAACATAAATCTCAAATTCGGCAACTCCCCTATACTTCTACTGCCACTGCCACCACCCTGCACCAAGCAAGCCACTTCATTTTACCCCTTTTCTGTTACAGTACCCACTCCATCATATTCTCCACACTTACACTCCTAGCTGCTCTATAAACCATTTTTGATTAATATTGGTAAAACAAACTACATTACTCCCCAAGCCAAAACCGTTCTCATTGATTTCTAGCTGTATTCAGGTTGAAACATGCAAACCTTACCAGGGTCCATATGTCCCCACAGTATAACCTGTTCTCTTCCGTTTTTCCAACATAACTTTTTGCACACTTCTTTCTCCCCTAACTCACCGTGCTTCAATACCAGTGGTCTTTTAACAGTCTCTAGAACCTTGTTTCTGGTCGTGATTTAAAGGAAATTTAATTAAATAAAGATCTCCATAGAAAAACTGTCTCTGTCTACTCTGTGTAAATTATTCCCTTCCTATGGTATTTTCCGTCTTAGCAATTTGTCTGTTTCCTTCAAAGCAGCTGATCACTGTTGCAATCCCATTTACTTGTGACCTTATGTTGTGTTTTATCATCTGGACATTATGTTCCAGGAGAGTAGGGACAAACCATAAATGGTTTTCTCACCCTCAGTTCTCCTGCTCTACCAGAGTAGCAACATCATAGGCACTCAATGGTAAGCACATATAGGACATACCCAATAAATAAATGTTGAATGAATGATTTAAGTTCAATTTGTTACAATAATTTTATTCAAAATAGAGCAATCCTTATTAATAAAACATGAAAGAGAAAAATGAGAGAGAGAGAGCCACAGCAGTGACAGCATCGTAAAAATTAACTGGGATCTGGGCTTCTATTAGTGACTTCAACTGACCAAGATCTTTTTACCAAGGCAAGTCAGGAGAGTCTAGAAAGAGAGCTGAGAAGTCTGACTGACAAGGCAGGCTCCACTTCACCTTACCTACCATCGCTGCGGCCACGCCATGCAGTGGGTCTCCAGTGATAACTTTCTCCCTTCAGCGGTGCTTGCCATCTTACTCTGTAATTGGGATGTGTTTATGTTTCTTATTTTAGCAGAAAGACTCAAGAGAGTAGGCTTCGTTTCAGTCTTAACTTACAACTGTTCTTTCCAATAATTTTTTTGTCTGGCATAGCCTAATTAGGGTCAGTGTCTTCCTTGCATTTCCAGCAACTTGAGTGACAGATAATTTTATTAAATTGGGGGAGCAATGAGACTAGGGCAGGGATTGGCCAGCAATGACCTGAGGGCCGGATCCAGCCTGCCACTTGTTTTTATAAGCAACACATTTTTTGGAACACAGCTGCTCCCATTCATGTACATATTGTTCATGACTGCTTTCCTGCAAAAATATTAGTACTGAGTTGATGGATATAGACAATGGGGTTCACAAGGCTGAAAAAATATTTACTATCTGCCCCTTTACAGGAAAAGTTTCCCAACTTTCAGACTAGAGTAAGAAATTCTTTATTCTGAGCCTTAGATACAGTACTACAACAGTTTATTTTTCTAATGTCTCTATTTATACGTTATTGATTAATTTCAGGGGAAATTGGATTTTGTTTACATCTTCCAATATAGTTTAGTTAAGACCCTATTATGTTCCAGGCATTTACTTAATCGATAAAGAAAGTGTTCTGTGACCTTTCCATCCCAAGTAATCTCCCACTGCTCTTAAGGCCTATATTGTTTTGCCTCCTGTAGCACTTTATCTCCCATAGAGCACTATCACCTGGTGCTTTATCTCCCATGGCACATAGCATTTTGACCTTGTATGGGAATCATGCCTGTGCACGGCTAATCTAGCCTGCTGGTGTGGCACTGTGTAAAGAAAATTGTATTTTGAGATTGACAGATTGCTAGGCTCTGAGCTGCATAATAGTTCGGATTGTGCCTCTTTTGCTGACCTGGATACTTGTCCAGCATGTGTCACTTGGTAGACATTTTATCATGCATGAATGAGTCCGCATTGTGCCTCTGTGTTAATAGAGACTTGCCTCCTTGCTTTTCTTAGATGACAGAAGAACTGGATCTATCATGAGCATTATTTAGCATGTCCCATCCCTGCCAGACACACACACACACACACACACACACACACACACACACACTCTCTCTCTCACTCTCACTGGTTTCATGTGTTCACTGTTTCTAATCATTAAATTGAGGATAGGTTTGGACACTGTACTTTTACAGTCAAACCTTAGAATCCTGTCTCTGTCATTTGCCAAGGGACTTTGAACAAGATACAAAATATCATCTTTAATTTCCTCATCTTTTAAATGTAGCTAATTGCAGCCACCTTCCAGACCTGTAGTAGGAAGTAAATGAGATAGCACAACTGGAAGAAGCCAGCAAAGCCCATAACTCACTGTAAATGGTCAGTAGAGGTCAGTTTTGCTCACAACCAAGGCCTGTGACTTCTGCTCCAAACTGCTAAAGGAATCCCTGCTTCTCAGTTACCTGAATTCTAGTCTCCAGGGGTGTGAAAGCCAGGGTGCTTTAAATTTTCTGCTCCTTGTGATTTCTGATCCTCTCATTCAGCCTTTGCCATCCTTGTACATTGTATTACAATCTGCCATACTGTGGAAGCCAGAACTCTGAGTCATTACTGCTGTTTCCTGCATCTTTATATCCTCTGAAATATATCTTTAATCCATCCACTTCTCATATAGGTTCTTAGTCATCTGTTTAACCCAGACCATGATTTTCTTTTCCCTGGTCTGATTGAAAAATTTTCATCCCAGTCTCCCTCTACCTCCTTTTCCATATGAAAACTAGAACTCTTAAACACATATATCAGACAATGTCTTTTAAAAACTCCTAATGATTTCCCATGAAGATTGACATAATATCAGATCCTTATGCAGTGGTCTATAGGCTGTCATGGAGCTGTCTCTAAATTAGTTGCATATCTTGAAGTTTGTTCACAGTATACCAGGCTCAAGGTCCCATGAACTGACGTCAGCAGCTTTAAAGACCACATTATTTTCTGCCTCAGCACTTTTGAACATTTTATGCCTCCTCTCTGTAAAACTCCCTGCATCTCTTTGCAAAGGTCATTCTTTATATCCATCAGGTGTCAGTTAAAATTATACTGTTGGAAATCTCTATGAATACTTTGTTCTTTTTTTCATTCTTTTTTCGTAGAATCCTGTTTCTCCTGCTTATTCTTGCTACAATTTGTAATTTCATAGATAGATGGGTAGTATTTACTTCCTTTTGTTTGACTATCATACTACTTTGTATTCTCTGTGAAGGCTGAACCATGTCGACTTCATTCATTAATATATGCTCACCCCCAGTGCATTTTTTTGCCATATAGTAGTGCTTAACATATTATTCTTGAATGAATCAATCATTCCATCAATCAACAATGACGTTTGGATAAATTTACCTCTCCCCAGCATATTTTCCTCTGAGTATAAATGGCTGGCTGAAATTCTGGCTGGTAAATAGAAATGTATATTTCCTAAGAAGGCTGTGAATACATCAGTGATTTGAAAAGTGAACAGAGGTTGTTACATGATTTTTACTCTAAGAAGGTAAGTCCCTTTCAAGATGATGCTTTTCCCAAAGCTAGTAACAGGACAAAGTAAGTGCATTTTTTTGCTTCACTCCTCAGCATTTTAATTTTCAAAGAGCTTGGAGAATTCGAGATTTAGTGCAAGACAAAATGTAGTAAGAAAAAGTATTGGTGTCAGGTTTCAATTTGTAAAAGAAACATTTTAAGATATCTTTCAGCAATCTCAGTGTTTCTCTGTAATCTTAAATTTGAAGATACTGATTTTAATATATTGGTAATAATCATAAAGCTATTATTCAACTTTTGCTGCATATCTCAGAATGATATACAAAACATTGATTTCAATTTTAATTGGAATTATAAAATGCTTTGACATAACCTGAATTTATCCATAGCTCATGAATACTCCTTTTGTAGTGTTGTTTCCCCATTTTAGAATTCAGCAAAAGAAACTTGAATTCAGACTATATATATATAAGAAACTTGAATTCAGACTATATATATATATACATCAATAAGGATAACACTCATATAACATAGGCAACTGTAAATGCCATTTCTAAAAAAGCTTAAAAAGAAAAAAAGTTCTTGAGTATGTAAAATATCAAGTATTTACTTGTTTACTCATCATGCATAAAGTAACAACTATTATCTCAATTTTGCTAGTAGGGAAGAGTCATATAGAAAACTCCCTTGCTCAAAGTCATACTGGTAGTGACTGTTGGGATTTGATTGCAAGTTTCTAAAACATCAAAGCTCATGTTCTTTTCATTGCTGATTGCCTTCTGACTTTTTTCATCATCCAGTTCTTTTTCTTTCTCTCCCCCAACGCTTTCCCCATTCTCCTTTCCCTTACCACCTTGATAAAACCAGTCTAATTTATATAACATATGCCTTTGGATCTGTGTGTGTTCTTACATGCATTTTTTATTTACTTGATGCTAGTTTACACTTCTTTGATTAAATATTCTATTTTTCAGCTCACCTTGTTGTGTGAGCATGTAATCTATCACTTCTCATTGCTGCATGATTCTCTCCAGGAATGGAAAACTGGTTTTCCTCTAGCCCTCATCATAAATGACTCTGCAGCTAAAGTACACATTTCCATATAGACTTATGCAACTACTTATTTGGGATATATAGGACATATCTAAGAATGAATATCTTGTTATAAGGCCCATGACACTGATTTTTACTCAATTATTTTTAGGTTATGCCATATATATTTTTTATTTTTAAAAAATTTTTGAGACAAGAGTCTTGCCCTGTTGCCCAGGCAGGACTACAGGCATGAGCCACCATGCCTGGTGAATTTTCATGTATTTAGTAGAGACAGGATTTCACCATGTTGGCCATGCTGGTCTTGAACTCCTCACCTCAGGTGATCTGCCTGCCTCAGCCTTCCAAAGTGCTGCAATTACAGGCATGTGCTACTGTGCCCGGCCAGGTTGTACCATATTATCTAAAGGGTTTTCTGTGTCTTTACAACCATTTTTTTTTTTTTTTTGCCAATGTAATTGCTATAAATGATAGCAATTGTTTTAATTTATCTGATTACCATTTAATTTAAGCATCTCTTTGTTTACCTATTAGCATGAAGTATTAGTTGTCAGTCTTAAATATCACAAATATCCTTCCTCCTTGTGTGATTTTTTTTTTGCTCATTTTTTTGCTGCCTTTGCTTTAAAAGTTATTTACTTCCTCCAAGTCATAAAAATATTTTCTCACAGTTTTTTTATATCTATAGATTTATATCTTAGATTTAGATTTTTTAATTCCATCTTTTTATCTGCTGCTAGCTTAGTTCCAGTTTTATTTTTATGTATAGTGTGAGCCAATATTTATAATATGATCTATTAAACAATGAAATAGTTTGAATATTTTTGCATTGTATTCACGTAAAGAAAGTTATTTTTAACTCCTAGGGAAAGAAAAGTGACTCTTAATATTATAATGCCTTTCCCATAATAGAGAACACTGGTATTTTTTTAATGAGTGCAAGTCATATTTTATGTCTGTTTTGAATCTGATCATAAAAGAAGTTTTTCCTATTTGTATGAGTCTTTAAAGGCACATTTACTTTTGTTATAACCTCTTTAGCCTAGAGCTCTCAGTGGAACTGACATGACATAGGATTTTACATTGAATATTTAAAGAAAAAAATAACTCTTTTTTGCCCAGCAATTAATATACCACTATCAATATAATATTATATGATTTTATCAGTTTAAATGGAAAACTAAAGCTAAAGAAAAATTCTGTATTAAAGATAATTTTTTTTTGCATTGGTAAATTATATGCATTTGAAACAAAAAGTAATCATTCACAGACTTTTGTTTCTTTTCCAAATACAAAGATGAAAGTGTAGATTTAAAATGAGTATAAAATGCATGTTTTATTACAGCATTGTATGATTTTAATAGAATTATTTTCAGATAAGTGATGATTACTTAAGGATTTTTGAAGAATGGAATTTTTGAAGCATGAGCTAGAACTGAAGGGAAGCTGAAGAGTCCAAAATGGTTCCTAATTCCATTAGGGGAAAAAGACTTTTCAGTCAGTCACCCAAGTGCCCACAGAAAGATGTCTGATGCTATTTCAGGGGATAATCTAGTGGAGGAAGATGGCCTCAAGTGAAATGCTTAGCTGATTATGTAGTTCATTCCAGAATAAATAGGCTATTTACTTTGTCTGAAAGTTCAATAGATTTGGATTTCAGTCAAATGGAATGACATTAGATCTCTCTTTATGAATGTTGATACAAGTGTGTTTGGAGAAGATTTCTGTCAGTTTTTATTAAAAATATTCTAATTGGTTGAGGTTTCTTCTCCCTCATTTGCTCAAGGCTCCAATTTTGTGGAGATCATTTTATTTTTGACACCATTATGGCAGAGGCAAGTAGAAGCCTCTAAGGTTCTTTTCTGTTTTTTGAACTCTGTTAAAATGTTTTATTCCTATAATTTTGTAACTTTCTTAAACAAATGCTGAGGGGACAAACTGCAAAAGGAAAGGTTCTTTTTAAGAGTGCACACATTTTGGAGATGACATTCCTTGAGTTTTTGGGAGAAAATAAGAAATCTGCTGATTCCCTGAGCTAGTGAAATTTATACTGTTCAAAGGACATTAGAGAAGTGATATACTTTAAGGGGTAAGGACAAAAACTTGTGAAAAGGCAACATTGCATTTGAATTATAGATGAGATCTAAATGATAAACTGTACAAAAATATCCCTAAAAAGATAATTTCTTTGTCATAATTGAGAGGGGAGCAGTAGTATATAGGAAAGTTTGCCACACAGAAGATCAAATTCAGCTGACATTTCCTACTTTGAGAATCTAGCTGAATTATAATTCTAAACATGTGTCCTTATCAGTAAAATATCTATATCTGACAATATGCAAGGGGGTATCAGTGCCTAGCTTAACTGGACCCTCAGTTGTTTATTTTTTAATTTTTAAAATTTTTCATTCTGTCTTCCACTGCCATTCCCAGATTTTTACATTAAGGACAACTAAGCTAAATATTAACCGTAAGGAAAACACATTGTTTATTTTATTAATAGCTAGTTTAGCACATAATATGTTTTTTATTGTCTGCCTGTGACTAATGGCAAAAGGGGAAAGTCCATATTTCTTTAGAGAAATAAAATAATTGGCCTTTATTTACATTGATCTTGTAATCTTTGTTCTTTTGTAGTGGTTACTAATTATATCAGTGTCAAACTAATTATACTAAGTAATGGAGGTTAATTTCCCCCAGTGATTTAGAATACAAGGATGGAATATTTTGGCATTAAAGAATGACTTTTCCTTTGGAAGTACATCACAAAGTCTTTCAGTATACATATTTGTCAATTACCATCTGTGTAAAGCAACAGACAGCTGCCTCATAGCATTTCCTCGAGTGCACTGGAAGGATCTTTCTCACTACATGACTCTGTGACAGTCAGAGACCCACCAAATTGAAGGTTACGTGATGTCAATTCACAGCACATACCTGGTTGATATAGTTGATATTAACGTGTTTCTTCAAAGAAATAGTAAGTTATTTTTTTCAATAAGGAAAATATTTTTATCTGGGAAAACTGTGCAACATTTATATTGTGAATGATATTCTTTTAAAATAATTTGTTGTAAGCGTTTCCTAAAGTGGGATAGGAAAAACTAGAACCTATGCAATACAAGTGATATTTTAAGAAGACATTCAGAAATGTAATCCAACTTCAACTGTGGATGCCTCACACTTTTGTTTCCTTTTCTACTTCTGGAATTTTCTTGTTATAAAATTCTAAATTATTTAAATTATATCCTTTGCAAAAGGTGGTATCTGAATTATGTCTCCAGAAAAGTTAGAAGCCTGCAGTTTCAGGAATATTTATTGAGTACCCACTATGGGCCACAAAATGTAATAGGGACTAAGAATATTTCTGTAAATAGAACAGACAATGATATTCACCCCTCTATTGGGCTTGTATTTCCCTTTGAGTAACCACTATGTGCTAAGTGAAATGTAGTCAATTTCAAATGTTTTGTTTCTAAAATACAATAATAAGAAAAAAAGTCATTTCTAGGTACGATATTCTTTCTAAGGAGTGCAGAAGCTGAAAGTATTATTTTGCTGAGACCTGGATAGGTTTGCATATTCAAACTTAGGGAAAGAGCTAATTACCTGTAGAAGAAGAGTTTGGAATTCTTGTGGAGGAGATTAGGTGGAGAGAGAGAGGGTGTGAGAGAGAGTAAGAAAGAGAAAGTGAAGTATATGTGCTTCCCAAATGTTGTGTTTCTGTACATCTCAGCCAGGGAACCCATTCACCACCCATATAGCCACTTCTGCCTTATTTGCAGATTTTGATTTGCTGGAAAGGGAATTCTACTGGCAAATGCATAGTCTGTTTCTCACTGATACTCCTTGCCTGAATTTCTACCTAGTGTCTAACCTTTTGAACAGAAAATGTTAAGGACTTCCCATTACAGCTTGTGCTTAAGCCTCAGGTTGAATCTACTTGATCCTTAAGAAAAGCAAACAAGCAAAACTCTCAAATAGAAAGCATTGTGTACTTATTTCCTTCCACAAAATTTCATTGTGCATTGTGTTGAAGGGGCTTTGCTGAGCTTCACCCATTTCTTTCATACAACTTTTACTGCATATAAAAGAGACACACTCCAAAGTTAAAGTGATATGTTGGCAGAACATGTAATCAAACCAGAAGTAAAAATATTGGATATGTGAAAAATAAAACAGCCTTCTAGTAAATATGCAAAAACAAAAATAAGCAAAAAATCAAACAGCCTTCTAGTAAATGCAAACATATTATAAACGTGTTTATTACTGATAACTAGAAATTATCTCTAATAGCAAAAAATAAACAGAAAATGGAGAAGACATTATCAAAGAAATAAGAAAAGAAAATGTAACTTAAATTTACAATATAATTGCCCCAACACAATCTAAAATTAAGATAAGACAAACTGAAGGCACATATTTATGAAAATTTGTAATACTAGGGTTAAAGAAAAATAACTTAAGGTTTTTAGAAATAAAAATGAAGTTAAATCCTAAGGATTAGTACTCAAAATGACTTTACACATTTCAACAGTGATCCTAGAAATTAGAAGAAATTGCTGCAATGTAGTCACATTCTGAAGGAAAATAACTATCTTTCAATATGAATTGTCATAACTATATAAGGTTAAGTAAATAAGTTACTCCAACTTTCCCGAAGTTAATTTTTTAAAGAAATATATGTCTTGACTTCCAGATACTACACAACGTTTTTAACTTTTAGGAAACTGCTAACTGAGCTGTGATTGTAAGTAAAATTTATATTTCTTTTCTTTTAGGCACTATAGCTATATCATTATACAGACAAGGAGATAAATTGCTACGGAGGATTTAATGATATTTTCAAGGATAGCATTTAATGGAAATTTCCACTTGAGGAAAAGATCTGCCTGGAAATTTATGTTAGACTATTTCTTTTTTAGTGTTACTTATGATGCTATTTTTTTCTGAATCAGTTCAGGGAGATTAATAGCCAAAAAAGAAGGTGTGCGGATGGTTGCTTACTGAGATCTGAGAAGGAAATTTGGAATCCTATGTTCTTTTCATCATCACCAGGCATTTTACCTAAAAGCCTAGAAAGAGACCATTGTGATTTTTTTCTATTGTCCTATAACCCTTTCCCATGGCTTGAACAGAGTGACAATAGCATTCATACTGTTCAACTGGCAGAGAACCCAATTATGGCTATTTTATCTGAAGCTCAGATAATTTCAGATCTCTTTGAAAAGATAATTACCTTAATCTACCTGTTAAATTCTTCATTGCACTTAAGATGCTAACCATAGCATCAACTCTGTAGAATGTAAGATCTAGAATTTAGAAAGATGGGGGAATGAGAAAAATAAGCATTGGATTAGAAGTCTGGAGACCCAGCTTCTGGAACTATTTTTGGGCAGTTGCCTTCATTTTTTAGAGTGCCATTGCCTAATCAGAAAAATAAAGATGATGGAATAAGTGGTCTTCTCAATCTAAATAATTTTGTTTGTGTTTTCCTCTCTACTTTGAATTTTCAAAAGTATTTTGCTTAAGAAGGGCTCTGTTAATATGTATAGTGATGTAAAGCAGTGGTCCACAACCTTTTTGGCACCAGGGATCATTTTTTTGGATAACAATTTTTTCACTGGCTGGGGGTACTAAGAGCGAGGGATGGTTTTGGGATGACTCAAGTGCATTACATTTATTGTGCACTTCATTTATATTATTGTTACATTGTAATATACAATGAAATAATTATGCAACTCACCATAATGTAGAATCAGTGGGAGCCCTGAGCTTGTGTTTCCACATCTAGACTGTTCCATCTGTGGGGGATGGGAGGCAGTGACAGATTATCAGGCATTAGGTTCTCATAAGGAAAGCATAACCTAGATTCCTGATATGTGCACTTCACAATAGGGTTTGCAGTCCTATGAGAATTCTCATCTGACAGGAGACAGAGCTCCAGTGGCAATGCAAGCAATGGGGAATGGCTGTAAATACAGATGAAGCTTTGCTCACCTCCTGCTGTGTAGCCTGGTTCCTCACAGGCCAAAGACCAATACAGGTCCATCGCCCAGGGGTTAGGGACCCCTGATATAAAGGACTTATATATGTTGGTGAAAAGAGAAGATGCAGAAAAAGTTCTACACACATGAGTTTGAATCTTGGATTTATTCTTAGGGACAGTATCACCTGGACTGGATTATTCTGCCTTTCTGAGATTCACCTTCCACAAATATAAAAAGAGAAACTTGGTACTTAGCTTTCAATATTTTTTAAAAATTGCTAATAATATAAAGTACCTGACATAATAAAAACATTCAATTAATAGCAGCTATTATTTTTGAGATGTTTTCTAGCTTCAGAAGTAGGACATGAATTTAACCACACAAAAATTCTTATTTTTGAGAAGATAGAATGAGGAAAATCTGAAAAAATATTAGAAATCATTAATAAAATTCTCCTTTGATCAGCTATTTATTTTAGTATTCCCTAAGTTGCCCTGCTCTTGGGTAAGTTAGAATGTGTTTATCTATCCCACTACACACTTTGAAAAATCTGTGCAAATGCCAGTGTTTGTAGCATTAACCTGATTTTTTTCCCCATCTTCTGCTTGTTTTTGAATTAACATATATTGTGAAACACTTGGGCATTTATTCCTCAGGAAAGTATGACATATGAAGGAGAACTAGAGGATAGGATCTTGTGATAATAAATTTTTGAGGCTAGTGCCCCTGTGTCCTTGCAGTTTTCACATATAACTACTTACTCTGTGGAGTCTACACTTGTATGTAAAAGGCAGTTTCTGTGTTAATTGGTTTATTTTTAAAAGAAAAGACCTGGGACAGTGACCATCTTCCTTTTCTAAAGATAGTGATACTAGATCATTCTCAGACTGGCCTATTTTGCTTTCACATAATGCAAAATGCCTAATGTGCCCATTTTCATGCTTTAGTAATCATTCAGGCTTTGACATGCATTTCTTGAGGGTGTTATAACATGTTTTTGAATTTTCTCCAGGAAGCACTCTGATGATGTGATGAATAATTTAGCTGGATAACTCTTTACTAAAGAGAAAACATGAACGATGAAAAAAATCTAAACAAACTTTTTTCCCGTAGATAAATAACGAGAGCACCTACTCGTCTGGCAAATGGTATAATTACTGCCTTCCTGGTTACCAGTGAAATCTGGGATATGCTAAGGCTTTAGCATAAACAACTGAACATAAATCTCAGTAATTGAAGTCTGAGCAAAAGAGGGGTTAAATATCTCTAAGAGGTCAAACACAATTATAGCAGAAAAAAAGAAAGAGATGTTATCTTACTCTGAATCAAAAGATGGCATGTTTTGCTTTTTTAGAAGGAGTTTTTTCAGAGAGCAAGGAGTGCAGTGGCACTGGGTCTGAGTGTGAATGCTGGCCCACCTGCTATGTGAATGGCCTTGGGCAGGGAAATACACCTCTCAGCCTGGATTTCCGCTTCTCTAATATAGGATTACACCCTCTGCCTTGGCTACATAAGAGAACTGTTATAAGGTATGCTAAAATTGTAGCTGAGAAAACCTGCCGTAAGCTATAAAGGACTAGGAAATGTCAGAAATGATTATAATGCTGTTGGCCCACCAGTTGCAGAAATTAAAAGGAGGCTGATGATTTGATGTTGCCCTTGGAAGGGAGGGGAAACATTGCTTATGGCATTCTTCTCCTCAGCAAAGCTGGCCTAACATGTCTGCTTAATCCAGTGAACATATTTCAGCATGTGTCATGTCTGATGCATCTTATGAAGGGCTGTCTATACAGATGTTAGGGTATGTCTTAGTTAATTTGGGCTTATACCAAAGTGCCATAGAGTGGGTAGCTCGTAACAAATTTATTTTTCACAGTACTGGGGGCTGGGAATTTAGAGAGCAAGGACCCAGCATGGTCAGGTTCTGGTGCAGGCTCTCTTCCAGGCTGCAGACAGCCACCTTCTCACTGTATCCCCTCTTAGAAAGCGAATAAGAGAGCTCTTGGGGGTTCCTTTTATAAGGGCACTAATTCTGTGTATGTGAGCTATTCTCTCATTACATAATTACCTCCCAGAAGCCCTGCCTTCTTATGCCATCTTTTGGGGGTTGGAATTTCAACATGTGGGTTTTGGAGGGACAGAAACCTTCAGTCCATTACAAAGTCTGAGTTGTTTTATGATCTTCAAGCTACACAAATCTAATATTTGATACAAATTCACCCAGAAAAAAAAAAAAAACATTAGAATACAGGGATCTCTCATTCTAAAATGGGAATTTAGTATGCTTAAACCAAACCTTCAGATGAATCCTTGAAAATTCAGGCCTGAATCATAATGTAGCCCTCTAGGGTACTTCCCACTTGGATATTTCTAGTAATTGATAACAAGCTTTGAGACTGCCCATTCATGTATATTCATATACTTGTTCAAATAATCAAATATGTTTCCTCTTCTCTATTTACTGCTGATTTTCATTCTCCCAGCCTTCTCTGAAAATATGATTTACCTTGATAACTAGCAACAACAATAACAACAGCAGTAGTAGTAATAGCAAAGCTATCATTTATTTAGCTCCATCAGATTTTCACATACTATTATTTCCGATTTTATTATTTTTTTCCCATGAAAATCTGAAGAGAATCATCTCTGTCCAATGGCCTTTCTTATTACTCATCCACTCTTAACTGCTTGCCATGTATTTCTCTACCCCTGCTCTAAAATTACTGACCTAACAGGCACCAGGGAATTCCTTTTAGTCAATTCACTAGCTTTTCCAAAATTCTAATCTGCTTTGACTTTTCTATACCATTTAACTCTATGTAATAATTTCTTTCTTTTTGAAATCCTCTACATTGTGACATGTCACCTTACTACCTTTGTGAGAGCTTCTTGGTCTCCTCCGTTTACTTCCTCTGTTCCCAGTCCCTATGTGTAAATTCTGCCCCCTCCATCCCCACTGCGACTCCTCAGTTTTAGGCTGTCATCATTTCTTACTAAGATGTTGAACTGGCTCCTCTGAGAGAGAGCAGAGTGGAGAGTTGAAGCAGGAGTCTGCCTGCCTTCCTGGTCCATGACCTCTCTCTGCCCTTCCATGCTGGGTGACCATCTGCACATGAAGTTGGTTTTAGCTTTCTTATTGGTAGAGTGAGGATAATAACAGTATCTATTTTCTAAATGAATGGGAGTGGCCAATATGTTACTACATGCAAAAATGCTTAAAATAATTCCTGGCCTTCAGTAAGTACAATATAAGTGCTACCATTACTGTCTTTGTTTTAATATTGGTTATGATCATCATCATTTTAAGTGGTTTCCCTGCTGTTGGATCACTCGCTTCTAGTACATTCTGAACAGCAGTCAAATTATTCTAAAACAAAGCTTAGTTTATGTTACTAAGCTGTTTCCTATTAATATTTGCCTTATATGTTCCCTAACAATTTTAATCAGGCCCTCAATAGTCCTGGCTTGTGTTTCCTGGCTTGTCTGCAAGTCTCGGTATAATATTCAGTACTGATTTCTCCCTTCCCCACCGTTCTTCCCTTACTTTCTAGAATTGTGCTTTCTTTCCACCTCCATTAAAATCCTATCTGCCATTCATAAGACCTAGAACAAAGGCTACCAGACCCTTGATGCCTTTTGTAATCCTCTATGATCAAGCATCTGTCTATCCTCTCTGAAACCATTAAGGAAAGGTCTTTATTTTAGGCCTCTTTGGGCCCCATATCTCTCTATCTGGTAATTTAGTTATTTTTGTACATGTTGTTATCTTTTCTCCTAGATTGTAAACTCCTTGGGGAAGATCTTTTGCCTTTATATGGCCTTCCAGCTCCCAGCACAGGACATTGTATTATACCCGAGCGAGTTTAAACAGAAACGCCACGCTCTGAGTTTGTTGAGAGTCCGCTTTAATGCTGGCATCCAAGATTCAGCTAGAGCTCAAACCTCTTGGCCCAGAACAAAGGGTGGTCAACATTTTTATATCAGTTTAGGGTCAGGGGGCAATAAGCAGATTATTACAGAAGCAGAAGGAGCAGGTTAGGGGAAGGTGGGGGTTGCCTAACAACAGAATCCTATTTAAAGTTGTTTCTCACTCAGGATGTGGGGTAGGCAGTTACACAGTGTAGGTATAGGATGTATGGGCCAGTGGGCCCTGTTTCTCAGAAAATTGTTTACAAAGATGCTAGGTGCCTCAGACTACAAAGTTCTCAGAACAGAATGCCCTACATAGATCAGGGTGGGTAAAACGGAGTTGGCAGGATTGTTTAAAATGTATTCACCACAGCCAAGCCAGGGTATTTCGATTGCATCCAGCAGACAAATGTTCAATGAAGGGTTATGAAATCCATGTTGATTTCCACATGAGAATAGAGCTGGATATTTACTTCCTTTCTTGCTGTGCTTGCTAAGCAGACTCATTTGCACAGGCCATTACCCCAGTGGGTCCACAGAAATGGAGGGTACTTATGGAGATTATTTTCCCACCCCTGCCCCCATCTTTTGGGATTTAGATATTGTTTAGACACTGGAAAGTTCAGCTCTTGGCTTGTAGTAGCAAATACTGTTGGATATTTGTTGAATGAAAAAGAAAATAAATAGTAAACATTTGCTGAGTGAGAAAGAAAAAATAAATAATGAATAACCACACCCTGACCCACTTGTCTGCCAGAAGTGGGAAAAAGTTGTAAGCAAGCATTTTCTGGAGGAAAAACACACAACCCACACTTGCTTCTGAATAGTGTGGGAAACATAGATTGAGTCTGAAATTGAGAGGCATGCTTATGTTTACTAAGCATATGGAGCGGCAGTATCAGAACACTACTGGCTTTAGCAATACATTCTTTCATCTTTTCAAAAACAACTTTTTCTGTCACATTTGGCTTAGATTAAGATTCAAATCAGTTTACCCTTCACTTGATTCATTTTTTTCAGAGTGGTAACCTTATCAGCAATGCAGTTTGCACCCAAAAACATTGGCCGCAGAAATATGAGGCCCTCTAAGCCCAACGTGACTATAAACTCCACAGGGATGGTAAAAAATGGTCTCAGGTGACCGGTCAGAATAAGAAGTACTTCCTCTCCAGAGGTCCTGGCCTGTTATCCCCCAGAGCCACACAGTGAATGAAGCTAAACTCCTCTTCAGGAGGTGGAATTTATCTCATGACATTTGACCCTTTACTAGATTACAAAAACAACTCAGGAAATAAAATTTCAGGAGTTGAAACAAGTATTCACTAAAGACAGAACTAAAATATGCCACAAAAATTGTGGATCACTATATCAATATTGAAGGTTTTTTTTTAAAAAAAAAAACATTTGTTACCTTTATTTTTTTGCTAGACCTTTCTTGGGATGTATTTAGGTATGAAGGCAGAATAGATATAAGGAGTATACACTTTGGGAGGCCAAGGCAGGTGGATCGCGTGAGATCAGGAGTTTAAGACCAGCCCGGTCAACATGGTGAAACCCTGTCTCTACTAAAAATACAAAAAAGTCAGCTGGGCATGGTGGCGCGTGCCTGTAATCCCAGCTACTCGGGAGGCTGAGGCAGGAGAATTGCATGAACCCAGGAGGCAGAGGTTGCAGTGAGCCAAGATCATGCCATTGCACTCCAGCATGAACAACAAGAACAAAACTCCATCTCAAAAAAAAAAAAAGGAGTATAACTTCTGCTGAGGTATCATGACCACATTGGCCTTGACCCCTACTTCCAGGAAGCCTTGCTTGACTGTCTAAGACCGAATTTCATAACATTTTATAAGACCCTGGTAATTCCTGTCCTTGCATGCATCACATAGCAGTGATCATTTAATTGTCCAAACTCCCCATCGACATCACAAGACACTTGAATGTTCCCAACTACACAGCTCCTTGCATGGTGTCTGGCTCTAGTCTATATTTACCGAGTTGTATTAAAAGAGGTAAAACCAAGGCATAAGTCTGATGCTGCAGCTCAGAGGCCTCAATCAGACAGATGCCAGGTTGCATTTGACGGGCAGTCTTGTATATTTGACTGACAACGTACTGGCTCACAAATATTTTAGAACAACAGACAGTGAGCCACCAGTACATAAAAATTGAGAGACTTTACACAAATCTAAATTCCTGATGATCTCTTGAAATACCTGAACATCTGACGACATTGGATCTAGATCGCTACAAAAACCTGCAGAAGAATTTCATGGCTATGAATAGTGAAAATATTCTCCACTCTATCCTATTCCCCCTGGTGCTTAAAGCTTCCTTAGTTCTCACCTCTAACAACCCACTGGGCCTACAGGTATTGGGAGCTGTTCCTTCTCTTCCTGTTTATGCCATTAGAGGGATGATCTCAAGCTTCTCCGCCCCCTCTTCCCTCTGACTCTCCCTCTGTATTAAAAGAGCATGAATCTTGCTTCCTAAGAAGGATCTTATCCTCCAAAGCTGCTGTCATGCAGAGCAACAGGAAGCTCCTCATCTGCAGTGGCCCTGCAGGTATGGAGGAGGCTTTTCATGCAGGCCTGACCCCACAAGGGAGTGATCACAGTTGGGATTCTCTCACTGCTTGGCTTCAGTGCTGCACTCTCCTGAGCTGCTCCCTGATCCTGACCACAGTCTTGTCACCTGCTTGGCCTGAGAAGCATGAAGGTGGTAGATCCTGGCGCTGCTCCTGACCACCCGACAGAGAACACTTTGATTTTTTTATAAGTAGAAATTGATCAGTGTGAGATTTAGAGATTTTCAAAGGTGGCTTTGTTTAAATGGAGACTTAGGCAAGGTAGGGATCTTCATTAAAAAACACTATGTGGTCACCAGTGTTAATGAGGCAGATCAGAGCAGCCTTGACACTAAATAAAGGCCAATTAACTCCAATCATTGCAGATGTGGGAGCTTTCTGGCAGTACAACCTCCCTGTGGGGGTTTTCTTAGCCTGACATCCCTCTGGCAGCGGTAAGGCAGACTAGCTCCAGAAGAAGGCCCCTGAGCAATGGTGGTGGGGTGAGAGGCACTGCCTCTCCCCACCACACTGCTCATCAGGGGCTTGTGGCTCCTCCTGGAAGCCGTTGCTCCCACCCAGCCTGCCCTCTATGCTGCTGTGGACAGAGAAGCAAGACTGAGTGACTGAGGTCTCTTGTGGGCTCCCAACCAGCTCAGGGGCCATGCACAGAGATTCACATTCTCAAGACCCCTTTTCTCTATCCATTTAATAAATTGCCTCAAAGAGAGGATCACTGAGTTCTTGCTGAAAAGTTATGTAAAGCCATGAATGAAGACAAATGATTTCAATACAAACATTGCTCAATTGAGTATAGTTTTTTTTTTTTTTACTTCATGTTTGTTTTAGTGATAAAAATAGCCAGTGCTGATATAAACTTCACCTTGTGCCAAATACTGGTCTAAGAACTTTACCTACATTGGTTCATTAGTCTTCACAAATCCTCTATGATATGGATACTATTATTAACCCCATTTGTACATGGGAAAACAGAGGCATTGGAAAGGTTCATTTCTCTGCTAGGTACTTTCCATGCCAACTTCTATGTGATTCTCATAAAAACTTCTTTTTAATGAGTATTTTTAGCACCATATTACGAATGAGGACACTGAGATTCAGATAATTTTTGTGACATACCTGGTATAGTATTGCTCCTAATAATATTAATAAAAGGAGGACTTGGATTCACTTTTTTTTTTTCTGTTCCAAAGTATGGTAGTATAGAATAACTAACTCCCTAGGCTGAAGGATTTAAAATTTTCCCTTAAGATTTATCTGTGAGCCCTCATTTTTTCTATTCAAGGTTTCAGGAATGGGGAGTAATAAGGACCAAAAAGCTAACAACAGTCTTAAAATAGTGGGCAGTCTTAGAATAGTGACTGTGGCTCCAGCTTGCTCCATTGAGTTTCATACCTGATTGTATTACTTTCTCATTTCTTTCAGCCACTAAGCCCTGGATGTTCCTCCTCATTCATTAAAGACTAGAACATCGCCCAAAGCTTTCTTCTCCACTGCATCTACTCTCATTAGCATAACAGACTTCAGCATCCACAGATCCACTTCATCCAACATCCTGATCTCTCATTCCCTTCATCTCCTCATCTCTAGCCACCTTCTTCAGTTCATCTAAGCCACACACTTTATCATGTCTTAGAATCTTCCATCACCAACGACTACATCAACTCTAATATTCCATGTTAAAATGCTCCATTTGTTTATCAAACACCCTCTCTTACTATCTAGTTAGTTCAAATACCTCCCATATACTTTGACCTCACCAAACTCTGAATTTGCCCGAACGCTTAGCTCCCTGGGAGCATCACTTTTCTTTCACTCCTGCCTGGATCCCATGATGCCATTGTTAGTTGCTCTCTTCCTAATTCAGACCCACAAGATGAACCTTCCTATCAACTTTCTCCACAGTGACAACAAAAAAGTTGTAGATAATCACCCAATGGTGGAGCTTGGCTGTATGGTTCATGACATGTATTCTTGTCATCTCTAACTGAGCTATCAGCCCTGCTCAACAGCCTCACTAATTTTTCTTTCAAGCTCACTCTCTCACCTATTGTGCTACCTTATAAATAGCTCTTCTCCAATCCATTATTTTTCATTCTCACTTCAAACACACTAGACTCCGCCACCATCATCTTACTCAAATGCCCAAATATTTTTCTAATCAGTCTTCTTCAGCTCAGTCTTGCCCCTTTCCTATTTATTTACCACACATAAGTCAACATAATTTCTTTAGAACCTAGATTTTATTATTTCATTCTCCTGCTTTACAACTTTAGTGCCATTCCATAACTAATAAGATAAAGTAAAAAATTCTTACCTTGTTTATCCTACAAGTATTGCATCATCTTGGCTGTGCCTAAACCTCACAATTTTTGCATACAATAATCCACCCCTTTACACTGTACCTTCATGATCTTATTTTAGTTTCTTCAACATGCCAGGCTTCTTTCCAATTCAGTGTATTTTGCGTTTGTTACTGGTACACTTTTCTGTCTCTGAAAAGCAGCCCCCATTCATTACCCAGCTTTCACTGTTTCAAGATCTCAACTTAAATATCACATTCACAGTTCTTCATGAAGCTCCCTGTGCCCCTGTCTGTTGTGAGTCAGTGCTCCTCTCATTCACTCTCACAGTGCTGGGTACTTTTCCTTTAAAGGACCAACCAATTTTAGAATATTTACGTATGTACTTACATTTTTAAATTCTATCTTAAAAATTAGATTGCAAGATTAAAAATGGAAGGTTCCAGATATGCCAGGATCTAGTACAGTGCCTGAAACTTGAGGAACATCTTATAAACATTTACTTCACTGTTGCATAAACTAGAATTGATACATTGGACTTGGTGTTGACCTCCTGGAACCTAACTTCCTGAGTGACACAATAGGGGCACAATACTCCTGAGAACTGTGATCAGGTTATGGCGTAATAATGGGTGGAATTCACACTTGGGCAATTCTAAGATGCTATGCCAATCACAAAGCTGATGACCTCAGTAACAATGAGCACACCAAGTGTCCAGGTCTTGGTTTGGTTTGTAATACCATTCACCAATTAAAGTAACTTGGTTTCCTTGACGACATGGATGATTCTAGGGTTAAAGCAAGAAATACTTATTAACCTATATGAACCTGGAGCATCTTATACTGCCTGAAAGCAAGAAATTGCTAAAAACAAAACAAATAAACACTAAAAAAAAAAGAAAAAAAAGAAAGAAACCCAAAAATTCACACTGATTGGTA
>NW_016107645.1:805006-877565 GCF_001604975.1 Cebus imitator
TTTTTTTTGAGATGGAGTCTTGCTCTGCCACCCAGGCTAGAATTCAGTGTCTTGTCTCCACTCACTGCAACCTCTGCCTCCTGAGTTTTCAAGCAATTCTCCTGCCTCAGTCTCCCAAATAGCTGGGATTACAGGCATGCACTACCACACCTGGCTAATTTTTGTATTTTTAGTAGAGATGGGATTTTACTATGTCATCCAGGCTGGTCTCAAACTCCTGACCCCAGGTGATCTCCCTGCCTCAGCCTCCTAAAGTGCTGGGTTCACAGGCATGAGCCACTGCAACCGGCCAAATTTTCTGTAAATCTGAAACGTTTCTAAACATGAAGTCTACTTTAGAAATACTATACTGCATCATCATCATCATCATCATCATCATCATCCACTTGTTGTGGTCTTAAAAATACTCAGATGTATCTACCTTCTTTCCCCAAAATCAGTGTTATGGTTGTGCTTTTAATGTATGTTAGTTGGAATGCTTTGTATACCATAGAGTGCTGCACAAAATGAGGATGATCTCTTTCTTCTGTGACTCACTGCCCTCTTAAGGTTTCACGCTGGATGTTCTCAAGTATCTCTGGTCTTCTCAGGCTTCAGTCCTCCTTCCTGTCCGGAGGCACTGGCCTGCACTCTGTCTTTCTCTGCCTCTGTGTTTGCTCACACTCTTGCTGTCTATCCTGCTGCTCTGCCTTCTCTTCCTGTTCTTGTGGGATAACTGTGGGAATAAAATTCAGATTTATTTTCTTAATTCTCTTCTGGGAATTTTGAACTGGGGAATATTGATATCTCCTATTTCTGGTTTCTAACTTTACAAAATAACGATATTCTCCAGATTCACAAGAAATGTGTAGGATAAGCAAGAGAATGCATTTGGCACCCTTTAGGCAATAGAAGAGGAAGGACCAGAAATTCAGCAAAATCAATAACTGAGATCTTACAGAGAAAGAGAAGCAGGGAACATTATGTCTCTATCTATGATGAGAGGCATGTTTTTCTACTCTCTAGGAAATGACTTCTTGAAAATGATGGCCAGATAAATCAGAGGTCATGGTCCGTGGAATTGGCATTTTTCTTAGTTGACAATGTGCAGACGACATGGTTTATAACCAGTACTACTTCTCATGCCATTTGCCCTGATTTTACAACAGCGAATTCAGCTCCACTTGTGGATGTGATTGCAAGATAGTCTTAAATTATCAAAAGGAGCTAGAACCTTGGATTGTATGTAAATTTTTAAAATTTATTTTTAAAACTCTGAAAACCATAAATATTTGAGCGAGAGAGTGGTTCAGTCCAAAAACAATTGTGTATCTCTCTGGAAGGTCTAGTGAAAGGAAAACAGAAGAGCGATAAAAGAAAGAAGAATGGAGAAAAATACTTTTTCTTACTTTTACGTGTCTAGGTGTTATGAGTTCAGACTGTATTATTGTCCCAATGGGCTGTGGTGTGTTTTGTAAAAGGCCTTCAATTCATGTTAGTTGAGTAAATAAGCAAAGAGATACATTTAAAATAATTGTAAGGTTTTTTTGTAGAAGTGATTAGCAAACATTTATAAATACAGAGGAAGAAAAGTTATTAAGAATTCTAAGCTGAGCACAGTGGCTCATGCCTATAATTCCAGCACTTAGGGAGGCTGAAATGGGTGAATCACCAGAGGTCAGGAGTTGGAGACCAGCCTGGCAAACATGGTGAAACCCCATCTCTACAAATATACAAAAATTCTCCATGTGGTGGTAGGCACCTGTAATCCCAGCTACTCAGGAGGCTAAGGTTGAAGGATGGCTTGAACCTGGGAAACGAAGGTTGCAGTGAGCCAAAATTGCACGATTGCACCCCTGCCTTTGCAACAGGGTGAGAGTCTGTCTCCAAAAAAAAAAAAAAAAAAAAAAATTCCAACTTTTTCTATGAAATCCATCTAACAAAGTAAAATCACTGTATTTTCTTGCACTTGACCCTTAAAGCACAGTATTAACATGGAATGAATATTTTGGAGTTAGGTAAATCCAAGTTTAAATTCCAGCCCTATTACCTGCTAACTACATGGCCTTACATGAGTGGGTAACTCTCTTCACCGGGGTTTCTGCATCCTGCATAAGTCTCTGGCTAAAATCACACCCTCATCAATTACCAGATACTCCTCGTTTATTTCCCAGATAGTGCCTAACGCACAGCCTTTAACAGACATAAAGCTTTTGTAGTCATCTCTCTTTGTAACCACTTTGTTGTTTAATTGTTGTCCATATACAGCAGTGCCGTAGGTGCGGTATGAGAATAAAATTCATCAGTTAAAAAATATCCCAACCTAGTTTATTGACATTCTCAATTATATTGGTCATGGATGGAATGTTACTAGGGAATAGATGGTGATAATTGTGGTGCTCAATTATGGGCTTATTATTTTAAGGTGTCCTCTGTTTTCCAAGACTCATAATTAGGACCCAACATTTTTATATTTGATCATTTTATTTTTCTGATTAGAGCCCATTATTCTACTGTGAAGGTTTGAAAGAGATAAGGCATACAAATTGGATTTGTGTATGGTATATACTAAATATACATTTGAGGAATCAAATTATGAATTCACAAATTAGGCAGACATCCTTATTGTATCTATCATATGGGTTTTCATTACACAGACGAAATAAAAGTCCTTACACAAAGGCCCTAGTGCAGTAGGGCAAATGGTGAAGTTACTTGTTTGATATTAATTCAGTGTTTTGCCCAATAATGCAAAATTGTCCTAATGTTACATTTGAGGAAAAAGATCCACTGAGTGCCAGCATTCAAACAGGCAGTGTGTTAAGCATAGGTTGCCTCGTCTAATAGTTACAACAAACCAAGAGAGGAGTTGTCTGTCCCTCAAAATTTTGGATGAGGAATGTGAAGGCTGGAGGTGTGAGATGCCGGTCTTACGGCTACATAGCTCCCTTGTGATAGATCCAGGATTTAATGCTGGGTATATTTCACACCAACCACAACATAGGTCTTCCACTTTGAGGATGATACATATTTAATTTTACTTGGAACTTGGGAAATTAGAAACAAATGCAGCTGTGGTTTGAAAGATGAGAATTATGCAGATTGGGCCTGAAAGTGATATCCTCAGGAAACTAATTGCAAAATGGAAGATGAAAGTTGGGTGCTGGGCGTGACAGTCTATCTGGGATTATTCCAGAGCTCAGACCTATTCTGTGGCCTTATTAATGCAACCCCATCTGAAAGGGAGCTTTTCAGTCATCATTGGTTAATTTCAGACAAAGAAATCATCTGCCATTGATCGAAAATCTAAATGTTCGATTTTACAGAACAGTTGTTACTTTTGTCACTTCAGTTTTCTTCCCATTTAAAACTGAAAATCAGTCCATCTCAGGGCCTTTGTGTGTTTTTGGAGATGCACATTGCACTTTCTGGTGAAAATTCTTGTCAAATGTTAGCATATCTGTAGTCCTTGGGCCAGAGCCACAAAGAGAAAGAATCCTGGTTTACTCAGTCTAAGAAGACCCAGAAGCACCTGACACCCAGTCTATGCAGAGTAACCTTGAATTCAAAATGCCTATGAAAATTCTAGCACCTACATTCCTCTTTATTAATTATAAATTAAATGGCACACCAGAGTAATCATCTTGTTAAACAACCATAGGCAGATTTAGAAAAAGATATGTTAGGTAAAAAATATAGCATAATAAAATGGCAGCCAGGCAACTGGGATGGAGTTTGCAAACACTGACCACTTCATAACAATGAATCAGGCTGGGTGTGGTGGCTCATGCCTGTAATCCCAGACCTTTGAGAGGCAGAGATGGGAGGATCGCATCAGCCTAGGAGTTTGCAACCAGCCTATGCTCAATAGCAAGACCTCATATCTAACAAGAATTGTTTAAAAATATTCTCAAGGCATGGTGTTGCACGCCTATGGTCCCAGCTACTCAGGAGGCTGAGATGGGGGAGGATCACTTGAGCCCAGGAGTTTAGTTACCATGAGGCATGATTACACCTTTGCACTCTAGCCTGGGTGACAGAGAAAGACCCTGTGTCTACAAAAAATTTAAATAAATAAATAAATAAATAAATGTTATTCTGCTTGCAGCAAAGTATTTCCTGTTGCTACAGTGCCACACTTTGTATTCCCTGTTCCACAAAATACACATTCATTTCTAAGGCTGAAAAGTTGCCTAGAGAGGGTTGGTTCATAAATGGATTGCTGTTTCTTTTGATTATAACAAAAAGCTAGTACCTTCATAGTCAGGATAAAGGGCTTAGTAATTCACCTTGTCTGTATATCTCCTAAAAAAATTAGCAAAATCACTGAGTTTGGTGTTGGTATTCAGTGCCCTGGCTTTGGTAGAACCTATAATAGTGGTATAAATAACACATGGGAGACATTTACAATGCCAACAGTTGCTAGAGTTACAAGTGCAGCATTATGGGAGTAGAGTCAGAGTAGAGTTGTGTCTTTCTTGGAATATCATGAAGGGATTCTTAGAAGTGACACTTCCATTGGATTAAGTAGAAGCCTCAGGCATTATATCCCTTCAACTGTTCAGGAAATCTCAATTATATGTTGAATTAGATGCTGAGAAATAACATGATAATGACAGGTTGGATAAAGACAATGAATGGGTCACCAAGATGTTTACCATTTATCTTCTAAGCCATGCCATTTGCAGTGGGAATATGTCAGGGTCAGATTGCTGGTTTTGAGATGGCTAAAGAAGCAGAGTGAGAATGGACTGGAGTGGTAGTGACTGGTGTCAGAAAGACCATTTTCGTCTTTTCCATTTCACTAAATAAAATTAGAAAGATCATAAATTTAAAAAAAAGCCTCAGTAGAGCTAGGGAAACATGACGCCCCCCATACAGGCAGTACACAATAAATGACTAATGAAACACACTGTATATTTAGGTGCTACATGATGTATAATCTTTATGTGCTAATGGAGTTCTGTGAAGTAACTGAGCAGAGAGTTCTATAGTTAATATGGTTTGGATATTTGCCTCCTCTAAATCTCATGTTGAAATGTAATCCTCAATGTTGTGAGTGGGGCCTAGTGGGAGGTGTTTACTTGTTAACCAAGTAAAGTTAAATTATGGGGCAGATTGATCATGAATGGCTTAATACCATCCCCTTGGTGATGAATGAGTTCTCTCTCTGGCAGTTCATGTGAAATCTGGTTGTTTCAAAGAGTTGGGAGACTGATATGGTTTGGCTGTATCGCCACCCAAAATCTCGTCTTGAATTGTAAACCCCATACGTAATCCCCATAATCCCTACGTGTCAAGGGAGACACCAGGTGGAAATAATTGAACCATGAGGGCGGTTTCCCTCATTCTGTTCTCATGATAGTGAATTTGTTCTCATGAGATCTGATGGTTTTATAAGGGGCTCTTCTTCCTTTACTCTTTTACTCTTCCCTCTCCTGCTGCCATTATGAATAAGGTTAGTGCCTGCTTCCTCATCTGCCATGATTGTAAGTTTCCTGAGGTCTCCCCAGCCATGTGGAACTGTGAGTCAGTTAAACCTCTTTCTTTTATAAATTACCCAGTGTTGGGTATTTTTTTAAATAGCAGTGTGAAAATGGACTAATACAGAGACCTCCCCCTTCTCTCTTTCACTCCCAGTCTCACCATGTGATGCACCTGCTCCCCCTTTGCCTTCTTGAGGCCCTCACCAGGAGCAAATGCTGGAGCCATGATTGGAAAGCCTGCAGAACCATGAGCAAACTAAACCTCTTTTCTTTATAATTGACCCAGCCTCATGTATTTCTTCATAGCTATGCAAGAATGGACTTATACAATAGTCATCAAAGTAAAGATGATATTCGAGCTGACCATTGAAAGGGGAGGAGGGAATAGCATAAATTGTGTCACAGAAAAGGATTGGTTGGTAGGTCACAAGAGTAGTGACAATCCTGACATGCCCATGTTTTTTGCTTTGATTTGGGACCTTAAATTATTCAGCCCTACTCTAGCAAAAATGGCTGCATCCAGGAAAAAGAGATTCTGTCTGACATTTGGTATCTAGAGAGATTTAGCTCTATGACTTGTTTTACCAACTTAGAAATACACTAATTCTGTTCTCACAATATTTTCTTAGCTCTTACATTCTGGCTATTCCTAATTTCACCTTAACAAATCAGAAATTTAGTCACTACCTTGTACCTGAGTCACAGCACCACAAAAGAAAGAAAGAAAGAAAGAAAAGAAAGAAAGAAAGAAAGAAAGAAAGAAAGAAAGAAAGAAAGAAAGAAAGAAAGAAAGAAAGAAAGAAAGAAAGAAAGAAAGAAAGAAAGAAAGAAAGAAAGAAAGAAAGAAAGAAAGAAAGAAAGAAAGAAAGAAAGAAAGAAAGAAGGAAAGAAAGGAAGGAAGGAAGGAAGGAAGGGAGGGAGAGAGAGAGAGAGAGAGAGAAAGGAAGGAAGGAAGGAAGGAAGGAAGGAAGGAAGGAAGGAAGGAAGAAATTTAGTCACTACCAACATCTAGCCTTAGCACTGCTCTGCTCTCAGGGTTCAGTATTTGCACCAAACAATACATTAGGCAATAATCAGATCTGCTTTACACAGCATCTGTGAACTCCTTACTTGATACTGTTTGTTTTTAACAAATATGATGTCACAGGTCATGGGTGGGGGTATTTTGATAAATGACACTAGAGGGGATGGGTATTTACTGACTGCCAGGCACAGTGTGCCTTCTATATATGGTCTGCTTTTTCCCTTTCAGGAACCTGACGAGGAAGGTTTGAATGACTATTTTTGTGTATGTGAATAGGGGCTCAGAGAGTTAAGGTAACTTGTCCAAAGTATTCACCTAGAACTGTGCTGATTAAGAATATTAGCACTAACCTAATTTTTATCTGGAATGCTGGATACAGTTGAAAGTTTATAGTTGAGGATAGAAAGGACTAAAGATTGGAGTCTTATCCAAGATTATTAACACCAGTTAGGTCCTTTATCCTCCCTTACCTGCTTTGTATAAAATATAAAATAAAATAAAATTTAAAAGTGACGCTAGAACAATGTTTGTCTTGTTAATGTCTGTAAGATGGTTTCCAGAAGGATGAGTCTGGGGATTTGTCAAAGTAATTAAGAACCTGCAGTAACAGGAGGTGGGTGTACATCAGTGGGAATGAAACACAGGGATGGCTGACAGAAGAAAATATAAGAAAAAAACAGATACAAATAGAAATTGCTGAATTCGCCTTGAATTACTCAAGGGATGGGCAAGAGAAGGTAGACAAGGCTGATGTTTTTGCCACTAAACCCACAAAGTTCATGCACTCTGAATGAAATTTGGAGGATTTTAAAACCTTTTAAGTTTTCTGTTGAACATTTTTATCCTCCAAATAATTTTCTTCCAGTGTGCTAAGATTATAGCCTTTAGCTAATGGTTTTCTCTCTCAGTTATGCTCCTACCATTTATAAGCATTAATTTTGCTGAACTGATATAGTAAAATGTTCAAAATAACATTCGGCAGAGCAGTTTACTCTGACTACTCAAGAATAACCTATAATCTTTTCTTTTTGTATGATATACACACACACACTCATACACACATACACACTTACACCTGTTTTTCCCGGCTTTACGTCTTTACCTAAAATTGTATACATTTTTCCATAGTCAAGATGTGTAATTTAACCTTCCCTTCTCCAAGGGATGACATGTAGCCCGTTTATTCTAACGAGAAACTCCAAGAGCAATAATATTCACAAACCAAAAATAGATAACACCGAACTATTTTGCTAAATAAAGGTGACACATCCATTAGCAAAAGTTGTTGCTTTCAAAGTGATGGTTTACATTTAAAATCCAGTTTAAAGTTAAAGTTAGGATATACTCATGATTTGCACATAAGGAGTAGGAGAATAAATGAATGAAAGTTAACTCAGAGGGGCTTTGTTTATTTGTATTTTCTTATTTTGTTATTCCTGGGCGTGTTGGTAAATCATCTTCCCAGATCTGATGACTCTGATACTTACTGGGAAGCCAAGAGGAAATGTCACATAGGCATTGCATATGTGAGTCTGGAGCTCAGGAGAGAAATAGGGGCTGGAGTTAAAAAAAAAATAGAGCCTTTGTATTAGTTCATTCTCACACTGCTGAAAAAGACATACCTGAGGCTTGGGAATTTAGAAAGGAAAGAGGTTTAACTGACTCACTGTTCCATTGGTAGGAGACCTCAGGAAATTTACAATCATGGCCAAAGGCACTCTTCACAGGGTGGCAGGAGAGAGAATGAGTGCTGAGGGAAGGGGGAACCCCCTTATAAAACCATTAGATCTGGTAGGAACTCACTGGCTATCATGAGAACAGCCTGGGGGAAACTGCCCCCATGATTCAGTTATCTTGGCCATGATTCAATTATCATGGCAGTGATTTAATTATCTCCACCTGGTCCTGCCCTTGACAAGTGGGGATTATTACAATTCAATGTGGGAGTTGGGTGGGGACACAAAGTGAAACCATATTAGCCTTTTTGTGGAAATGTTATTTAAACCCTGAGACTGGATAAGCTCACTGAAGGCATATTGTACATGGAGTAAAGCAAGGAAAGAATGACTGAACTATGAGGCACATCATCTTTAAAAGTCAGGGAAAGGAAGATCTAAAAATTTTGCCAGTGAAGGAGCAGGGAAAGAAGCCATGGGGGAGAGAAGTCAGAAAAGGAGGACATACTAATGGCCAAGGAGGGAAAATATTTCAAGAATGGAGTGATCAATCATGACAAGTGCCACTGAGAGGTCAGGTAAAATGAGAACTGAGAATTGCCTATTGGACACTTAAGGAGAATGACATTGAGCTTTGTAAAATAAAAGCCTGCCTGGACAAAAGAGAGAAGGGAGGGAAGTGAGGCAGTGAGTACAAATAAGTCTTGCTCTTCACTGGATCAGGAGGGAAGATAGTTTATTCTGCCACAGATGCAGTGAAGTAAGTTGACTTGGTGGTAGCAGGCTAAGAAGGTTCTCTTAGCAAATTAGCTAAGTAGGAATGAGGAGTGTGTGCATAAGTAGTGCCAGAGATATGGGGAGAGAGTAAAAGATGTGAGAATGTCACCCTTGATAATAAAACAGTAAATTAACCAGCAAAATTGGGGCCGCCAGTGCCAAGAACTCACTTGAGCGCTATGATGATAAATTTATAGTGAGACCAGTCAGCAGAGCCATTCATTTTTATCTGCATCATGATACCTGTAAGGGGGTGACAGAGACCTGCTGAAATCCAACTTGGGATTTTGAAAATGGAAGGACAGAGATGTGGAAATGTTCAACTGGATTTATGTAAGGTATTATAATGACGGGAAATGAAATCTAAGACAGCTAAGAAAGAAAATGAGAGCATGAGGAAGGTTATGGGCAATGGCAATGTAATGTAATATAGTCAATGGATTGGGGATCCCAAGGGGTTAAGAAACAACTAAACTGACAATGAATATACTAGAGTAAGAAAGCTTGAAAGTTACAGGATGACAAAGTGTCCAAAATTGTTATTTTTGGATGTGGTATAATAATTGATTATGATGAGTTCTGAAGTATGATTCATTAAGGCAAAACATAGGGCATGAACATTGGAGAATGACTGGGTAACAAAGTGAGAAACCATTTTGATGGTTGGACCATCTACATGCTTACTGATATCACCAACAATTATGGCAGTAGCTTTACTTTAAAATGAATGCCAGATGCTAATATCATTGGGGATGGTGGTGGGGAAGCTATCAGAGGACTGTAAATGACAGAAACCAGAAGCATTCATTGAGAGTGAAGTTTTGCATTTTAGAGTATGAAGAAGAAAGGAAGGAAAATACCCTGGAAGTAACAATTTAGAGCATGAATTATTCCTTTATGAACTCCAAGACTTGTGGTATATGGAGAATTAAAGGAATAGAGAACAAAATTTATAATTCATCCTTTAATGGGGCTTTAGAGAAAAGTTCTCAAGTGCCAATTGACTTTCTCTTCAAGAAGGGAAGGACATATTCAGATATGGGATTTTGACGATGGCATGTCTTGAGTGCCTGAGGGTTTGGGGAGTACAGAAGATGTAGGAGCCCGAGTCCCACTAAAGGATCTCAAAATAATGTATGCTTATGGGACCTGATGAATACCGTTCACCTGTAACACTTGGGCTCCCTGCCATGAGTGATAAAATACAGGGTCTAATGGGATTGAGCCTATTGGTCCCAGTTCTGCTGGTGCAAGGGGCAGTGGGAGATGGTATTTTCTATTATAATCCTGTTGGAGTAATGCGCTTAGTCAGTTTTGGAAAATGGTGGTAGTCAGTGGAAAATGGTGGAAAATGGTGGCAGTCAGTGGTCACTTGGACATGTGGAGGTCTGTAGGTAATATGAGGGCTACAGCATGCAGAGTCCAGTGGGCCTACCTTCAACCACCCTGTGAGCAGTATTGAAAGCTGGGGGGCACCAACCTCAATAACTTGTCAGAGTCAGAACTGAGATTCTGAATAGTAATCAGCTAAGAGGTATTGCTTTCCTATCCTAAGAGATGCCTTCTTTGGCAAGACTGTTCAGCTATGTCCCATTACTAAAATTAGACAGAAGCACTTGGGAGAATCCAGGACTTGGCACTGCTTTGACAAGGTCCAACCTGGATGATGTAAGCAGGAGAGAAAAAGGCTTTTTCTACCAAAAACCTTGTAACGTCGGCTCTGCAGCTATGCAGCCAGTCGGCACACAGAAGCTAAGCTAAAGAGATGTGGCGTCCCCACAGGGAAAGAGAAAGAAGCATTAGGTAAGTGAGTGTCTCATTTTCCAGCAGTCATAAAAGCAGTCATGCTAAGCCATCTAATA
Organism: Cebus imitator; assembly: GCF_001604975.1. NCBI lineage: Eukaryota > Metazoa > Chordata > Mammalia > Primates > Cebidae > Cebus > Cebus imitator. The sequence goes on from NW_016107645.1 coordinate 815,811, forward strand.
GCAGGTTATGGATCCTGGATTTTTTAATATTCACTTAGCCCAGAATCCTGTTTTGCTTTTATGACCTTAACACAAATGATGCTCCTGTTCTAGAGTCTAGGGGAGTGATTCCAAAATCTGGCTGCAGAGTAGAATCACCTAGAATGTCAGAAATAAAAATCCAGATTCTACCCTAGAACAATTAAATCAGAATCTCTGGTGTCCTGGCTTCAGTATTTTTCAGAAGTTTCCTAGATGGTTTTTATGTAGAGCCGTGGTTAAGAACTATATTTTACCACTCAGATTCTTCCAACCCCTTTGGTTTGACAAGCAGTTTGGCTGCCACTACAGGACTAACATTTAACTCCTTTGTAAGACTTATTTTTTTTTCAATGACTTATAGTCCTCAGACTATCACATGCATACATGATACACAAAACTGTCCTGCTGTGGTACAAAATGTGTGCCTTATAGAGTCTCAATCCAGGGACAATTGCAGCAAGTGAAGTTTCCAGAGGCCCGGGTACCCAAAACACACACAGGCGTTCTATCCTTGCAGACAGTTCCTACATGGGTGTGTGATCCTGTGGTAGGTCTTAAGAAAGGAAGGCTTCCAAAGCCAGGAGCGTGACTGGAACACATCCTTGAGGTCTTAGGTGTGGACTAGGACACAGCCTTGAGGTCTTAGGCCTGGACTGGGACACATCCTTGAGGTCTTAGGTGTGGACTGGATCTCCCTTTCAGGTACACACCACAGGCAGGCAGCCTCCTTGTTTCTTCCTCTGCTCTGGCTGCTGTTTCATTCTAAGCCTCTGCAGACACATTCTTCATAGCTGAGAAAACTCACAGATGGAATGACTATTATTGGTGCTTGTCAATTCAGAAATAAACCACAATTTGCTCAGCATTTCAATCTTTACCACTGACGTGTTAGTTTCATTTAATTAGTTCTGTGCTGGATGAGGCCATTAAATTTGTGTCCTAATGGAAACCTATTACTCAGCTCTGCACGGTGAAGGGTCTGTGGGATTGATTTGCATTCTCTCTGGACAGAAGGTGAATTCTCTCATGACATTTGTGATGGGCAGCAGGTCTTCCAGCAGAAAGTCATTTGAGATAACACTAATTGAAGAGACACCTGTCTTTTGAGAATTCTTTCTAAAATTTAGTAGCAGATTGGCTGTATGCCCTGAGAAAAGGGTAAAAAGTGTATTACTTACAAAATGCAATTTTGGAGAAAAGATGTAGTTTGATAGCCAAAACTGTTACATGAATATCAGTGAGTATTTTTAAGCTCTTTCTCTTAGAACCAGATTTGAACAAATTCTTCCCACACTTTATTCTAGAGTTCACAAAATGGAAAGTGAAAAGCAGAAATGAAACCACACCTGTTTCCCTCCTGGAGTGAGCCCTCATTGAATCTCTGCAGTAGCTCCTATAAGAGTGCCATTATTTTACAAGGATACTATTATTCTCCTTTTTCAGAGGAGAAAACTGAGGCTTCACACTGTGAAACCTGAGACTTCAAGTAACTGAATATTTTGCTCAAGTCATTGCTTGAATCAAATCAAACAGATGGACTCTGAACCCAGTGTGGTTGGTCTGAAATTTTTCTTTCCTTTTTATACTGAATCAAAAACAGTTTCTCTTACCCTGAAAAAATCTATGCCCCTTAAATCTCAAAACCCTTTCTTTGTCACATCCCTTCATTCTGAAATACTCACTTTCCCTTACAAGATACCACTACTAGAAAATCACAAAATATTTTTAATCTATTCCTCTTTTATGTATATTTTTGATCAAGATTTCTTCTCTGGGTTATGGTCGTATTATGAAAACAACAGGTCCGAGTGTCATTGGGCCAATGTAAAATTGTGTTGCTGCATTGAGTCATGGACCTAAAGATCCTGGAAAGCTGAATGGCTTTAGTTATGTTTTGTTTTCTTTCCTGTCTAAAGCTAGACTATAAGAATCAGAGATTGATTTCAGTGTTTGTTTTGGGAGATGGGGTAAGGGGGGATAAATGTAAGTCTATAATCAAGATCATCTCTAACGAAGAGGACTGATGCTCTTTCCACAAGCGACATCATATTATTTTCCATGTAAATGGTGCCCCAAGAGTTGTACTATGGGCAGTCTTTTTGCAGATCTATTTCATCTTCCTTTCCTCTGCCCTCACCTTGCCACTATTTATTGTTTCCCTTCTCTGCCAAATTCTCTGACACATTGCCTGTATTCACTGTGACTCCTTTGCAGTGCACTTTCACTGCAATCCTTTAAAAACATTGTCTTCCTCCTACATTTTTCTAATACTTCTTTATCTAAGAAATTCAATGTATAGTTCTACAAGCTCAGAAATCCCTTCTCGATTTTTCTCTGAGACTAGTCACTATTTGATTCACTCTTTCTAGAAGTTCTCTGCTTTCTTCATTTTTCAGTTTCACTTTAGCATCTAATAGGAGGTGGTTTGTCTAAGGGCCTTGAGAAGACTGAGCTTGCATGGTGATAGTTAATTCTTGTTAGTGGCTTTCTCTTTCCAGCTCTGCATATGCTTTCTTTTCTTTTCCCATAAGTGGAAACAGCCATAATGTTCTGCTGTTGGATGTTTCCTTGAAAAGCCTTTGGAGAGTTTCTCTTCTTCTAAGATTTCAGCTAATGCACTATGTGGAACACAGCTTATCTGTACCTCCAGCCTCCAGCTCTCTCGAACTCTGGTCTTCCATTGGTCACCCACTACTCACTGATTATCTCCATCTAGAAAGCCCTCTGGTAACCCAGAGTCAGCAGAAATGAAGACAAGCTCTTCATCTCTCTAAATAGTTTCTATTTTTGACTCTTTATTTGTAATCTGCCTAACTTCATCATCTATGCACTAGATAGTAGCTTGAACCAGCTGTAACTATGCCTAGTAGTTTTATGCAGTGCTTCTCAAACTTCAGTGGGATCAAGACCACTGTCGTGAAAGCACACATTGCTAGGTCCCCCTGAGGAATCTGTGCTTCAGGAGGTCTGGGGTGAGTCCTGAGAATTGTGTTTCTCACGAGGTCCCAGGTAATGCTGATGCTGCTGGTCCAAGGACCATGCTTTGAAAGATACAGATTTCGTGTACAAGTTTGGAGCCAGATTGAGTTGGGCTTAAATCCTGACTCAGCTATGTGCTTCATGTGTGAATCCTGGCAAACTTACATGATGTCTCTCTGATTCGTCTTCTGTAAAATGGGGATAAAGTATATACCTCAAAGGATTTTTGTACAAACTACATGAATTTATATAAGCAGAGTGCTTCCAACAGTTTTTGGCAGACCCTCAAAAACTATTAGCTTATAATTACACAGCTTTTACTCTCTCTGCTTTCCTTTTCCTCACTCCCAATGACCAAGCAGCTCTCATGTCCTCACAGTCTGCACTTTGGAAGACATCCATCTCCTTTTCATTATTGCCATGGTTGGGATCAAGTGCGTAATCACATTGTCATTCCCCTCACTCTACTCATGGTCATTTAACTGATTGGAACTGTCACTCTTTCTCTTTCCCTGCCTCCCCAGACTTCATCCTGTTGTCAGGTTCTGTCTTAATCACTTTAAAGCAATCATTGCAAATAGGTCACTTCCCTGCTCAGAAAGTGAATTTTGAGTATATTAATAGGGTATTTGGGACCGTCCGTGTACTGAAGGCCCCCGGGCTGTCTATGCATTTCCTCTTGTAGCATTTATGATGTGGAGTTTATGTTTTTTGTAAACACACCTCTTGGCTTTCCTACTTCTGTGATTTTTTACATTATATTCATTCCTTTTGATATATACTTTCCTTCCTTATTACAAGGCAGAATCTAATTCATTCTTTGAGGCCTGGTCAACTTTTCTTTGCCCATCCAAAGGTATAGCAAAATGGTTTCATTGCTCATAAGAATGCTGGCTGATTGATAGTAGCTTCTTGGGGAGATGATAAGAATTCTAGGGCCAAATCCACCTGGGTTCAATCACAAATAGTATCATGGTCAGTGAGCAATGTCTATGGTGGATACAGGTTAAATGCATGGATGCAGCTGTATCAAGTATTTTCTCTTCTGCCATGGAGTACACTTTTTTGTTACTGTGGATGCCCAATGTATTTTGGAAATCTCACAAGTCAGTAAGCATACCTTGAATTGTCAATGTGAGTTTCAATTTTATTATAATAGCTAATTTTCCCTTCTTCATTCCAAGATGATGCCCAGACCTTACCTCAGAGAATGATATTGCCAGCCAGAAAATCAGAACAAGCAATGAAAACAAGATTTTACCACCTTAGTTTGAGAAAGCAAGGTTTGGATCAGGGAACATAGTATTCGTTTGTATGGGGGATGCAGACTTAGGGGTGAGTTCTTAGATTTTGAGGCATAGGGAACCAGAAGAAAGGATAGGAGATATTATCCCACAAGCATCAAGAAAATCAGAGGGTTCTTTAGGATAGCTGTTTATAGAGGACTTCCAACATGGAGAACTCCTGATTTTACATGTGCAAGGTAGAAAAGTGATACTTAAATTCCAGCTCTACCACCTATGAGCTATGTAATTGGGCAGCTAATTAACTTTCTTGAGCTTCAACATTATTATCTTAAAAACAGAAATTATGATGCTGCCTTTCTGGGCGATCACAAAAATTAAAGGAAAACATATATAAAGCACTTTGTATACTGTCTGGCTCAATAGTTGGTAGTTGTTCTTATGAATGTTGTTATGAAATAACAATCAAGAAAATCCCCTTAAAGGCATTGAACCTCTTTGCCTGTTATCTCATATTCCTATATTCACCATTAGTTATACATACATAATGTCATGAAATGTCTAAATAACACCACAACTACTAATTAATTAACTCTAATTGATTGGAATTGTGTAAGCAATATTGCTGATTTACTGTTTTCCCACCCCAACTAGCACGAGTTGATGCTGTGAAGATAGAGTCTTGGTGCTGTTGTCATATTTAATGCATCAAATTTAAAAAAAAAAAACAAGGAAATTTATGATCTTAGATTACCACAGTTTATACCTTAGATATTTTGGCTTATCTTGTTCTTTTCCTGATGATGTTATTAAATCCCTTGAAACCCATGGGTTCATAAATAGTGTAATTTATTCATTCAACAAATATTTTTGGATGTTTATGGGGCCAAGGTCTATCCTAGATATTGAAGACATAACTGTGTACAAAACACGTAAACCTACGATTCTACTAGAGATTCTCTTCTGGAGTTGGAATTTAGACACTGAACAAGTAAGCAAACAAACAACCAGACTGCATTTTTAGATATTGACATTTTCCCTAAAGAAAGATGATGGAGTAGAGATGACCAGGGTAGGGTGTAGGTAATCATTTTTGGATTGTGGGGAGAGCTTTGGCCACATCTGAATTGATACCTGCATGATGATAAAGGATGCACCAGGAAAAAAGGTGAATTCTGAGTTCCCTAAGCAGAGAGCAAAGCAAGTGATCTAGCTGGCATGAGGACAGAAAGAAGGGCCAATTGGTAGATACCAAGAGTTTTGAAAGGAGTGTTAAAAACTGAATGCTGGAGAGGGTGGCAGCACTGATCCTGGAGGGTGCTGGAAGCCACCTAGGGAGTTTGGAATTGCTTGGGTACAAGAGAAGCCAGTGAAACATTATAAAAATGATAGCAAGAAAAATAAATTTCATTTTGTAAATATACATGAACACTGAATGCTTATAGATCTAACCATATAAAGAACTTGGTGGCTATTTACGTAGACGATGTGGATAATCACCTGTGATTTATTTGTTTTCTAGATTCAAATTTACCCCTATTGAAAAACAAAGCACAGGATTTACTTGTTTCTACTTTGTTGTTCCTGAATTCGAAAAACTTTGAGATGGTTTTTAATATATTCCGTAACATATTCATGTCATCCTGTTTTCTGACAATAATTTTCAATGTGGCCTTGATCCGCTACTTTATTTCTTTCTTTCTTTTTCCCAAAGCTATCCTGTGTCCTCTTTGTACTTCTATCTTTTATGGACCTGAGAAGATATTAACTTAGAGATTTTGATAAATTGCCTCTGCTATCCTTAGGTTACTTGACTTTCTTTTAGAAGGCTTGCTATGGCCTTAAAGCTGTGGGCCTGTTTAAGGTTATGAATTAGTTCAAGTTCTTGGGGAGAGCAGCTTGAGCCTCTGCATGTATCATCTGGTTGAAGAGTCTTAACAATTTAACAATTGTCTTTTTTGTCTCTTGTCCCCCACTCTTTCAAGTTGGGGTTGTCTTTAACTTCTCTCATAGACTTGGAAATTCTCTTCCATTTCAAATAGATTTTTCCAACTCTTGTGTTATTTTTTTCTTTTATTATATTTGCTGTATCTACATATATGTTCGAGAGTTGTACATTACTCTTGACTCTTCTAAATTGGCATGCCTTTATGTTGACCTCCTGATCTTCGCCTGTATACATCATTTGTCCGAAGGCTTTGATTGGCTGCTTTGTCATATTGAGCACATTCACTGAAGCTCTAAAGACTCTTCTATAGAGTCAACATCTGTGTCAGTTCTGCATACCTAATGCCAGAAAAGTACAAGGATGATGTTTTATTCATACTTTGTGCTTTCCTTCACAATGACTTGTTCATTTCTTTTTAATTTTTCTTCAACAGTTATGTTATTTTTATATGATTCAAGATTTTGAAAACACAATTTTTAAAATTTAAAATGGATGTGATTCAATTTCATTAATTATAAACCACAGAATTTTAATGGGCCATTTGAAATTGCATTAACTGAAGAAAATGTTTCAAAAATATGTTGAATTAGCTTTTGAAATCTCTAACATACAATATATATCACATCTGTTTTTAAAATTTTTCTTAATGTGTTGATAATATGTGGTTTCTTTTACAAACATACTGTTTTTAATGCAAATTCCTAGGGCTAACTTTAAAATAATAATAGTGATTAAGGAAAGCATTTAAATAAGAATTAATCCAAAAGTAGGAGAAAATCAGTTAATAAAAACCTAGACAGAGAAAAAAATGCCACAAGTTGTTTTTTTTCCCCTTTGAAAGAACAGTGATGATATCCTTTCATTTCTCCAGAAAGAACAAAGCTTGTAGGCAATAAATATGAGCCAGACGAATCTTGAAACGTTCTTTTCTCATTCCTCTGATGTATCATTCACCCACAAATACATAACTTAATTCTATGCTTCTATTTGGAAGAGGGAAGCTTTAAAATTATTGCTGACTTCCTTGCAGCAGATACAGTTGTGCCTGTATGGTTTTCTACCTCCTACGATGATTATGATTTCAGAGAGGATTTAAGAAGAGAAAGATCACATTTTTCAGAAATGCCACTTTTATTTTAAAATAAAAAAATCATTTCTAGATGTTGTAATTAATATAAAATAACCCTTCACTGATTATAAAAAGAGAAAACTGACAAATTTTCTGCAAATGAATGTGAAAAAATTTTAGCATAGCAAAATATGGTGGCAGAGTGTCTACAAGGTTTTCTTCCCATGTTCATAGAAACTTCACTCAAAATTCAAGCTGGCTGGAAGATTGAGTGAACTAAAAACCTGAAACCTTCTTCCAATTCTGAATTAACATATTAAAAGAAGAATTAGTTGTCAGATCTAGAATGACTAGCCTTTATTGTTGCTTTTCTTATTAAAATTTTCACAGTAAATACTTCATTTATGAATAAAAATGAATGAAAATGGCTATAATCTATTGGGTTTGGTTATTTTATGAACAATAATATAAATATGATGAGAACTATAAATTACGAAAAGAGACCAACTCAAAATTTAAGAACTATTTTATTCATACCATTTATTTAGAAACATTTTCTAATTAATTGGACACTTTAGTTTAAAGCCCTTGCCACTGTTAGGGAACTATAACTGTAACTGGGGCAGGGGCAGGGGCTTAGGTCCCTCCCCATGCTTCCCAAAGATATAAACAGGGGATGGGAGCAGGGCTGTGGGGGCACCCAAAGACGCTTCCAGTTCTCTGATCTGATGTTTTCCCTGATGCGCCCAGGTTATTGACCTCTCTTGCCCCAAGAATATGGAAGGGATCACAGAGGCATGGTGAGCTTACCTTTCAAATAAATATTGTGTACCCTAAGAGTTAAGCAGAGAGCAATTTATTAGGCAGAGAGGGAGAGAGACGGAGAGAGAAAGAGAAAAAAATACAGCTCCTATGCTGCCATGGGAGGGTATCCAAGGGAGGAATCTGTATAGGTAAGGGGCATGGGGGTGGGGTTTTTAACCCTGCAGTTATTCCCACCCCATTTATGTTCATGTCCAATGAGAGGAATTCTTTCAAACTTCTGCTGGAGTGACTGATCTTTGACTTCGATACTGGATTGGCTACAGAACCTCCTCCTCCCAGAGCTTTTGGTCAGCTTTTTTTGAAGGAAGAGGCTCACCTGGAATTTCTACCTTGCCCGCACAGGGGAATGTCAGACAAAGAACTCTAGGTTCCCAGATTGGGGCATAGATGGAGGCCTAGTGCTGGAAAATTCCTTCCTTTGAAACCATGCCCCTTGTGGACTCAGTTTTCCTTAACACAGTCCCTCAGTCCCCACTCTGAACAGGAAAGTCCAACTGCTATTGGGACAGGGGTGTCACTCTTTAGCTACTTCCTGGTGAATTGGGGCATAGAAGGGGCCCTGCAGTTGAGATTTCCTCCAGAGGGGAGTCTTCCAGGGGTGCAGGTTGATCCAGAGGTCCACGATAGAACTCATGAGCCAATGACATCCAGGGTTCCATTTGCAGGATTATTTGTGGCCTTATGGCTTTAATTCTAGAATAAATGAGTTTGAAAAGAAGGTTAAAGACGAGAGGCCTGAAGGCCAGCAATAATAGAATGGCTATAAACGGGCCGAGGAGAGAGTAGAGCCAGGACAGCCAGTTGTTAAACAAGCTCCATGATTTTGTTTCTTGAAAGTCTTTCGCCCTGCGTTTTATTCATTCCCTGAGTTCTTTAACTTTCAGACAATACCTGATTGGTTTACAAAGTAGAAGCATTTTTCTCCTAAAAAGAGACAGGTTCTTTCTTTCTTTTTTTTTTTTTTTTTCTGTTAACACATTTAGGGCCCTTCTATTTTGAAGAGCTACAGCAGCTAAAGAGTTAAACTGCTTCTGCAGAGAGAATTAGCAACCTTTTCCATGTTATTATTTAACTCCTGAGATAACATAGTAAAACCGAGGAGGGGTGGTAGTAACTCTTCTAATGCCAGTACCAACTTCTCCTATTATTCCGCCCCCTGCATGAAAGAAATAATTGGGGTTTGAGTATGGCATGGCATTGGCGGGAGAAGCCTCTGCACCTGAGAGTCGGTGTAAATTGTTATGGGGGGGCACTAGGAAGGAGGGGAGGAGAGCTATTGGGCCAATCCATAGGGGGAATTGCATAGAGTCTGGTCACAGATAGTAAAGTTAAGAGTGATAGTCCTGTTAATGCCAGGATGTAAGTCAGATTTAAGAGTAGTTACTTTCCTGGGGATCTCATTGGAAGAGCAAACGTAGATCCTCTGATGACTCACAGGTGTATGAAGGGTCATCTCCTGGAACTTCAGGCTGTGAAGTGGAGAGCCTATGATTTTCTTTAGGAGGTGTCCAAGTCTTCAGCCGAGTGTGATGAATCCATGAGTCACTTCCCACCACCTTAACTGCCATTGGGATAGACGGAATAACAAAAATCCTCCTTCCCCAGATGGACCTAAAGAGGGAAAGCCTGAGGGGAGAGACTTAACAAGCACCAGCCTCCAGGGCAGAACAACTCTTTCCCTTTTTCCCTCGGGTGCCCTTCAAAGATTGTGGGTCAAATTGGTCCCAGTTATCCATAATACACTTTGAGGGTGATTTTGCCTTGGGAGGAGTAGCACCCATCTGAAATCAAACACAGGAATGCCCACATCACTGATTATTCCTTGCAACTGCTACCTCTGGTGCATACCCCAGTTCTAGTCCTAGTCCTGGGGAATCCCCCAGTTATAGCACCTTGTAATTTCCTTGTGCCCTAGATGCATGATCATCTTCTGGGCCCCCCATGTGCTGGGTTTAATCACACTTGCCAGCATCATGGGCACACCCTTGCTGTCTAAATGTCCTTATGGCCACCTTAAGGACATCAGGACTGCCGCTATTAGTGGCCCTGTACTGGCAGGTCCTTGAAGAACTAGGCCAGTGAGGCTTGGGCGATGAGTGCCAATATTCCCTAGCAAGAGTTCAATTAACATAGGCCTGATGATAAAACTGCCCCAGGAGGATGAACTCCTTGGGAGGGACCTTTAAGCCCAACAATCTTAAAGAAGGTAATGGATGGCCGCAGGTTGGAGCTGGAACAATGCTCTCAGGACCTGGGCCTTTTCCCACATCCCACTTTCCATTGTAATCCTAGGGTTGTGGGGCCTGTAATTAACTGTTTGAGCCTGGGACCAGGCCTGACTATGGTATTCCAGAAGGAGAAGTTCTGCCATACAGAGAGCTGATCCTCAGCAAGACAAATTATGCATCATTAGATTCTGGCACCATTCAGTTGGATTGGGAAATTTGTGGGTGACAAAAACACAATGTCCTATTGCCTCCAGTACCCACTGATAGACTCTGGCTCTGATAGGACATAAACTATCACTGCAGACTTAGGAAACTGGCCCTGTGTATTTATACTGCAGGAGGTCCTCATAGGCATAAGCTTGAGGGCACTGTGGGCATGGGTTCCTGACTGCCACAGCCTGGCAGGCTGGGGCCACCAACACCATGCCCCCTGCTGTGCTGGTGTCCCCATGGCAGCCACCAGGGCCATGTGCACATGTTGGGCCCCTCCTTGCACTGCCGCCTCTGGGATGCCCACCAGCTGGCTTGGATTATCTCACCGACTCCACTCCGTGTGGCTCTGTGGTGAGGATGGTGGCGGGGGAGCCCAGGGTCAGCTGCAGCATGTAGAGCCCCAGGCCTGGCCTGGCTGCACCCTCCTTCTCCCTGCTGATCTATACCCACCGCCCATTCCTTGACTTGGCCCGGAGAAACAGATAACAGCAAGAAAAGGAAACTGGTTTGGAGAAAGCCTGGTATCATGGCTTTAAGTCCGGCTGCCAAGTTAGTGAAAGACTGGCAGTGGCTTGTGTTGGTGGCTGCAGCTTTAACGGCCCAGGCTGAGCCGTGAGGCACGCGGACCGGCATAGCTGTTGCTGCTTTCTCCTCAGCAAATTTAAAGGAAGTGAATAGGACAGATTTTTGCAAACAAAAGGGGTCTAATACATTCACAGCTCCAATGTTTGCTCCTGGCTGGCTAGCCAAAGATGTAACTGGGGCAGGGCACAGCAGTTCAGCCCCCTCCCTGTGCTTGCCAAAGATGTAACCGGGGGATGGGAGCAGGGCTGTGGGGTCATCCCAAAGATCCTTCTGGTTCTCCGATCTGATGTTTTCCCGGTGTGCCCAGGTTCTTGAACTCTCCTGCCCCAAGAATTGGGGAAGGAGCCCTGGAAGTGCAGTGAGCTTACTGTTCTAATAAATATCTCAGACTCAAAGAGTTTAGCAGAGAGTGATTTATTAGGCAGAGAGAGAGAGAGACAGAGAAAGAGAGAGAGAGAGTGGGGAGAGACAGCTCCCACACTGTTGTGGGAGAGTATCCAAGGGAGGAATCCGCATAGGTAAGGGCAGCAGGGAATTTTTAATACAGAAGATATTCCTGCCCCATTCATGTTCTTGTCCAGTGAGAGGAGTTCTTTCAAACTTCCACTGGAGTGATTGATCTTTGATGTCGATACTGGATTGGCTGCAGAGCCCCCTCTTCCCAGAGCTTTTGGCTGGCTTTGAACAAAGGGGCTCTTGTGGAATTTCTAGATAGCCTGTGCATGGGAAAGTCAGACCAAGAACTCTAGGTTCCCGGATGGGGGAGTGGATGGAGGCATGGTGCTGGAAAATTCCTTCCTTTGAAACCATGCCCCTTGTGGACTCAGTTTTCCTTAACACAGTTCCTCATAACCCAGTCTAAATTGGTAATTAGTAAAAATATTAAAAACTAAAATTTTAAATTATTTCTTAAGTGGATTCATTGTATTGTTTCTATGTTGTTGCAAACTACAGTGGTATGTTATAAGGTTATTTCATCTTCCCATTAGAACTATTCTGCAATTTCTGTGTATTACCTCACTTGATCAGACAAGACAGAGTAAAGCTCTTGCTCAAAGCACCCAACTAGAAAGGGTGGGAGCTACCCAATTCCAAACTTCATGCCTTCCACTTAGACTAGCCTCTGCTTCTTGTCTCTGAACTCAGTTTCCTTGCACTGCTGTCTTTTTTCCTTTTGTGGAATATTTTCTCTGGCTCCATTTGGAGTATCATATGTAGTTTCCTATATGGTAAAAAATAAAATAATTCAAAAAATGAAAGGAAAGTTTTAAAGCTCCAATACAGCTCTGAACCCAAAAATGTAACAATGGATATAAAGTTTTTTATGATTTGAAAAATACGCTTGTACATCTATTTCTTAAATTATCAATGTTGTTTAGTATAGGTAATGGGATGCTCAGTCTACCATCTTGAATTAAAAGTAACTCATTTATTGTTTACCAAAATCTTTTTTGAGTTGACATAAGTATAGAGTTAGGAAATTTTGTAAATGTTTATGTTAGACAGTATCTCTGTAGGCCGAAATGCAGAAGATAGACAGTAACAATATGATCTTTATTTTAGTTATGTGATATTGGAATATGAATGTTCTAGAAGGGTCAAGTCACTGACATGACCTGAAAAAGTAGACTCTATTTCTTAATAAGAGTCTAATTTCTCTCAAAGCAAAAGGCCAGTGAAGGATCTTCAGGGCTGGATTAAAGTGATTTTCAGTACAGAGTAACGATGACAATTAGTTTCCAAAGATAATTCTAATAGACTACAAAATGTGTAGAATGTAACTGTGCTTTTACTTTAAGTTTAGGAATGAAACCTAAACATAACTCATTCTTCCAATGATATTATGAATTATGTATATCCTGGCCAAAAAATGATCGCTTACTATGTATATTATTAATGTTTCAATATGCAAATATTCTACAAATGCCAGTAACTAAAGGAAGGGATACAATGGTCCTTCAAAATTGAATATACTCATTCATAGTGTGCATAGGACGCAGTCTTAACTAAGATTATGAACTATTTAATGGCAAAAATAAGTTTATTTTAATCATCAAGAATTTATTTTCCAAAATACATATCATGGCTAAATATTATTTGAACATAATGGACATACATGAGTAATTGGCCCCAATTTCTATATAAATCTATTAATGCAAAGCAGTAAACAGTAAATACATTACAAATACCTGTTTAAGAATAGCCACATTTTTAAAAACTATTCATATATTTTGCATTTAGTTTAAATCTCATTCTACAGAATTTGAATAAAAGGACTCTAAAATGTACCTTTTATTCTCCATTAGAAATATAGTTCATGAAAAGTGATTTTAAAAACTGAAGGCAAAGGAATTTTTGTGTTTTCATGTAATTATATAATTGGCTGACATCTTTATAAACCCTTTTCTCCAGAAAGCTGTAAAGGAACTCAACAGACCAGGTTAACCTGATTCCTCTTTTCAATTTTCTTTCATTTGACTGCATGACACTATAAAATGACACAAGCTGTGTCACAAAGAAATGTAACACAGGATTAAATAAAATAATGCAAACCAATGTTTTAAATTTTTGCAACAAATAGGTCAAAAGAGCTAATCTTTAAATAGAAAAAAAGACCATATTTTTCTTCTAACTCCATAGATAACAATTGTACTCTATTGTACAGCACAATTTTATGAGTTGGTTTGGTGGACAGATGTGTAATTATTTTTATGTGGTCTTATGTGGAATCATTCAGAACAAAAAATGACATACTCATCTTTGCATTTGCAATGCTTACCACATAATACTCACTTGTAATACTTTTTAATTGAATTTCGTGTATGTATAGCACAGAAAACTTGTCAAACCTTAAAATGTGGCAGTTAAAGAAGATATTCCATTTCCTTCTTTAGCATTAAGTGAAACTTTAAACTTTTCTAATTTCCTGAAGTGTTTTATACACTTTTAGAATTATAAAAAGAAAACTGCGGTTTGTTTTTAATAAAATGTTTTTCTCCCTCATTATTGATGATGATGTTACCAAACAATTGAGATGGTTTAAACTTCAGATGCTCCATAGCAGATATTTGTTTTTCACTTTCTTTCATGTCAAGCTGCTTCTTTCAAAATTGGTCATTACTAGGCATCTTCATCACAATATTTATTATTTGTATGTCTTTTTGAAGCCCTTAGCCCAGAGAGACCTCTAAGTACAGTTTTTGATGATAAAATAAATGGAAAAAATATTTAATCTTAAATAGTCATTAGTTTAGGAAATATTCCTATTTATGTTTTTGCTGCAACAGATCTTGCTGATATGATTGCAAGTGTAGGATAAGGCCACCCAGTTCAGATAATTCTCTTCCAGAGTAAGACTTCTAATTTGGAAAATAATAAAGGCTATGCAGTGGTTTAAAATCATGCTTACTTTACTTATAGATAAATCAGGCATTGACATATATATTAGTTGCAAATGATCATTAAGAATCTCTACTTGGGGGATAGATAATAATAATCTTATCTTTCTCACTAAGAGGATATGGTAAAATCCAAGATTTAGTAGTGGATAAAGTAACCTGCCTTTCTTGGCTCTATTCGTGACTCACTCCTTTCCCATCATCCTCCATTTAGATCACTAGCCTCTGTCGGAGGACATTGCCTCCTATTGTTCCGTGCTGGTCTGGTTACCTCATGGTATTAATATTGCTGTGATCATGCAGGAATCTCTCAACATGCTATCTAAACTTCCTCAAATAATGTTTCAGTGTGCAGTGTTCATGCCTTAGCTGAATTCCAGCCACAGTGAGTAACAAGACCAACACTTTGTGTTCACCAGAATTCCAGGAAGTACTACAGTATCCCTCTGAGGGAGCCAATGAGAAAAACAAGTTGGTCTTCCCTCCTCAGCCTTTGGAGAGCTTTGGAGGAGTCAGTAAGATGGTAGACTTGATGTTATGAAATATGATTTCTTGCCATAATATTTCTCACCTTCAGTAACTTCAAATATCACTACACACTACATGTCTTTGAAACCAAAGGAGGAGGAGTTGGAATTCTCTCACCACACATACATAAGCAGAGATGAACAGGACAAAAATTGATGAAGGTTTTGAGGTTGGACCAAAACCTGCCCATTTTTTGCAATGAAGATTTACACTAAAATTATCTAAACCTCCAATGAAATGAACAGTTACAAGTGATGGACTACACATATTTTTAAAATAATTCCTGGTTTCTTTCATTTGACTGCATGACACTATAAAATCACACAAGCTGAGACTGGAAGAAAGTGCAGATGCACTTCTGATTTCGTGAAGACCTACACATCTTGCCAAAAATGATTCTTTGCTTCTGTAGTGAGTGGTGCTGAATTCAATGTTAGGGCTTCTTACAACTGTAGGGGAAGGTTATTTTGGGGTTATTAATGATACCTGGGAGCTGATTCTTGATTACTCTTTCAGTCTTTCTTCCCTGTTTCCTCCCTTCTATTGAAAATGTTATCTGGTAGGATCATTTGTGTCAATAAGTGCTATTGACTTTCCTCATGGAGATTCATGCAAACAGTTGATTAAAGCTGAGTGAGTGGGCAACTTTTGGCTGGTTTGTTTAACATTGACTTGAGGACTAAGGTTGGTACTGTCTGAAAATCAATAGGTTTCTCAGTGACTGGAAGAGAATGGTGTTTTGTTCTTTGTTCTGATCCTCTTCTCTTTTGACAGCCCCATATCCTTGACTGTATTCATGGCTCTGTATTCCACACATGGCCTAGCAATTTGGCTGAGGGTCTCATAGCTAAAAAGTATCACAAGCCCTAAACACCTCCTCCTGGAGCTCTCTTAGTTCCTCTTTGTCTTGACAACTCCTGTATTTGTTTTAGATCTGAACTTAAGGTTGCTTCCAGGCTTATCGTCCAGATGAGTTAGGTGTCTGCTTCGGTTTCCTAACACAGTATTCTCCTGTGTGCTTCCTTTACAATAACACACAGCACACATTATGACAGTCATTTCTTTAACGTTTGCTTCCTCATGGGACTGTCCGCTGTGTGGAAACAGGAGTCATAGCTACTTTGCTTATTACTGATCTGACAGAACCTAGCTCAGTGCCCAGTAGAGAAGGTCTCATAAATAGTCATTTCACAGGAAGAAATGAATGGATTTACTTTTGGAGATGTCATTAGCAAATAAAGCCTTCTAGGCAGCAGTGCCCATGCTGGCCATTTGACTCAAACTGTGCTAAGGGAAATATCCCCTGGCCTTGGAAGATGACTGTCATTTTGATTCCAGCTCTCCAAGTTTTTCATCAATGTCAGCACCTGCGGAAAAGAACCATCAAACTGGCACTACTGCTGACTTGTTTGCAATCCTTTTTTAAAGTTTACCTAACAAGAAACCATAAAAACCCCATCAGATTATTTTTCCAAAATCCACAGACAATAAAGGCATTTATCTAAATAATGTTTTGGCTTCACATAATATCAATAAACACTTCATGAAGATTAAACTGACTGAAAACCTTTTATACTTGTCAACTGATTTCTGTCGGCTGAGTTTATTTTCTTTATAAAGAATTAAAAAAGTAAAGTTGTTTTGCATTAATGCATTTAGGGATGGGCAAACGATTTTCCTTAAATCACATTTTCCTGACAATGAACATGGAGTGAAAGATTAATGCAACTGATTTATCATGAAGTTGTTTGCATGCCTGAAACAAATATGTGAGGCTCTCTCCATCATTGAATGCCATGTGTTGATGTGATTGATGAATTATAATTAACCTTGGCAACGTGTTTTACAGCTTAACTGGATCAATCAAAATTAGTTATTCTGAAATACAGTAAAATTGCTTCGATCCTCTGTTTACTGCAATAAGTAATGGCCTTTCTCTGGAAGAGTTCTGAATATATAGTGAACAAATACTTTGCTATTGAATCTACTTCTTAAAGTAAATGAGAGATCAATGGGATTGGAATAACTTAATTTGAAGGAGAGATGCCTCCAGGCTGATTTAGTGGCTGTTCTATGAGGAGCTTCCAGTGGGCAGGGAGATCAGTTCTGATTGATAGTAGAGGCAGGTACCTAATTAAAACAGGGAGTATGAAAGTAAGGGAAGTGGGGTAGTAGGGGTCAGACATTTAAGAACCTGTCTTCCCCCTATCCAATAAAAGACAAGATAAAAAATCTTTATTTTCTAAATGTATATTTAATTTAGGTGGAACCATTATAACACTAACATTATAGAGTAATATTACATAGGGCACAAGGTATAGATCACTTCAACAGCTGGGTTCCCTTTGGCTCAGTTTATCAAGTGACCTTTTTTTTTTTGGTGTGCTGCCACTGACAGAGCCTTTTGACAAATATGATGGAAGAATCTTGACCCTGGAAACTGCCCTTGTGGAAGACTTTGTCCTAAGTGCTTATTCGTTGTACCCTACAAGATTCACTGTCAAATATCAAAAGATGACTTTCTTTTTATGGCTTGTGCAATGCTTAAATACATGCTTTAGAAGATGACCAAAGATGACCAAACATACTCTTCAGAAAGTTTTAGTCACCTGACCACAGCCCTTATGTTTTTGATGGTCATTGCAGGCATTTTGGAGGCAACTCTTTGGACACTCTCCTCAACCTTTTTGTGGCAAGGTCTATCATCTACATTTGGGCTGCACAAAATAACGTGGCTTCTCTATTCACTCATCCTGCATATCCTTTGCCTCCAGTAAGGGTCTCAATAAGGCCATTACGTCTATCTGTATTAGCAAGGATGGCTCTAATTGCACCTTTGCATGAAGCATGGGCAATTAACTAAAGGGAAGTTGAAGCTTTAATAACTCTCCAGTGACAATCCATCCTGTCCTGAACCAGCATGGCCACCCAGAGCAAACCTATGCCTGCTTTCTTGGGGAGAGGAGGGATATTTGGTCCCAGAAACATTAAAAATTACTGGTGTTGTCTCATAATTGTAGCCTGATTAAATAGATCTTATTTTCTGTTCTATTTTAACTTATGTGCAAAATGGCTCTTGTATAGAAATTTTCTGAAATGGTGAACTATGGAAAGAATCCTGGGATTACGTTGGTGCTTTTCTGGAGTGGAACACTTGGAGTGACATGTTGCAATTTTTACCAAGTTCTGAATAGATCGTGTGGCTTATTTTCTTTGAACTGCTTGCACTGTCACAGTGTAGGTTCCTAAGCTAATTTCCATCTGGGATGAGGTATAGTGTTCAGATGTCCAGCCATGTTTCCAGATGCTGATTGTAAGAAAGATAGTATGATTGCTGAATGGCATGCAGAAGGAAACAGATATTAGCCATAGTAAAGAGATGGATAGAAACTTACGAGAACAACAGGACATCCTCTTGTGATTAAGAGAGGAGGTATTACTATTCAGCAAAGACATGGGCTGCTAGATAACATGTATTGGCCAGGCAGAAACAACAGAAGAAGAAATCTGTTGCACAGTTTGTCTGCCATGGTTGGTATGCATGGAGAGGAACATGGGGATGGGATGGAGCTGACTCCAGAGACTCTTGTTAATAAGACTGAACATAATTCAACATGCAGCTTGCAGGAGGAGGATAGGGACACTCGAATGGCTCCTGGAATTGAGTCCTGAAAGTGTATCTGAATTCCATTTTACACCAAGAAAGTCTAGATGGAGCTAGAGGCGTTCTCCCTGATATGGCCAGATATGAGAATCAAGGTAAGGCAGAAGAAGATGGAGAGTGACCCCTGGCACCTGTCATCTCCTATTCTCTGGACATTGTGTATACCTTGCCCCACATCAGTTTATAATTCATTTTCACATTATTCATTGAATATATTTATGGAGAAAGGATTGACAGTGGACATGGCTATTCCAGAGGTCACATTATTTAGTTGGATTTCTTCTGTATTTTATATATAGCCTTTTGGTAACAAGCAAGGTGGACATACTTTGTTTTATTTCACCTAACCCTAGTACTATATATTCCAAGCCTGTGCTTGTATGGCAGTAGGTCTGAAACTCACATATCTACAGAGGTCAAGCGGAAATGTAAATCTGGAGCAGGGTAGTAGGAGCTGTGACCAGCTGAAGGCGACATGCCCAGTCTAATGAAACTGGTTTAGAGGAGGTTTTTTTAGCCATTTTTTCCAGAATTGGACATATACTAGGCACATAACTAGATTGTTTTAAAAGAAACATTTTAATTTTGAAAACATTACAATTATTTATTATTATTATTGTAATCTGGATGGTTTAGCTGGCTTATGGGCCACCAATTCACCTGCACTGATGTAACTGGGAGCCAGTGAGAGTTGTGGCTCTGTGTTTAGAAAAGTTACTTTCTTTGTGCTAGTGTAGACCCATTACTAGTAGGTCACCTGCAAGCCAGGACCCTGCATAGGACTCAGGGCAGCAGGATTGAAAATTGTGTGACACAGCAGTTAAAAGGAGGGCACAAGGCCAGGCTATCTGTGCTTGAAATTCCAGTCCAGCTACTTACCAGCCACGTGACCTCATATAAGTTGATTTATGCTTCTAGCCTCAGTTTCCTCATGTAAGAAGTGGAGAAAATATAAGTATGTGTTTCAAAAGGTTGTTGTGATGATTAAATGAGTTAATGCAAATTAGTGGCAAAGGTATGTGCCCCCACTGCTAGGAAGGAGGGAACAAGGTGGGACACAGTGGTCCCGAGTCGCAGTCTGTGAGGCAGCTGTGTCTATGCCTATGGGATGCTTTTCCACTAGCACCTCCATAGAATTTTTGATTCCAAGGGTGGGAGGAGGGATCTGAGATTAAAACACTTTCCAGGTGACTTCTGCCTTCCCAAGTGTAGAAACACTTGCAGAGCAGACAGCTTGGGCATTGGGGTCCGATCCTGGCCTTGGTGTTTACTAACAATATTGCCTTGAGCTGATGACTTCCTATGTATTAATCCCAATCTCTTCGGTTTCCAAATGTTCAATAATGTACCCTGCTCTGTGAGGTTGGCTATCTGGCAGAGCTCATGGCACTTAACACAGACTCTATGACACGAGTTCTCCTGTCTTCTTGGTCCTCATCTAGTGAAAGTCTCCCCACCAAGACTTGGGAGATACTCCTAAGGAAACAAAGAGGAAGAAAGTGAGATCCCAGGGGTGAAGATTGGGTCCTTTGTGTGCTTAGTTCTGGAGTGGAATCAAATCGCTTCAGGAGTTGGTTGTGTTGGCTGCTGGTGAATTTGTTTTATAATGCCATCCAGGAGTACATCTGTGACTTCTCGTATGTCTTAGCATAAATATAATTGAGCATCTTGAATTCAGGCCTCATTTTTAAAGCAAACTAGTGATCATATTCACGTTTGATGCTTCTGGCGGTACACAAAGTCAAGTTTTCATTGGAAAATGGCTATTAAAACTCAGCAAGTTAAGTTTTCCTATGTAACCTTGATTTCTTCTTTTGTCAAAGATAGTTCAACATTTATATAGTCAGGAGCAAAGGTGTAGTGTAAGAAATCTCTAGCTCAGTTCATATAGTATCCAACATTCTGCAAGAAAATATGCACACACTCAGCAACAGGTTTTTAATCATGAAGGCACCATACAACCCATGAAAATTATACTAAATATACTGATGCTTATGATTTTCTCATGCTGTGTATCTGGAAGGAGGCACCTCAGACTGGGTGGATCATGGAAGTTGCCTGTTGTGTCTCTGTGTCCTGCCATTTATCACAGGGCATCATTTCTGCATCTCTAGTCCCATTTCACAAAACTGAAAGATCTCTAAGGCCTGAGGCTATTGTTGTTTTATCTTTGAAGTTTTGACAACCCAGAACATGTCATGTTTCATGGAGTTGTTCAGGAAAGGGTTCTTGAGTGAGTGCATAAATGAAGCTTTGATAATGATTTGACATTTCAGCAGCTTCTGGTTTGCTCATAGTTTACTAAGGAGGAAAATGAGAGGAGAGAAACGTAGAGAGGATATTGAGACCATTGCTATTTTCAAGATCAACTTTTATAAGGAATTGTTCAAACACAGAATACAAGCTCCGAACTTTGAATTAACTGGCACCCATTGTATGCCACCTGATGATAGTGACAAATGAACCTGCTTCAGAACGGAGCCAATATCTGCGTATCAGGGAGCTGCAGAGATGACAATGAAAAGGTGCATGGCAAGTGATGAATGGTCACACGCCAATGCCAGCAAGCCTCTTGCTCCAGAGATGGATAGCTTAATTGTTCCCACTTTGATTTCATACTGCAGACACCATAAACAACTTAGTTTAATCAACCAGAAACATGGGCTGTCATAGATTTAAATTCATCACAGTTATGTTTCTATATCAAAAGCTATAGAGATGCTTGTTACACACAGATACAAGAACAGGAATGAAAAGTACTGATGTCATCCCCATGGTCTAAACTGGACTATTTCTTTTCCCTGCACGGTGAGGAGTTTATTAATAAGCAACAGTGTGTACCAAACTAAGCATTCAGGTAAACCCATTTTCCATTTAATTTATTCCTTTGGAAAGGTCAACTTTTCCACCAAAACAGTTTCTGTTTCTTTAATGATTTCTTTAATAACTTTCTGTAGTTTTATGTTTCTCTTTTCTCGTTTTTTTTAAAAAGTCTCTTTTCAATATACCAATTTAATTTAACACACCTAATACACATAACACTGATAAACAGATTTCTTGAGTGTTTTTCTTTTTAAAATTATTCTTATCACTTAACCTTAGGATATTTTGTAAGCGCATCACATGTACTTCATGTGAACCTCACTCAGTACTGGGTCTTTTTCTTTCCATTTACATCCTAAGTTTCCCATTCCTGCAGTGTATGCATTTTTCTTTCCTAATTGGTGCTTGGGAGTAGACAGGAAAACACATTGTTTAAAACTCATTCGGCTTTATATTAATATTTTAGCTGTATCTGAATAATCCCCCTCGAGGCCATATTTATCTTGGAAGACAGAATGTGGTGAAACTCCCGTTTCTAACTTTTATTTGTTTGGCCGATACCATCTACCTGTTCAGACAAGGAGTTAGGGAAGTTGTCTCCTTCCACTAGGCCTTGAATAGCAAACGTTTAGCCCCCAGCAAAACAGAACTGCCTTCGGAGATGTTTCCAGCTTTCATTCACGCCTCAGATACTGATTTTGGACAGCAGCTTATATTCACACAGTTACTAAAAGAGCACCTGGATCGGGGGGTGGAGACTTGGGTTACCAAGTTCTCATAAGACAACGTGGCTCTTCTGACTTCAACAGACAAAGAGGAATCTGGGCATCCCACTTCTCATTCGTATGGTCTGTTTGCTAAACATTGCACTGGCCATTAACCAAACTTACGATAGGAAAGTGCAGCCAGTTTTTCAAAAGATTATTCTTAAGTCTTCTTTTTTTTTTTTTAAATAACGAATTCCACCAAGATATAGTGGCTAATTAATAAACTGATGAATGTTATAATCCATTAGACAGCATTATACTGAGATGGAAGGGATAGGTATTATTTAATAGAAATATCCAGAGCAAAGAGTTTATCAGTACTTTCTTGTCACGTGAAAGTACAGTTCCTGGCTGAGAACACATGCCAAGACTGGTGGCCAGAGGGAAGAAAGGACGGAACCTTCAACAGTTGAAGCCGCTGGCTGTTTTCTTCTCAAGAGCATGCTTTCTGTTCAAAGCACTTAGTATGTTTGCCTCCAAATTCTGAACTGCTGTGGACTTCCTGATAAATCACTCACCTTTCTATGTAACTTTCCAAACCACGTTCCGAATAGAGCTTCTTTATTCCTTCAAATTCCTAGGTTTATTTACATGGAAGGAATATAGTGCTCTTGTTTGAAGAATATTAAGAATATCCTTGAGGTTCCCAAGGATTGTACAAATGTCAACTGTTGATTCTTTGATGATAGACACTTCTGATTTTCAATGTAGAATGGCTATGCACAGTAGAGAGTGTCTGTTATGTATTGATTCTATAAACAGTATAACTAAACCCACCTATGTGTTCTGTTTTTAATATCTTTGTGTCCTTTATATTCTCAGTGGGGTGAGGAGTGGGGTAGGAAGGATAAGAGTCTAAGATATTGTGCTGAAAACTCATAAGCTTTTGGTTTCAAAATGATTTGGCAAAGGAATTTTATCCTGAGGGACCTGAGTTTGGGGTAAGTTTTAAAGGAAAATAGTGAAAAAGTAGCAACCATAGATTATTAGTTACATTTAACATTTCATGATGGGATGGTGTGTGTGGATGTGGACACGTGTATGTGTATATGTGTTTGTGTGTGGATGTATGCAGGTGTGAATGTTTAAGGTGGGAGTCATTTGACTCCAGCTTTTGTCATCAAACACAAAGGGCAGAGGAAAATTCACATTCACATAGAAACTTCCAAATTTGAACATTTATATTTTGATCTTTATATCTAGTATTCCTAACATGGGTAACAACGTGCAGACAATTTAATTCTTTCATCCTCGGATGTAAGCATTTCTTATAGGAAAACACAATCTTTGTTGAAGAATAGTTTGAAAGAACTGCCTTAAGGAAATCCTGATCTGAGACCCAGGGTCTGGCACCTAGGGAGCAGATTAGAAGAGTTAATGAAGTACTGTTAATAGCAAGAGAATTGGGCAGTAGGAACTACTCATCCCTGAGAAGAGGATGTAGGATAATAGCTTGCTGATATAGTTTGATATGTGTCCCCACCAAATCTAATGTTGGATTGTAATCCTCAGTATTGGAGGTGGGGCCTGGTGGGCGGTGCTTGGCTCATGGGCAGGTCCCTCATGGCTTGGTTCTGTCTTGGTGATACTAAGTTCTCATGGGATCTGGATGTTTAAAAATGTGGCCGCTGCCTCACCATTGTTCTTGTGCCTGCTTTTGCCTGTGACTTGCCTGCTTCTCATTCCCCTTCCACCGTGGGTAAAAGCTCCCTGAGGCCTCCCCAGAAGCCGAGCAGATGCCAGCACTGTGCTTCCTGTACAGCCTGTAGAACTGTGAGCCAATTAAAACTCTTTTCTTTATAAATTATCCAATCTCAGGTATATCTTTATCATAATGCAAGAATGGTCTAACACACAGGCTAAGCATGAGCAGGGAGGGTCAAAGAAGAGTAGGTCTTTTGTTGGCGTGTGGATCAGGGAGTGGGGTGAGGGTGGGGTAGATAGTGCTTCTCTGAGATTTCTAAAATATCTTTAGTTTTTATTGTTCATATCTTTCTCTGGTAAGAGAGTTATTTTTGGTAGACTCAAATTCAAGCTGTGTTCTGGGTTCAAGCTGGCAAAGATTAAAAACTGAAGCTGATGAAGGAGTGGCCACAGCTTGAGGGATCACTGGGATTCTGGTTTCTTGAGACTTTGGTCCCAACCTATATGATGACCATTGGTCCAATGTAAGTTGGGACAAAGTTTCAAGAAACCAGAAGACATGGTTCCTCCCTCGGGTTACTCACAGCATGCCATCCAGTGGTCCCTTGTTGGTCATGATTATCAGGAGTAAATTCTGTGTCCAAAGTTGACCTGGCTGTATTTAATTCACCCGCAAATCAAGGCCAGTAATCCAGTCATTTTGGTAAATTTCTGTGGATGCAATACTACAGATATGTGATTATAAGGGGAGCCCCAATGGAATCCTATTTATTATTTTATGATTACTAGGACAGTTGAAAGGCAGATCTTCTTTGGATGAATCTGAATTTCTCTTACTATCTTAATTGTGGAGCCCAATTCATTCAAATAAATTATGTATAGATTTACTGAATAGAGAGAAGAATTTTACTGTTCATTGAAAGGCTGTTGTATGCTACCCTTTTCATTTACATTAGTTTATTTCATATTCACAACTCTCCTGAGTGGCTATTATCATTCTTATTTTATTACTGAAGAAACTGAGGATTAGAGAGGTTTGGTAATTTACATGGTATTATTCTATTAGTAAGTGGGAAGGGCTCAAGGCTCAGAGGTGTGTATGGAAGAGACATTGTTTTTCCTGGGTTGTAGAGGGCTGGGAGAGCTTTCACTGGGGCTTAGGCAGTAGGAGCCAGACAGCAAGGAGGAGGCAGCCTGAACACGGGCCAGGATGCCGTACCGTGTGGGATGTGTTGATTCAATCAACAAATATTTATTGAGTGCCTACCACATGCCAGGCAAAGTAGTGTGGATAAAAAGTGAACAAAGGAAATTCTCCAAAGCTCATGATCCAGTGGAATTCTGCTGTCACGGAGGCAGTGACATTGACTTAATGGTTTGCAGTGGCACCCAGACCATCTATTGTTGAGGGATTTGACATTGCTTCTGATGATTGGCACATTGGAGCATGCTGACTTATCTCCCTGCACACTGTGTTATGAAATATACAATTGTGAGATGGCTCATGAGTAATTTGTCACATTCCTACATATCAAAACTGGTCAACCTATAAATCCACATTCGGTCGCTTTAACATTAATACCATGCTGTAATAACTGCTGGACCTGGGCCCCTCTTCCCACCTTGGACAATGATTTGTATGCATTTGTATCTTTAGAGCAAGTGTTGCCACTTCCATCCTTGATGGCCTTAATGGTATCTTTCCAGGAACAGTGGTTCCTTCGGATTCCATGCTGGTCCCTGTACTTCTCAGCTTTTCTGTGGTCTAAGGTGCCAGAAAGGGTGGTACAATGGCTCTTTCTCCAACTCTTTGCTTCAGTTTCTAAACCTTGTCTTTGGCTGCTTCATTTTCTGACTCTGCCCTTCACTCCATCAACTCTAGAGACAAAGGTAACAGAGTAAAGAAGCAAGGAAAGAGGTGAGTAGTACCTATCTCTCTCCCCCTCTTCTCCTCTCCTCAAGCAAAATCTCTCCCCTCCTTCTTCAGCTGCAATGAGACAGGAGAAAAGGCTAACAACTTACTAGTTATCTTGTGATCCATTTAGGAAAAGAGCAAAGTAGTTGCACCATGGGAAGAATACTCATTATACAAACAAGAATTTAAGTTCCAATATCTGCCAAAGACTTATTGAAGAAAGAAATAATAGTAGATTAGATTGAAGTGTATCCTTATAATAACACGTCGCTTGCTCTCTTACATTCAAATTTGTTTCCTTGAGATGGGATAAAATATTTAATTTACTGAGAATTTGTTATGTTTGAAAATAACATTCATTTCCTCGAGCCTTTCAGTTTTTTTGTCATGAAGTTTTGTACGATATATACTTTTATAGACATATTTTCATCTTTTTTACATATGTGGGAATGCCAAATGAAACCATTTTTGCTTCAATATAATATTTTTAACAAGAGTAATAATGATTCCCAAGTTAATGTATACAAAAGCGTTTGCAAAATTGAAAGTTCATTTAGTAATTGCCGAAGAAATAATGGCTTTAATAACCACTGCTCCACTTGGTGTCTGCCTCTAAGCATTGTTAGGACAGCAAGCATCAACCAGTTCCCCATGGCCCTGTTTTCTGTGAAGGCTCTATTTATGCCTTTTTGACTATATTTTGACATTTTCAAGTAAGTGTATGGCATCTGTTGAATAAATGATCATTGGAATAGATTTGCTTCAATTATAACTTAGGCTTTAATCTCTCTAACCACAAACTCACCCTTCCTCACTGTCATTGGCAGTGACACCTGCATTCCTGCTGCAATGTCATCTTCGTGAAGGGCTTTGGAGTTGCAATCAGCATCATTAAGAGAAGAGTACTTAGATATATTATGCTTTGGCTGTTCTCATAAGTGGTTAGTGATCAGTCTGAAGTTTCACTGCTACAATTACTTTGCCTGATTATGATTTTTGCTGCTAAACTTATGCTAACATTTTAGCAGCAACAGTTTACATGTTAAATGCTTTCATTGCATTCTAAACATGAAGTTTTCACATTTTGTATGTTTTAGTAATCATGAATGACTTTCTAGGATTGTCCACATTATAAATTTGATATCTATGTGTACTCTGACTTAGACTTAATACTGAAACAATGAACTAACATTCTTTTCTTTTTTTTGAGATGGAGTCTCGCTCTGTTACCAGGCTGGAGTGCAGTGGCCCGATGTCGGCTCACTGTAACCTCCGACTCCCTGGGTCAAGCGATTCTCCTGCCTCAGTCTCCTGAGTAGCTGGAATAACAGGCATGTGCCACCAAGCCCAACTAATTTTTGCATTTTTAGTAGAGACAGGATTTCACCATGTTGGCCAAGATGGTCTTAGCCTCCCAAAGTGCTGGGATTACTTTGGGTGAGCCATTGCACCCAGCCATGTCATTTTCTTAAAAAGAATACATTATATTCAGTTGGTTCTCTAAACCCTAACTAATGCGGAAACAAATGTATTAATTTTGGTATGGATTCCCTAACGATTGCACAGTTACTTGAATAATTTTATAAGCTAAAATCTTGGTGAATACACTAGAATTAGCAGTGCTCAAAGACTTCAAATAATTTTAAAGGTTATACACACACAAACACACACACATACATCTGATATTTTTTAATTGAAATAACATCTGATTTCAATAGTTGTACATGTTTATACTTGTTTATTTGTTAATTATAATTTCATTAATAAATATTAATTTGATATAGGAATGAAATTAATAGTCATTCCTATAAAAATCTTAGCAAGACATTTTCTACATAGCTTATTATAAAATGTGCATGACAGATCCCAGAATAGTTAAAACAATGTTGAAAAATAATAAATTGGGAGTAATCACTTTGCTGAATATTAAATTTATTATTTCAGCTAGTGCTATTACAGTTGGACTAGTATATATATAAAGACAATATGCGGATCCTAGAGGTAATAAATTATTTCAGCAAAGTTGTAGAGTATAGGATTAACCACACACACACACACACACACACACACCAATCACATTTCTATATACTGAAAATGAACAGGGAAACAAAAATTAAAAATGCAATAATATTTATAATTACTCCAGAGAAAAAGAAATGATTAGGTATAAACTTTAAAAAGCATGTACTCTATATGCTGAAAATTTTTAAAGGCCGATAAAAGAAATAAAAAAATTTAAATTATTGGAGATACATATGGTGTTCATGTACTAGAAGCCTCACATAGTAAAGATGTTCATTCTCCTGAAATTAATAGTCATTCCTATAAAAATCTTTGCAAGATCTTTTATGGATAAACTTATTGTGAAATGTGCACGAAAAATCCTAGAATAGTTAAAACAATGTTGAAAAATAATAAAGCAGGAGGAATCACTTTGCTGAATATTATGCTTATTATGGAGCTACAGTAATTAACACAATTTAGCAGAGAGATAGACACAGATCAATTGGACAGAATAGAAAATCTTTAAATAGATTCATGCCAATTTGCCCACATGATTTTTGAGAAAAGCACAGAAGCAATTCAATGCAGGAAGGATAAAGTTTCAACAAATGGACCTGGAACAGATATTCATAAGCAAGAACAAATTAACAAGGAAAAAGCCAACGGAACCTCAACATAAACCTCATACCTTATGTAAAAATCAACTCAAAATGGATTATTGGCTTAAAACATAAAACTATAAAATTTAATATAATGGAAATATAAAACTATAAAACTTTTAGGAAAAAATACAAGAGAAAATTTCTGGGACCTAACATTAATTAAAGTGTTCTTAAACTTGACACCAAACACAACACATAAAGGGAAATTTTGATGAAGTCTACTTTATCAAAATTAAAAATCCTTGCTCTGAGAATGAGCTTGTTAAAAGAATGAAAAGTCAAAGTAAAGACTGGGAGAAAATATTTGCAATACACATATCTGATGAAGAATAAGTATTTAGAATATATAACACAATCTCAAAACTCAACACTTAAAATGATCCTATTAAAAATATGGATCAAACACACTGACAGACATTTCACCCAAGAGAATATAGAGAGGACACATAAGCACATCAAAAGATGTTGAACATTATTATCATTAGGGGAATGCAAATAAAAACTGCAATTTGATATCAATATATAGCTATCAGAATAGCTAAAATTAAAAAAAAAAAGAAAAGAAAAAGGAAGTAGTGACAGCACCAAATGCTGATGGGCATGCACAGAAACTGCATCTCTGAAACACTGCTGGCAGAAATATATTTGGTAAAACCACTCTGGAAAACTGTGCCAATTTCTAAAAAAAAAAAAAAAAAAAAACCTATGCATGCAAATATCATATGACACAGCCTTTGCACTCTTCCACATTAACCCCTGAAAAATAAAAAAAAAATTCACATGGAAACCTCTACATAAATGTTCGTAGCAGCTATATTCAGAGTAGCCAAAAATTAGAAACAATCTAGTTGTTCTTTGGTTGTTCTTTGACATGTGATAATTAAACACAACTGTGGCACATGTATATTGTAGAATACTACTCAGCAATACAAAATAATAAACTACTGATACATTCAACAACTTGAATCAACCTAGATGGAATTATGCTAAATTTTACAAGCCAATTTCTTCATGGTACCATTTGCCAAATGCTTCATGCCAAATGCTTCATGGCACCATTTATATAACGTTCTTGAAATGGCCAAAATATGGAAATGTAAAACAAATGTGTAATTTCCAGGGTTTAGGCAAGAGTTCAGAGGGAGGGAAGTGAGGAAGCCTATCAGAGGGATACAGGAGGGATCCTTGTGGTGAAGGAATATTCTGCATCTTGAGGGTGTCAATATCAGTGTTTTTGTTGTGACACTGCATTATAGTTGTGTAAGATGTTACCTTTAGGAGAACTAGGTAGAGCTACATGGGATCAAGTCTATTATTTCTTATAGCTGCATATCAGTCTGCAATTATTTCAAAATAAAATGTTGAATTCAAACAACAAAAAGTACATGGATAAGGCTTTTGGCCTCCATGGGAGTGTTCTCTTTATTCCCCGGTTAGAGAGAGAACTGTCTTTTCAGGTACAAAATAGGCTCTTCAGTCTCCATTCCAGAGGGTCTACATTGAGTTCAATTCTTTGTTAAGTTGTGAAGATCTGTATTTAGATGGCAATGTAAACACTTGTCAGACAAACTGCAAAAATGACCTCAGTACATCCAATATTTATTCAGAAAGCTTACTTGGTATCAGCTTTCTTCAGAAAAAAAAAAAATACTTGAACACCACAATTCTAAAAATTTATCTCTAGAGCAAGCCTGGAGAGGATAGAACAGACTTCCTAAGTTCAATTATTATTGAGCCATCACGAAATTGTGTTTACATGATCACACTTTCGTGATCCTAGAAGAAATGTGTTCAAGATCTAGTCAAAGAATAAGATTTATTTGAGATATTAAATGTCCTATGGGCATTGTGAATTATATGACCAAGTTGTGTCCCTCTCTTAGGCTACTGAAATTCTAGAGCTCATTATATGTGATTGTTCAGGCTTGACCAACTATTTTTCCTCAGTTCCTCATCTTACCTTTAATTAATGTATCTTGATAAAGTTTCTGAGTTTTTAGAAGCTGCCTTAAATCTCTATGTGAATAAATAAGGAATAAAGATAAATTTATCTTGATCTACCTGTTTCAGCCTCTTAGTGTCTCATAATTACATAGGACTGTCCTGGAAGCATATTGAAAAATTAAAACAAAAAACAACTCCTATTTATGTAATATATCTAGGTCTCCTTCAACCTTGTCTTTGGCAAGCGTATTTTGCAAATCTGTTTTTTTTTTTTTTTTTTTTTATCTTGACTTCCTCTCTCTTAGTTAGCCCTCTGATGGATGGGTCAGTTTGAATTTGCTACACTGGTTTTTGGCCTTTGACATCCTCCCAGCAAATGCCTTTTCATCAAGGATGAGAAGTATCCCATCCCAGGCTCTTCCCTCAGCTCCGAGGGATTCACTCGAAAAGAGAAAGAACACTTAGGCCCTGGACATGCATTTTAACTTAATTTTAGCCTCAGTCTTCTCTGATGAAAACCATCTTTTAAACATTTCACTCCCCACTAAACTCAGTTCATAACACACATTATCTTCAAAATAAATAAACCCAAAGGATTGTAAATTGTTCTATTATAAAGACACATGCACACATATGTTTATTGTGGCACTATTTACAATAGCAAAGACCTGGAACCAATCCAAATGCCCATCGGTGATAGACGGGACAAGGAAAATGTGGCACATACACAACATGGAATACTATGCAGCCATAAAAAAACAATGAGTTCATGTCCTCTGTAGGGACATGGATGAATCTGGAAACCATCATTCTTAGCAAACTGACACAAGAACAGAAAATCAAACACTGCATGTTCTCACTCATAGGCAGATGTTGAACAATGAGAACACATGAATACAGGGAGGGGAGCATCACACACTGGAGTGTGTTGGAGAGGGGACTAGAGGAGGGACAGTGGGGAGGGATAACATGGGGAGAAATGCCAGATATAGGTGACAGAGGGATGGAGGGAGCAAACCACATTGCCATGTATGTACCTTTGCAACAACCCTGCATGTTCTGCACACGTGCCCCAGAACCTAAAGTGCAATTATATATATATATATATATATATATATATATATATATATATATATAATTTATTTAACCTTAAGTAAAATTAACCTTGGATTGATCCGAGGTAAATAAACCATTAGTTATAAATGGAAAGTATTGAGTTTGCCATTTCTAGAGCCTTTCTAAGATGACACATTAGATAATTTATATAAAGTGGTGTTATGTAACTAATAAACACATATTTTATTGATGAAGTGTGTGTGTTAGAAGGTTTGAGAGTCACCCATGCAATCATATGCCACCACCATATTGTGCTGTAAGACTTCTTCAGTCATCCTCAAGAAAATGATTGATCCCTCTGGCTTGTTACATATAAAGACAATGCACTTTAAAATTTACCTCAAGAATTATATGCCTGTTTAGTCCTAGACTCCTGCTTCACCACATGAAGTAGGATTTGGAATGAAATGTACACACTTCCTTGGGTTCTTCTGTGATTTTTCCTGTCTACTCACATTTCTTTATTTTTCACCCCTGGAATATCTGAATTCATCATGCATAATTTCTGATGTTTCATGTATTTGAGAAATGTAAATATTTGAGATCTGCAGCTACAGACAAATCAATAGCCTTGTGGTTCTATTTGTTCTCTTCTAGCTTTTTTTTCTGATTTTTGACAGTTTCTAAATATGGTAAGTTATAGTCCTGGGTTACTAGGAAACAATAACATGTAAATATATCAATTCCTAATGAAATAAATAAGGGAGCCTTGAAAACTTAAATGATAAAATTTAAGGATGAGATTCATGTGCTATTTGCTGACTAACGTAAAAAAATTGTTCAACCAGTTTATGACCAATGTTAAATCTTAAACTTTAAAAATGCACAAGACCTTGTTCTGTTTGGTTTCACTAAGATTATGACTAATCCTTCCCAAATTTATGAGAGCTGAACTAATGCATTGTTGACTGTCAACAGTTGAATTCCTAAAACAAAAATAACTATGACTTGTTTCATTTAAAATGTAGATGGGATTCCATGGAAAAGAACAAAGATGGATGATTGTGCTGTAATAGAATTGGTTGGTTGCCAGCGATAAGCTTCAATTTAAGAGTGGCAGGTGCATTGTAGTGGAATGAACAATAAGCTTAGTGTCAAAATCTCTAACTGTGTGACCTCCGTGGAACCTGTTTTTGTTATCAAGGGTACATTTTTTAACAGATGAGCCCCTCTGGGGTCTTGGGTAAAGCAAAGAGTCATTAACACATTCACTATTAGAATCTAAGGGATTCCCACTGTCATGTCATTTTCCATATCCTGGGAGCTGGGTCATTGGTGTTTCCTACCTAGTTCCCCAAATGGACACTCTAAAAATGTCTTATAGGAAAAATAAAGAAAATTTTTTCTTCCCGTGAAACCTTTCAGCCCCCTCCAATTATTGTCAAATACAGTGATTTTACTCAGGAGGATTCAGCCTGCTATTTTAACCTCTGGCTTTAATGCTGAGTATTCTAGCCTCATATTTCTACTATGTACATTTTTTCAACATTGTCTAGTAGTCAGTAGGATACCTTGGTATTCATTTTTTCTTAACTTGTTCACTAATTCAACAAATATTTATTGAATTGTTTATGTGACAGGAGCAGTGCTAAGTTCTGAGAACCCAAAAATAAAAAAGGACACACACACACACCAAAAAAAACAAAACAAAACAAAACAAAAACCTACTTTTAGGGAGCTTTAAAAATTACATGGATACGTGTAAAATTACTGCTGTAGTAAGTGCTATGAAGAAGAGACCCTGGTGCAATCTATGCATATAATAGTACCTTTTACTGATCATGGAGGTGAGACCAGACTTTCCTGAGGAAATAGTTTACCAGTATCTAAAGGACGAGCATGAGTAACTTTGTAAAAGGTTGGGCATGAGCATTTCAGGTGGAGAAAATGACATGTGGTGTGGTCATGTCTTTGGAAGGAGTGTGATAAATATAAAGTCACTGTGGCTGCAGCTCAGAGAGGAAGGGGAAGGCTAGAGAAGTGCTACTAATATATTGTGTTTGCATTAAAAACTAATCTCAAAGACAATGAGAAACCATCAACATTTACTAAGCAGGGTTGGGAATGGGTGAGGTGATACGATCTGTTTTGTTTCTGACAAGACCATCCTTTCTTCCATGTGGAGACTGGCTGCCCTGATGGATGCAGGTGGACAAGGTGGCCAGTGGAGTGGTTGAGATAAGACATATTCACAGCTAGGATAATGGTGGTGGAGGAAAGCAGGTGACACAAGTTGTTATTGGATGATAAATTTACTTTTTAAAAAATTTAATGTATTTTTATTGATAAATAATATTTATACATATTTATGTAATATTTTGACCATGCATACAAATTGTAATGATCGAATCAGGGTATTCAGGAAATTCATCACCTCAAACATTTATCACCTCTTTGTGTTGGGAAGATGTCAACACTTCTAGCTATTTTGAAATATAGCTAGAAATATATTGTTGTTAACTATAGTCATCATACCATTCTATCTAATATCAGAACTTATTCTATATGACTGTATGCATTTTTTTAAGGTTTGAGGGATTCATAGACATATTGGTTTGTTACCTGGGGTTATTAGGTGATGCTGGGGTTTAGAGTGCTACTAGTGAACCCATCATCTACACAGTGAACATAGTACCCAGTAGGTATTTTTCCAACCCTTTACTCCCTCCCTCTTTTCCTCCCTTCTTTTGGAGACCCCAGGGTCTATTGTTTTCACCTTTATGTCCATGTGTACCCATTGTTTAGCTCCCGTTTATAAATAAGAACATGTGGTATTTGATTTTCTGTTGATTCATTAATTGACATAGGATAATGGCCTCCAACTGTATCCATCTTGTTGCAAATTACATGATTTTATTCTTCTTTATGGCTGAATAGTATTCCAATGGTCTGTATGTACCACATTTTCTTTATCTATTCCAATGTTGATGGATACTTAGGTTGATTCTATGACCTTGCTATTGTGAATAGTGCTACAGTAAACATAAAAACGCAGAGGGTTTTTTGATATACATATATTTTTTTCCCTTTGGATAGATACCCAGTAGTAGGATTGCTGGGTCAAATAGCAGTTCTAAGTTCTTTGATAAACTGAATTTGAGAATACACTTAGCAGGACTTGAAGAGTGGGAGTTTAGGAAGCTGATGGCTAGGATCAGGGCCGATGACTGCCAATATTGCTTAGAGTATCCAAATCAATTACTGGAGAGGAGGGCAACATGTATAACATTATGGGAGCTTTTGGCAGGTTTCTCTGCTTAGTAGGGAAGAAAATTCAGAATGATCAAGTGTAGCTTCCTGTTTCTGACTAAAGTCACCCATAAGAAAGCCCCTAAACTTTTCTGGCCCTTCAGTTTGCTTATTTGTTTTATGCAAATGGGTGAAAACTCTTTGAGCTGGTTTGGATTGTATAACTATTGGTTATTACAACATATATATATAATTGTATTATATTTAATCTATTAAGTATACATATACATAAGGAATACATGCTATTACACTTATTTATTGTATTATTGTATTCTTTTTTCCTTCAAGAAGTTCATAGAATGACAATAGTATTTTGTATTAAGAAAAAATCTGGACCAGGTGCAGATCCTCACTCCTGTAATCCCAGCACTTTGGGACACCGAGACAAGCGAAATGCTTGAGCTCAGGAGTTTGAGATGAGCCTGGACAACATGGCAAAACCTCATCTCTACAAAAACTGCAAAATATTAGCTGGGCATGGTTGCATGGGCCTGTAGTCCCAGCCACTGCAGAGGCTGAGGTGAAAGGATCACTTGAGTGCAGGAGGTGGAGGCTGCAGTGAGCCATGGTCTTGCCATTGCACTCCAGCCTGGGCAACCAAGTGGAGATTCTGTCTAAACAAAAAAAAAAAAAAAGAGACAGAAAGAAAGAGAAAAAATCCTCAGATATATTTCTTAACTATCTAAAAGTAATTCATTAGTGGTTTGATGCTTGTTTATTAAAACTGAATGAGTGGATGGGAATTTTGTTAACATTTAGCTTTTAAAATCTATTAAATATATATGAGTTCATTTTACTATATAACACATTTAATATTTATAAATTTGCTAAATTAAAACAAGAATTATCAGTAGACTTTTTACTTCTGTGTACCTTTGGCAACATATTTAGAGGGCGGTTGAGATCTGTTGAGATGGAATAAAAAGAATAAATCTGAAGTTTGCATTTAGCTTTTGACACTCATCATTAGATTACTCAAATGATACTAAACCTTGCTTGCTTGCTAGTATCTATGCACAGTGTCCTTCCAGCTCCATCACTGAAATTCCTTTGTCTTTCATGTTAACATATCAAAGCCACCAAGGAATTCTATGCTGTGGATAGAATGCCCTGTCTACCTGTGGCAGCAAGGGCCACTCCTGGGATATGATATAGTGGAAATTGCAGAAAAATCTGGCTTTACTCCAATTTTAGGATGTTTTGAGGACAGGAATGTAGATTCCATCTTCTCATATTGAGGGGTCCATTGGGAGGTTGTTGGAGAGGCCTTCTGTAGAAAGAGCTGAGGTGGGCTCCTCAAGGGGATGGCATAGCAGGCTGCCCAGAATCATCAGATTATTCAGAGAGATGGGGGTTTCCTTGGTTTTCTGACTCTGGAAGTGTATTGAGACCCAATGGCATGCCATGGGGCTGAAGGGGAGCAACCCCACCCACTAAGGAGATTGGGTTTAAAATGATGGGTCAGTTTCTAGACAAAATACCTGGCAAAAATTTAGGGATCTACAGCCAAGTAAGAGGTAAGAAGCGTCTGGCTGAGTCAAGAATGACGAGAGGGCTGCTGTTTCCTGAGGTCATAATGGCTGATGAAATAAGGGATTGGAGTGCTGTTCTGAGCACTTGACATGTAATTAGTACACTCAGTCGCTCTTCACACCCTATGAGATAATTACTTATATAACTTCTACTTTGCAGATGAGAAAACTAAGTACAGAAAGGTTAAGTAAGTTTCTCAGCATCACACAGCTAATAAATAGTAAGCCAGATTTGATGTAGAAGTCTGGCCAGCAGGTTGTGTTGCAACCATGAGCACAAAATTCACCAACCATAACAAAGAGGCCAGCATATTTTAAAACAGCCAAGTGGACCAGGGCGCCAATCCAGCCCTGGTTTTTGTTGTTGTTGTTGTTTGTTTGTTTTGTGTGTGTTTTTTTTTAAATAACGCTTTGCTGAATCAGTCATACAACTTCATTTTTGTATTGTCAGTGGCTGCTTTGATGCTACAATATCAGAGTTGAGTTGTTGTAAGAGACACCTTGTGGGAGGCAAAACCTCAAATATTCACTATCTGCCCCTTGGAGAAAAAGTTTCTTGACCCTTGAAGTGGGTAAAAAGTATAAAAAACACCAACCAGAGGCCCTCAACAAGGGAATCTCAATTCCATGGAGATGCAAAAAGAATCTGTGTAATTTTAGATGCCTTTTAATCAGAAGCAGCAGAAGGGATCGTTTTATCCATGGACAGCACCTTCACAACTGAAAAGACATTTAACTACTGGCTTGGCCTAAACTGTAAACTGTAAACCAGATTAGATATTTAATCAAGGGGCTCAGAAAAAATGACAGGAGAACACACACTTGGCACTCCACGTGTTTGTGTATATACACAGGCAAAGAATGCCAACTATATATACAAATAAAGAAGCATATATATTCTTAGTTTGGGGATTAATATTTATTATGAGTTTGGTATTTAGGTTTTACGTTGATAAAGAAATATTTATTTGAGATACTTGCTGAAATATCGATGCGTGAAATGGATACATTGTCCTGAATTTGTCTTAAAATATTATAGCAAATAAAATATGAAATGTGTTTGAGGAGTATGGTGCAAAAGAACAGCCAAATTAATGATAATTGTTAAAGCTAAAGTGATTATTAGATGATGTTTTCTTATACCAGCCCTTCTACTTTCGTGTGTTTGAAAATGCCCATAATCAAAAATGTTAAACATGTCAATGTAAATTATTGGACAGTTTTTATATTATATCATGAAATGAATACAGAAAAATTAAGTGGTTTCATCATACCCTTGTCATAATGTTCATCCCTTATTTTCTTTGTACTATAAGGAAAGCACTAGTGAATTGGTTTGAGGACTAAATAAGAAAAGAAGCTGAGACACCTATTGGGGAGTTAAAATTTACTTAACAACTTTGTTTTGCCCTGTTTGCCATCACCCCACAAATGAACTGAAGTGGAGGGAATGGCAAATGGTAGAGGGAAATTCCTGTCTACAGAAAATCACAAGCTAATAAACAGTTCTCTAATGAATTCTCTTAGATTCCCACTAGGTTGATAATGAAATGCTTGAATTTCACATCAAACCCATTGGAAGGGTGGCAGATACACTCTGAGTTAAAAAACAAAGCAAAAAAACCCAAAACACCTTTCAGCCTAGTGCAGTGGTGTCCACTTGTATTCCTGTAGTTCCAGCTACTCAGGAGGTTGAGGTGGAAAGATTGCTTGAGCCCAGGAGCTAAGATTCAGCCTGGGCAACATCGCGAGACCCCCATCTTTAAATTTAAAAAAAACAAGAAGAAGAAAAAAGAAAACAATATTTGAAAATAATTTTCCTGTCCTTAAAAAGAGGAGATTAAATGTGCATAAAAATATCTCTTGCAGAAAGGAATTTGAATATCACATTTCATCAATATGTAATATTTGTGTTGTGTTTTAACAGTGGTGTGTGACATCTGTTGAAATCAAAGTCTTGTTGTGTCAGTCAAGCTGACAACAAAAAGATTGCACAACAATTTTCTGACATGCTGCCCTATTAATTTAGCCCTGGCACTATAATTTCCATTTTGATTTCTGATTTAATCCAATGATTATGTGTTCCTGCATTCTTAATTTTCAAGTATTTAAGATTTCTCAATGTATTAAAATATTTATGTCTCTATTTGAAGAACTAAAATTCTCAATGTATATAGCCATTTATCATGTTAATGAATATTGTCTCCTGCCAGGCACTAATGAAGGCATGGCAGTAATAGCAAGGAAAGGGACAGTGTTCTACTCTCACAAACTTTACACTGTGGAGTTTAAAATGAGATTGCTGCTATAGTATTCACTACAATATAGGGTAGACTAATTATCTACATCCTAGCATAGTTTCTGTTTACTTATACTGATCTATTCTGAAAGAAACAAATTAAATTTTCCCACTACAATTTTTTTGTCACATTTGCTTTGCATTTTTTTGATTTATACATTCAGTTTCTCTCTCTCTCTCTCTCTCTCTCTCTCTCTCTCTCTCTCCATAAAGCGTACATATATATTCCCACATATATGTAAATGGTTGCCTTTATTTTTAGTAAAGAAGCACTTTATTCTGATTGGTACTTTTAAGCTTCAGTTCCATGTTGTCTGACCCTGATGTTGCCAATTGTGTTACTGTTACTAACTTTTGTTTTGGCCTGCTGTATTGTTGCCCAGGCCTTTTTTGAAGGTACTGATGATCACATAACATTTTTGTGTATTTCATTTTGGAAATAGCAAATGGCTAGGTTCTGTTTAACAATCCTGGTTAACAGATTACCTTTTGATGTGTACATTGACTCCATTTAGAGAAAGAGTGGCAATATGTGTATTTTTTTCTTTCTATCTTATGTTTATTGTTTGTTTTACTCTTTATGTTTTCTTTCATCCTTTCTTAATTTTTTTTCAAGTTGCTCAAAATACTGTTTTTCTTTTCCTACTTGATTGTTTAGCAGTTGTTTTTGACTCCATTAAAGGTTACCGTCTGCAGCAGAAAAAGTTAATGTTGTACTTTAAATGAAATTTTTGCTGAAACCTATATTTATTTTACTAGCATTACTTATGTAAGAAAGGAAAAAGTCATCCCAAGAAAATCTATACCATACCCACAGGTGCATATGGCAATTTATATTAAAGTTAATTACAATTTATATTTCCATTCCTAGCCACAGTTTATCAGTAATCATATGTGTCTGTTGGCTACCATATTGTTATAGTGAAGATTTATATAACAGTTTGATAGTCACATAAAATTCTGCTAAACAATAATAGTATGTTTCATATAAACTGTATATACCATGCATATAGTTTGTATACTTTTGTAAGTTTGGGGAGGTAGTTGTCAGTAGGTTAAATATTAAAGATTAACAAAAAGTTCAATTTCCTGAAACAAACATAAAAGGACAATACAATTTCACACCACAGACCTGTTAAAATAACATCAGAAGTTTAAGTGAGGATTATTTAACAATAAATTATTTAAGTTAATGCAGGATATCCCAGGAGAACTTTTTGCAAACAAACTAGCCAGGACTCAATTTCGTGGTGACAAGATTTCGAGTAAGTTTAAATGTGACAAGGAAGGACCTTTGCCCCAATGTGTCTAATGTGTATAGACTTAATGTCCTTAAGATATCAGACTTGTAAATAGTCTGAAGCTTTTGCCATTATTTCAATAAGATGTCGTAATGCCTAGCTTAAGGCAATGTATTCTTGAGCCACTGGTGTCAATAGTTTTTCTGTTTTTTTAAGATTATTCATTATCTGTTCAGTGAAACATGTGCCCTGCAGGATCAACCACAATTTTTTCTGAAGTTGGTGAATAATTTGGAAACTCAGCATTTTATTTCACTTTTCTAGCATTAATAATCAAACACATATCTTTCTACTATTAGGCGGAAATATCTCTATTTTCTCCACCAAGACACTTTCAGAGCTGTTTCTCTTTTCAAGTAAGACAACTTTAAAATAGGCTTGATGTTCACGCCCTGTCTTCCATCTCAAAGCCGTGGTTTTATTAAAATAGTTCAGTACTTTTATAGTCCAGAATACTTTAAGATTATCCTGTTATTACATCTCTAATTTCAAAATGTCTCATATATTTCCAGAAAGTGTGCTTATTCACTTACATATTACCGCGTGTATACACACACACACACACACACACACACACACACACACACGGAAGGACACATAACCTACCACTCTTCCCCTCTTATCCTCTCGAATTCATCTGAGGACTCTATGATGA
The DNA here is from genome assembly GCF_001604975.1 of Cebus imitator. NCBI lineage: Eukaryota > Metazoa > Chordata > Mammalia > Primates > Cebidae > Cebus > Cebus imitator. The sequence goes on from NW_016107645.1 coordinate 856,424, forward strand.
TTTGAGTGGGAGGTGTTCTTATATCATTCCTTGAATATTGTCATCAGATGTGGTCAGTGACTGATAGTAATGTTTAAAGTCAGGCCTGTCGCAGTGGCTGATGCTTATAATCCCAGCACTTTGGGAAGCCGAGGTGGGCGAATCATGAGGTCAGGAGATTGAGACCATCCTGGCCAACATGGTGAAAACCTATCTCTACTGAAAATACAAGAATTAGCTGGGCATGGTGGCACGTGCCTGTAGTCCTTGGGAGGCTGAGGTGGGAGAATCACTTGAACCGGGAGGCAGAGGTTGCAGTGAGCCGAGATTGCACCACTGCACTCCATTCTAGCTACAGAGTGAGACTCCATCTAAAAAAAAAAAAAAAACTTGCAAAGTTAGAAAAACACTTAAACACTGCTGATTAGAAGAAGAGTATAAATGTATAAATGAACTTGGTTCCTTCCTTATGGATGTTTGGCTTGTTTTAAGTGCTGCTATTACAAGCAATGTAGCAATGAATAACATCATTTCCTGTGTAGACAAGCATGTCTAGGATACAATCCCAGAAGTAGAATTGTGGTATCAGAGTGTGGGTTTGTATATTTTTGTTAGATAGTGCCAAATCGTTTTACAAGGGTTTCTATAATTCACATTTCCACTAGAAATATGTGGAAAGCCCTGTCTTCCTGCAACAATGTTGGAGTTTTGGATTTTTAAAGCCAATCTGATAGGTAAAAAATTGTATCGCTGTGCAATTTAAACTTATTTTTTCTTATTTTGAATGTGACTGGACTCTTTTCATATGTCTAAGAGTCATTGCAATTGCTGTTTCATAGCTTTCTATTTCTTAACCCATATCTTTTTTCTGACCATGGTCTTTTTCTTGTTTTCCAGGGGCACTTGATCTATTAGAAACATAAACTCTTTGCAGAGTAATTTGTAAATAAAAATTATTTTTCCAGTTTATCATTTGTCTTTTGATTTTACTTGCAGAGTTCTTTTTCTATTGAGCATTTTGAAATATTTTTGTAGTTGAATTTATCTTTTCCTTATTTTTCCTTTCCCTCTCTCTTTTAGAGTTTCTGGATTTTGAGACATTGTATTGTATTGGTCAGGATAGGCGAGAGTATGCTATTCCTAGCTCATGGGTTTGTTGGCAGAATTCCCTGCAGCTATAGGACTGACATCCCTGTTTTCTTGTTAGTTTTCAGCCTGGGGCTAATTTGAGTTTCTAGAGATCCTTGAAATTTCCTACCATCTTTCTTTTGATTACCTTAAAACCAACCGATTAGGGACCTTAATTACGTCTGGAAAACCCCTTTACTTTTGCCATACAATGTAATCTAATCATAGAGTGATCATGATTAGATCCATCATATTACCAGGTTCTGTCTATACTCCAGGGGAGGGATTACACCAAGAATAGTTGGGACTATCTTAAAATATTGAATCTCACAGATCTTTTTGAAATTTCTTATCTTCTGGTTTGCATGTTTATTAATTCATCAGATTCTTAAAGTAGGTTTATAATGCATTTTAATATCTGATAGGACCAGCTCTCTTGTTGCATTTTTTTTTTTAGCACTTCACTGGATTATTTGTATTTGTTAAAATTTCCATATGAATTTTAGAATAAGCTTATCTTGTTCAAAATGAAATCCCTGTAGATAATTTTATAAACATCATCTTAGTATATACAGGTTAACTTATGGAGAAGTGGCATGTAAGTGATGGAGAGGTTTACATTTCAATAAAATATTGACTTTCCATTTACTCAAGATTCCTTGTTTCAATTAATAGCTTTTTAATTTTTTGTTATTATAGTGATTATGTTTTATTTGTTTTAAGATATTGTTTCTTTGATTACATGTGGAATCTTTTATTAATATAGTTATTATTTTCTTAAAAGCAAGATACTAAATTCAGCATATTAATTACATACAGTAATTCTTCAGTTCATTCTCTTGAATTTTCTACTTATAGAATTCTAACTTCTGTAAATATTGACAATTGTTCCTCCTCCTTAATTTTTTATACATCCAATTTCTTTCATTTTCCAACTGACTACTACTAAAATATAATTTTAAAGAATACTGGTGACTGGGGATATTGTTTTCATATTCTCACACTAGCAGGAATACCTGCAATGTTTGACATTAAGCATGAAACCCTTCTAGTATGAGATAGATATGTTTCTCTGGGAAAAGCTAGTATCCATCTGTTTCATTGATTTTTAAATACATAATTACTGTTGAACTATGTCAAATGTTTTTTAAAACATCAGTTGAGATGATTATATAATATTCCTTCTTGAACATATTAATATGACTGTTTATATAAATAGATATTTGATTATGGAACTATGCTTGGATTATTTGTATTAGCAACACTTGATCATGTTGTGTTATTCTTTTCACATGCTGCTGCATTCAATTTGCTGATACTTTATATGGGGCTTTCACATTACAATTTTTAAGTAATATTGGTGAATAGATTTTGATCAGGTACTGGAATGACTATTAATACAGGATTTTAAAAACTAATTCAAAAAGTGTTCTTTTATAGTCTAATACTGTTTGAATAATATGATAATCTACTTTAAAAAGTCTGCCAGAATTCTTGCAGGGAAACATTCCAGCCTATTGTTTTTTTTTTGATGGGGCAGGGTAGTGTTCTTTGGCAACTTCAGGTATTTTGTCTATTTGGATTTTAAATCTTCATTTAGTGAGTTTGGTGATTTCCTAGACTATTATTCATTTTAAAATACTTGATATTAATTTGCAATTTCCTATGACATAAAGTTACAAACTTAATTTTTAAAATTCCTAGTTGGGAGAGCGCTTTGTCTTCTGGGTTAGTCATTAATTTTTTATGTTATCACATTTTTATTGAAGACTACTCTGTGCCTTTTTTATATGTTTTGGGTGCTATTGTCAATTTTTGTTAATATCTCGTAGGCATATAGAAATTGTATTCTCTATTAAAGGACAAATGTTTTATACACATACACATGTATATGTAATGATAAACATATAGGTATGGTATGTGAATATATATGTCAATATAATCTATCTTACTAATTATTTACTCTTTTCTATATTTTTAAGTACTTTTATTCACTTGGGTAATTATCTGTGAGATAAATAAATCGCTCTTTAAGGAAGAGGACAAAATTAACTTGGTTCTTTTCTTTTCAAGCTCATGTGTACTTTTATGATTAAGAGAGAGAATTTGGCATGAAGTCAATGGTTCATATTTTTCTCATTGTTAATATCATAGGTTGTTAAATGATGTGGAGAAATGTAAGAGTAGTATGATATTTTTCTTTTTAAAAATTAGGAAAAATATATTTTGGGCATTGAGGCCAAAATTATTAAGTCATTAAAAAATTTCAGTACTTTACCAGGATGTTTCACAGTGTTGACTATTTTGACCAGCTTCCTCAGACACTAAAACATTCTCAATTATGAGTCATCTTTCTTATTTTTCAACATTTTCTTTTTCTTCCTTTTTTTTTTTTTTTAACAATAGTCTTGTTCTGTCACCAGGCTGGAGTGCATTGGTTTAATCTCAGCTCACTGCAGCCTCCTCCTCCTGGGTTCAAGCCATTCTCCTGCCTCAGTGTCCCCAGTCATTTTCTTATTAAATATATGTAATATTTATTAGGTTGGTGCAAAAGTAATTGCAGGTTTTGTCATTGGCCATTTTTTCCCTCCAATTTCATCTTTTTTTGTCATTAAAAAAATATTCTATTTTATTTATTTTTACTGAATTTTGCCAGCTAATATGTATATAGCATCTCTGTATGGTTTCACTGGGTTTTTTTTCACTTTTTTTTTTTTTACATTTGTGCTTTGTAAGATTTTTTTTCTTTATAAATATTATTACTTCATTAATTTATTATGAATTCTTAGCTAAACATCTGGATACTCTTGCTTTCTATCAGTATTTCTCACTTGTGAGTGATCTACATCAGAAGATAAATTCCATTGCTATTTTTAACTTTTTTTTCTTAAAATGCTATAAATTCTACTTAGTTTAAGAGAGCTACTTCCTCAAATTCTCATCTCTTATTCCAAACAAGAAGTACAGTTTTTGAACTCTGCGTTAGCTCATCTTCAAGAAGGTATGTATTTATTTAGACAGAGTTTCCCTCTGTCTCCAATGCTAGAGTGTAATGGTGTGATCTTGGCTCACTGCATCACCCCCTCCCGGGTTCATGTGATTCTCCTGCCTCAGCCTCCCGTGTACCTGTTATTACAGGAACACTCCACCACGCCTAGCTAAACTTTGTATTTTTAGTTAAGAGACAGGGTTTCATCATGTTGCCCAGCCTGATCTCAAACTCCTGACCTCAAATGCTCCGCCTGCTTCAGTCTCCCAAAGTGCTGGGATTACAGACCGCACCTGGCTGGAAGGCTATTTTTTGACAGGGCTCTCTGAGATTTTTTCTCTTTCTGGGCTCTCTTGTCATATTCCATGTGGCTTCTACTTGATTCAGGTACTTATGCAAATTCTTACTGATATTTTTAAATATGCAGATTGGAACTGTCATCTAATGCCCCTGAAAATGGATTTTGTATATATTATATTTTTTAATTGTTCCCATTGCATCTTTATGATTACCAGAAAAATAATAGGGAAAAAATTGACATGTGTAGTCATGTTCATATCAATATTCCTCCTGACTTTTAGTTTGAATACTTATTTATTTATGCATGGTCCACTTGCTCTGATTTTCTCTGACTGCAGGGCTTCTCACATGTTCTAGGGTTTTCTTTTCTCAGCTCTGTGGGACTCAAGTTGAGCTCTACAATACCTTAAGCTAGAGCATTGCTGTGGGTAGCAGGAAGTGCTGTGGTTTCCTCCACCTGATATAGTGAAAGCAGTGTGGGTTCTCTACTAAGGAGCCAGGAGAAGCCTCTGTTTTCCTTCTCTTCCAGAGGTTTCAGCCTAAGGTGTAGACAAGACTGATCACTGGTTTATCTCTCCCTCAACTGTTTGGAGGCTATGGAAATCACGTACACTCATATGGATTGACACCATCATTTTTCTTTGTGGGATCCATAGTTTTCTGCAAGGCAGGTTCTTAACAATATCTACCACAAATTTGCCATCATTAATTCCCAAGATCCCATCAAACTCTGAATAGAGAAGCTTTTGGGAGTGAAGGAGATCACAGATGTATTTAAGCCATGATCACCCACTCTCCCTTCTAATTTTGCCTATGAATGGGCTTTATACAAATTGTTATAAGATAGAAGAACTAGTGAAAAATCAGTTGGTATATGTTTTTAACACACTTCTTTATACTTAAGCACTTCCAGGGGTGAAATTCAAAAGAAAAAAAAAAATTTCTGTCACTTGTAGTATTTCAAAGTCACAGTATTTTGGTCTCCTAGTTACATTGAGGGTGATTGTACTTCATTTTACAGATTGCTCTACGTTACAAAAAAAGGTTTAAAGACCTTTAAGAAGCCCTTCGCTGATTGGCTAATGGTTTCTCATGATCTGTAGAGTCTAAGTTTGAGCATCTGGAAGAATGCCAGTTGCTCTATCCAAGCTGTGTAGCTTCAGGGAAAAGGCAGGTAGACAATAGACTTAACTTCCATGGAATTCATCTATTTTGCAGGGTAGGGCCAAAGTAGGTCAGTAAGAGTAGGGAGGCTAAAAAATTGACTGAAACAAAGAGGGGAGTGGCAAGCATCTATCAGGAGTAAAAACAGAGTCTTAGAATCACAGTGTTAGGGAGGTAAGTCTCCAGGTTGAAGGTGTGAGCAGGTAAATTGGAAAGTGTTATAAGCCAACATGTAAACGCAATATATTTCAATGCAAACAATTTCTTCTAATACTGTCCTTTATTGAACATTTGTTGGCTAATTATTTTAATGGCAACATCAGCTTCAACCTCTCCTTGTGTCTTAACCCACTTAAACAATATGTGACCATTCTATCTCCAGAGTATTTCCCCAACCACACCTCCCATCCTACTTCCTTTTCCATCCATCATTATGTCTCCTGGACAGTTGCTGTCATTCCCTTAACTGGTTTCTTCAGAAGCCTCCAGTCTCTTCCTCCCATCCATCCTTCTCAATGCTGTCAGAGTAATCTTTTCATATAAGGGTGACCTCTGATTGTAAGTGCAGCATTGCTGCAATATCATTTATCTCCTTCATTCTTGCATTTTGTATTTTGCGATTGGAAGGATAGAGCAGGTACCAAAAAGGTGATGTGACTTGTGCTATATTTTCTGAGTAAGTCCAAGAGGTGAATTATTGATTTTTCTACCAGGCTGACTCAGGTTGAATGCTGTTCACTTCTGTGTCTATTATTCTGCAAATAATGAATACTCCTAAAATGTTAGTGTGCTATTATGCCATTGGGATAGAATAATTCTCTACAACATAAAACAATTTTTATACAACTATGAAAGTAGTCTGGAGATTTCACCTTTCATTCAAACTAAATTGAAAGAAAATGAATAACATTGAGACAACTGAGCAGAAAAGAATAATACCGTATTTTCCAAAATATACACATCAACCACTTTAGGCTATTGTATGTGAAAGGGCCATAAGGGTAGCTGAGTAGAATATGCCAGCAATTTCTCCCAATCATTGTTTTCCATTGTGAAATACCATAAGAACTCTATACAGGGAGAGCTACTACATTTTTGGCAGAGGGCAAGATATAAAAACTAGAGAGATAATTGTTCATTCTTTGAATAGCAATACAATATTCAGTCTTGCTCTCTCTCTCTTCCCCTCTCTTCCCTCTTTCTTCTTTCCATCATTCTACTCCCATAGAATACTTGTAAGATGTCATATCTATGTAGAAAGAGTACATCTTCAGACAACTATAAGCATTAAAAGTTAGCCACTTATTGTAGCCAGTCTTGAGGAAATATTTGTGTTGCTCACCCTAAGATTTTGCCAAATGAGAGTGACATTTCTTTCTGGCTCCTCCCCTGATTACTGATGAGATATTACTCTCTGAGTTGCCTAGCAGGAAAGAGGAAGAATGGTCATTTAGCATCATTCAGGAGAGGAAATGGCCACTTATTGTTTAAAGCAACCTTTTATTTCTATTAGATGTCTATACATTTATCTAAAATAAATTTCTTTAAATAACTGAGATCCTACACATTCCCCAGATGCTCCTGTGCAGCACAATGAAATAACCTTGACTTCTCTTCTCCACCTGTATAGAGATGAGGACAAATCAAGTTAATATCTGTGAAACAAATGTTCTCATGATTGGTAAAGTACTCATGGGCTATGCTAAAATCTGGGTATATTTATTTTTCATTATAGCTAAATAAAATAAAAACAGAACAACAACAAAACAACCCACAAAAATCTGGAAGATAATGAATATTTAGTATGGCAGGTAGAATCAGGAAGCAGATGAGTAAGTGTGTTCTTGCTGACTGATATTTACCAAGCACTTTCCATGAGCCAGATATAGGTGCCGTGTATTAACTCATTTAATTCCCCAAGTCTATGAAGGAAGATTTATTATTCCCACCACTCCGCCAATTTCTTATAGACAAAGAAACTGAGGCATAGAGAGATTAATCATTTTGCTTACAGTCATAAATTCTAGTAAATTGTAGAGCTGAGCTTTGTTCCTTGTGATCTTAACCCTCTTCATAGGATGAACTCAGTCTTATAGATGCTTTTTCAACCACCTCATTGTGATTATAGAACATTCTGGCTCAATATATTATTTTGAACAAATTATTCAACCTCTTTGCCAACTCAGGACAATAAGACATACATGATAGAAATGTGTGAGGATTCAGTGATGTAACAGGCATAAAGTGTTTAGCACAGAAGCCTGGTGCAGGCCAGGCACTCAGTAAATATTGGTTGTCTTTTGGGGTGATTTTCTTCTACCTGAATACTCCTAAGCAAGGATATTTTCTTATTTATTTTATATCACCAATAGTTAACAGAGGGTATCTCACACAGGAAATGATCAAAAGAAAGGAAGAATTAGAAAGAGGGAAAGCTTGATTTACACAATTTCTGGAAGCTGGCATTTCTGAAGAGGCCATTGAAGGCATACTGTCATATCTGAATCTATACTGAAGGCCAGAATTTTAGCAAATAATTTGAGAAAAGTGTCCAAACAGGCAGCAAAACTTATCCCTAGAAAAACTCATATATAAAAAGGTTGAAAGAAAATCTGAAATGCCGTCAAGTAGGAGATAAAGATTTGGTACATTTCCATGGTACATTTTCAATCTTTCTACCTGTATCTTCTACCTCACCAGCTCCTAGCTCCTGCAACAGAAGTTTAGGCCTGAAAGGCAAGAACCTTATGTGATTGTATTCACACCGAATTGTAAATGTTGAATTCTGTTCTTTCCTTAAATTTGTTTTGATTTTGTACTTGGATTAGGGGGTACTGCAAGATGGAACCTAGTATATGAAAGATGTTATTGCCATGTAGAGGCAAAGGATCAAAGAAAAAAAGAAAAATTATAGTAAAAAATATTCAGATAGAGAACTTAGATAAATTACAACTCCTTTAGAACTTTGTTTTTTTATTATTTTCTATTTGTTGGAGATAGTAATTTTTGCTCAAAAGAGTAAGCTGAAAAATGGTATCCATGAAAATGGATTAATAATTGAAAACGGATTGATAAGTGTCTGGCATGGTGGCTTATGCCTGTAATTCCAGCACTTTCAAGGCCAAGTGGGATGGATCGCTTGAGCTCAGTAGTTTGAGACCAACCTGGCCAACATGGTGAAACCCCGTCTTTACTAAAAATACTAAAACTCAGCGGGGTGTGGTGGCGCATACCTATAGTCCCAGTTACTTGGGAGGCTGAGGTTGGAAGGACCCCTTGAGCCTGAGAGGCGGAGATTGCAGTGAACTGAGATCACACCACTGCGCTCTAGCCTGGGTGACAGAGTGAGACCCTGTCTCAAAAACAAAACAAAACCCCCCAAAATTAGCTGGGAATGGTGGTGTGTGCCTGTAATCCCAGCTACACAGGAGGCTGAAGCAAGAGAATCGCTTGAACCTGGGAGGCAGAGGTTGCAGTAAGCCGAGATAGCTTCACCACATTAGAGCCTGGGCAACAGAACAGGACTCTGTCTCAAAAAAAATAAGTAAATAAAAATAAAATATAACTAAATAAAAAAATAAATAAATTGAATCATTGCGATTATCATTATGATTATTGTGTCATCTTTTAGTTGAGCCAATCCTGAATGTATGTAATAGTATTAGTCCTATGCTTGAAGGCAGGGCTTGGCTTCTGCTGCCTGAACACCCAAGGTCTCATATGCCATTTCCTGAAATGACCTTACCCGAGACACCAGGAAGCAGCTGCATGGCCAGTCCTGACCACTCAGGAAGCATCCATAGCCCATAAACAGCCTGACAATGGATGTTGGAATGAGCTGGGACCTCATTCCCAGACCAGACCAAGTCAGAGTCTATGTGAACACGAGTTCTGGTTTCCAAGTATGTCAGGGCCAGCAGATATGAGTTTGTGTATTCCAAGTCAACATTTAGGAGGCCCTATAGAGCTGACTGCACATCTCTTTTATCCTCTCTGGCAGTTGTAGGCTTGGGGAAAAACAGAAGAATGGCTAAATGAGCAGTTCTAAGTCTTGTATGAGTAACGTGGAACCGTTCAAGAAAGACATTTCTGCATACTTGAGCATCAGTTCTTTGATTCTGATCCATTTTTTCTACTTTCCTGTTTTAACCTTTCTTCTATTAAAAAAGAGCCGAATTTAAGTGTTTTGAAATGTGAGCTCTGCTGCTTGCTAACCACCCATATAGCCTTCGACAAGTTACTTGACTTCTCACATAGTCCATGGGTAAAATAGGGGATGATCTCAGGCTTCTAGGGATAAACAAGATACCCTAGCAAAGTCCTCAGCACATATTAAATAATAAATATTATGTCTTGTGAATTTTTCATTTGTAAGGAAGCATTTTATTCCCTATTTTTTTCTCGTTAGCTTGACTATAGAACTTTAATCCACATGAATTGATGCCATATAATAAAGGAGTTATGGCTTGATGTTATTTTAAAATTCTAACCATTTCCTCATCTTCTGATGACACTTCAAACTTTTCATTCATTAGCTTTGTATTTTCTAGTCTTCTAAAATTGCCAGATGTCAGGTTTTAATTTGCAGGGACCCCAGAGATCATCTCATCCAACCCTCTCATTTTTAGAATGGGAAATTAATGCAAAGTATTTAAAAAAATGACCGACCTGTTTGTTTCCAGCATTCTATAACTGGATTAACAAAAGACAAATAGCAATGAAAGAGTTCCTGGGAGGTACGCTGCCCCAGGTTCTGACCCAGGTCCTTTGGTTCTGTCCAAAATTTCTGCCATTGGACATGTCACTCTCAACTCTCTAGGACCTAAGTTTTTATACTGTAAAATGATAAATTTGACAATCTTTAGCTGAATGTTTATGTGTATCTATTTACCTGATATTTACCTGAATTATAGTAATACATATAGACACCAATTTTTGTTTACCATTGTCAGCATAATGCAATTTCCATACTGTATTTATGGTCCATAATTAAAATGATGTGTATACACACATAACGTTTTAATATATTAGAGCTCATTAAAAAAGAAAGGTAGTGCAAGGTCTGTTATTAGCAATGTGTGAGGTCTTTTAAAGTCAATACCTGGTAAAAATCATCACTTCCCGGAAGACTTTCAAAGCTCCTTTTCTGAGCCCTTTATGGAGCCTGGGGCACACTGGGTCTCATGCTGGTTATTGAACAGCAGAGCTGATCTTTGCCTTTAGGAATAATTTCAGTTTTCAAAATAGCCTAAAGTAAAATAAGCATAGCAATCAATATGGGCAAAACTACATTTAGTCAAAGGCCAGCTGTGCCTAGCAGGTAATACGACTTGATCTTGTGTGGATCTTACACTGAAGCTGGCAGGAAATGAGAAGGCAGTGGCCACTTCTATATGAATAGTGCCTCCCAAGGTGACTTCTTTGAAGGATGATATTACTTTGGGAACGTCAGTGGATTCTGCTAAAACTGTATGATTATTATCTTATCATATCTCTGTGTCAAAGACAACAGAATTAATATATGTGGTTTTTACCATTGTATTCCTAGTTGCAGTAGGAAGGTGGGGGAGATTTTTGGCCTAGCGTAATTATAATAAGGAAATTCAGTTCTGACCACAAGCAATGGTGTTGTTAATGTGAGAACCTGGAGCTCTGACTGGGGGCATGTCCTCAGAGGCCTCTACTTTGCCTCCCCTCTCCTGTGTAGATCTCAAACCCCATGCATTGTATTTTTACTTTAAAGAATTTGAGAAGAATACATTTTGTGGAAGAATAAATGGATATTGGTTAGGGAGTTTCGGATTCTAAATAACAAAGACATCCATAATAGCTTTAACTGTATTTTGTATGGTATGCAAAAATAATAATTTGATTAAACAAAATTTATCCAATAAATAAAGTTCTTTTCTTTGTCCTTCAAAAAAAAAAAAGAATTTTAAGAAAGAATTACTTAAAACATTATTATTAAGAACTTAGAAGAGTATTCAAAACACTCCTATAACTAGCACAAAGTTATAGAAATCAATGTGCTGTTTTTATCATGAAAGGAATACAAGGACACTCTCATGTTGGGAATGACTGCATTGATAGTCATGAATTACAAAAAGAATTTGTTTTGTCCCCCAATCCATTCTATAAGGAAATATACTTTAAAGCCAGTCCTGTTGAAAATCCTGGTGTCTTATGAAAAAAAGTGAAAAATTTAAAGAACACTGACCTGGATTCCAAATCAAATTCAGTAGCTGCTGTTTTTATCTGAACAAATATTTTTGCCTCTACAGACCCTTTTCTCTCCCTCCTGGTAAAATGAAGGGGTGAGACCAGCAACCTGCTTTAAGTGACAGTCCACTGGGGCCTGCATTACAAGTAGGGCCTTGCTCTCCGCTGTACTTCTGTCATCTGCTCCATCTTATGTGACAGAAATGGGATAAAATTTCATTTCATAAAACAAAACAAAAAGTGTTTCTACTTCTAAAAAGGAAGAGATTGAAAATCTCTGCCCAGCCGGGCGCGGTGGCTCAAGCCTATAATCCCAGCACTTTGGGAGGCTGAGGCGGGTGGATCACGAGGTCAAGAGATCGAGACCATCCTGGTCAACATGGTGAAACCCCGTCTCTACTAAAAATACAAAAAAAAATTAGCTGGGCATGGTGGCACGTGCCTATAATCCCAGCTACTCAGGAGGTTGAGGCAGGAGAATTGCCTGAGCCCAGGAGGCGGAAGTTGCGGTGAGCCGAGATCGCGCCATTGCACTCCAGCCTGGGTAACATGAGTGAAACTCCGTCTCAAAAAAAAAAAAAAAAGAAAATCTCTGCCCAAGTTCCCTGATGTTTTGTTTTTCTATAGAGAAGATGGTGCTTTCATACTTCCCAGGCAGGGTTGTAGGCTGAGTTTTCAATAATTTCATAAAAGCAGAGCTGGATTTACCTATGGAGCAAGGGAACTTTGGCCATAAGAAGCCATGGAGCAGATTCCACTGCTCGCTCAGCACTGTGAGGCAGAAGAACGTGTCAGCCTTGAGTCCTTCTCCTCTTGAGTCTAGCTCGTGTTGAAGTTCAGCATGCAGGTCATTTGTGCCATTTAGCTTGCCTTTCCAATCAGCTGGTTGTGATTCATTATTGCCAGCTCCCAAAATTGGAGGATTTTCTTCCTAAAGTTTCAGTCCAATGCTTTACAGAAAGGTATAGAATGTGCAGTGTCTTCACAGCCGGTAGAATATGTAATCCCTCAAGTGAGATTTCAGAAGACAGCGATTTCAAATTCAGTATGTCTAAGGTAGAATAATTTTTTTTTTTTTACTGTATAGGCATGAATTTCTTGTTTCAAAGATACAACAGTAATCTGCTTTGCCAAGCTAAATATTTGGGCACTATTTTATTTTCCTCATCTAAATATCAGATCCAGGAAGAAAATGAATTGTTTTTTCTCTTTAGTCCTGTCCTCAATACCTAGAAAGGTATTTGGCACATTACTGGCATGACATATTTGATGAGTGAATTAATAAATTAATATTCTTCCCTTTAGGTCATATTGTACATCCGGTCTTCAAGAATTGTCTATGTAGTTACAAGTCTTGTTTTCAAAACCTTCCATCCTTTCAGTCTCTGCTGCTGTTCACTGATTTTTCTCTTTCTTATATCTTCCTTGTATTATCACAATTTTCTCCTAGGTCACCTACTTTCAGCTACTTCTGGCCAATAGGCTCTACACCCTGCTTCAAGCGTGCTGGATTAAACATAAGCTTGTGATCATGTTTGTGGCATCACAGGTGGTTTATATTCTTAGAGCTGTCAATCGAGAAAAATGACAAGTCTCAATCATTTTAGGAGGTTTATTTGCCAAAGTTAAGGATGGCTCCTGGGAGACCGGTCTATGCCTTTCTCTGAAGATGATTTTGAGGGCTCCAAATTTAAAGGGGAAAGGGCAGGATACTGAGAAGTTCACAATTTCCTGTAAGAGGAAGGCAGGGGAAAATAGTCATTCGTGCTTTTGCCTGGCTTAGTGAATCTACATTTTTTTTTTTAACATAAGATGACATAGACAAATGAGGCAGAGGAAAATTTCAGGGAATCTACATTTCACATAAGATAACATAGAAAAAATGGGGCAGGGGAACAATCAGATATGCCTTTGTGTTTGGTGGGGAGTGGGTTACTGCCCCTGTAAAGATAAGCTATCAATTTGCATTGCCATGGTGAAATTTTAACAGAAACACTTTTAAATATCTTGTAGCTCACTAGGAATTTCCTAGCAGGCCAAATTTGGATGGTGGTGGGTGCGGGGCGGGGATATAGCTTTCATCTTGTAACCTTCTTACTTAGGAACAAAAAGGTGGAGGTAGCTTTGCGTGACCCAGTTTCCAGCTTGACTTTTCCCTTTGGCTTAATGAGTTTGGGGTCCCAAGATACAATTCCCCTTCACAGAGTATATTTCCACATCACCTGTGACTTATGTATGTAATCACCCTACACAGAGGAAAGAAAAGAGGTTTTAAGATGATACTGTTTCACTCCGCTATGAAATTCTTAGTCACGTGTGATCCTCAAAAAGGCACGTGAGATTCTTCAGGACACTTCTCCTTTGCATCTGACAAACTTTGAGTCTATGTTCTGGCCCATAGTGTTTGTCTCGTGGCCCTCCTCATGCATGACTTGTGGTCCACATGACTTTCATCCCTTTGCAAATGCTGAACTCTGCCCACAGAGTCTTTCTGACAGGTTCACTGCTCTTTCAAGACTCAGCTCAAATGTCGCCACTCTTCTCACAGTTGCCTCTGCTCAGCCCCCACTGCACAGAACATGCTGTATTGTAGCAGAATCAGGCCTGTTTACCTCCCAAATAGAAAGTGAACATCTTGAAAGCAAGGACAATATCTAGTTTGTCTTTCAACTCCTGCTTTCATTTGAGTGGCAGCTCAATAAATATTTGCTGAATGAGTGAAAAATTCACCCAGCAACAACGTTATGCCTCTTGGGGAAAGTAACTCCTAAAGAATGTCTTTATAAATAATAAATACCATGTTTTTTCTTGTGAAGAAAAATGAGACCTCCCAAACATGTTTATTTTGGTCTAATACAAGAAAGTGTGTATTGGTGCAAGAACAAAAACCCACCAAATATTGTTATAGGAAACATCTCTTACTGCAACCCAGCTGCGTGCTTTGTGACTTTAGAATAATATGTTTAAAATGCTTAGCAAAATTGCAGCATCTGAAAGAGAGGTACGGGATAGTGGTGCATACAGAGCTGGCCCTGCAGAGCTGGCTGCTGCAGGGAGTCCCCTTGGTCACATCTTCCCATCTGCACAGACAGGAGCAGGTGGAACCTGAGCTGTTCCGTATGCGGATTAGTCAATTGCTTTTTCTACAGGCTCCAAGAGGCAAGCTTACATTTTGTCTTCAGATCTTTATATGAAAATACCATTGTGCATAATGAGGCTGTTGTATGCATAATTTAACTTTGGATGCCTAAATTCTGCTACAAGGCAAATTGGTACCTAGAGGCATGCAATTTGCATGGGGATTTCAAACCTTCCTCCCATGTATTGTCCCTGGCATGCTGTGGATTTTCTTCTAAATTATTTTCCCTTGTTCTTTAAATGCCTGAATCTGAGATTGTAACCAGATTACCATGGGCTCCCTATTTAATAGTGGTTTCAGAAACCTGCTGAGCCTGCTTTGACCATTTCTGGGAGCATAACTTGGGGTTTGGCAAACCTCAGCCAGGACCCAAAGGCATTCTTCCTAATGAATCTGCTTGCTCCTTAGCCTGCAGCCCACCTGCCTGGAGAGGATTAGGACTAGCTGAGCATGCAGCTGCCCAGAGTGGGAGGCGCTGATGGAGTCCTCTGCGGCCGACTTCACAGCTCAATCTGTCAATCTGTTTGGGGAAAGATGGTTAGAGAACTGTCTGTCTGAGTTGCCTCAGAAAGAATTTGGTTTCTTGGCTGCATCTTCCAGTGATGGACCACTTTTCTTTCCGCTCTGGGCTGGAGAACATGGCTGTGTTGCGATGGGCACTAATTCTACTTTTCAAAGCCTTGCAGAGTAAGGGTATGTGTAAATAAATCAAAGGCTCAGGAGGACTACCTGCTGATTGTCTTCTATTTCATTTATCATCTGATAGGCAGTGTCAATTTTATATGCCATACACAGGAGCATACCTGTCAATAAATTCTAACTGCTCAGAAATGATTTCTTACGAGTAGCATGTTTGTATTTTATGAACATAAGCCTTGAAGACCCAAAGATTTGCCAATATGTTTACTTTAACAATATTGGATAATTTTGGTATATGGTGACCAGGCCAATTTGCAGATGACTGACAAGTTCTTTCCTGATGCTTAGTAAAATACTTAAGTCATTTGAAATGCCAACTAGAAACCAAAGAGGAAAAGAGAATGGGTGTGGAAGAGGAGAAAAAGAGAAGAGGAAAAGCTAGACAGAGAGAAGTCATTTTAACTAAAATTCGAGGTCAATTTCGAATCAATTTTTAGATCGAGAGATCTAAACCTGGGTCAAAAGTTATTGAATATTTAGCTGGGTGAAACTGACCAAGTCATTCTGTCATTCCTTAAAATGAAAGCATTGGACTTAATAATTTCTTGAGGTCTCCTTGAAATCTAGTATTCAGAAAATGTTTTATTTGTCCTGTAAATTTGGTTGCTGTAGCTATTTCATAGCTGATTGGGGTATTATACTAGCCAGAAACAGGGTAGCAGGACTTGGGTAGAGGCAGAGGTCCCAGCTACCTAGAGGTCTCGGTTACCTGTGATATGAACAACAGGTAAGGAAATGCTGTGTAGAAGAGGGTAGTTCCCCAGCAAAGGCCCCACCCTCAAGCCTGGAAGCACGTGGCCTTAAATGGGAACAGGAATTTCTGTTTTCACACCCAAATGTTGCCTGTTTCAAGACCACCCTGGCTCGCCATGCCCCCTATGCTGTGCTAATATAAACCCTAAGCTCCACAAGCAGAACACAAGAGCTCCATCACCTTTCCAGCTCCCCATTATCCTGCTGGGAGCTACCTCCATCTGGTGATAAAATCCCCCACATTTACCATCCTTCAATTTGTTCATGTGACCTGATTCTTTCTGGGTGCCAGACAAGGACCTGCGTACAAAGAGTTCACTGAGCTGGTTAACACTTAAGCCATCTGCTGACAGCAGAGCTAAAAGAGCGCTGTAACATGCCCAGTGGGGTTTCAGTAGTTGAAGGCACCCACTCCCAGATATTACCATGGGGCTGGAGCCCAAAAGCACTTGCCCCGGCTCGCACCTGTCTGTGTGCTCCTCCTCCTGTAAGGGTTTTGAGCACGAGCACGTGGTGACTGAACAGATAAGCCACACACCTGTCACACATCCTGCAGGGGGTGACAGGGAACTCTACTGTTTCACCTGTGGCCCCCAAATCGACTATCAATCTTTGAGTTATTACAATGTACCAAGAACTGTGTTGAGTATCTTATATACATTACCTTGATGTTGCTTAAAACCACCTGTGACATGATTATTATTTTCTTTCTTGTATATTTGAGAAAATAATGACTTAAACTGCCTCAAATGCCTTCATTGAGAAATGGGATGCCCTGCATTTTGAATCTCTGCTTTATTCGACCTCTATAAATATCGAATTTGCCTAATAGTGACCTTCTGGTTTTTTGTTTTGACCAGATAGGGGTCCACCTGCCACTTCCTTGACTATTCTGTAGTTGTATGTTATAAGGAGACCTTAAAATAAAGAGATTATGTGTCTTGCTGAGAATAAAGCATGCATGCATAACACATGCAAGAACACATTTATATGAAGATGACATCTTGCACCAAAGAGGCTTTAAAAGGCAGAAAAGATGTGTGTATTTCCTGATGGCATAGAACTTTTTTCTTCACCTGGTTAACGTGGCCCTTCCTTTCTTGTCTTAAGACTGACAGCTGTTTTCTTGTTGGGCAGTCATTAGAATTTGTTCTGTTGCCAAACCTCCTGGGGCATCCAAATGCTATCTGAATTAGAGAATAATGACATGATGAGGTCAGTGACAGCTCTGAAAATGATATGTTGCCATAGTGGTAATAAAATTTCAAAAATATAAAGAACTCCATTATCTTATAATATTTCATTAGTATCTATTCTCCTGGCATAATACAGTTTTTATTCTTCTAGGAATAGTTGAATAAGTTGAGTCCACTCTTATTTTATTTATTTTATTTTTTTGAGATGAAGTCTCGCTCTGTTGCCCAGGTTGGAGTGCAGTGGTGCACTCTCAGCTCACTGCAACCTCTGCCTCCCGGGTTCAAGCAATTCTCCTGCCTCAGCCTTCTGAGTAGCTGGGACTACAGGGGCATGCCACTACACCTGACTAATTTTTGATTTCTAGTAGAGACAGGGTTTCACCATGGTCTCGATCTCCTGACCTCACGATTTACCCACCTCAGCCTCCCAAAGAGCTGGGATTATAGGCATGAGCCACCATACCCTGCTGAGTCGACTCTTATTTTTATGATCTAATGCATAGAGGCAGTATCAAAATAGGAATGACTTACAAAAGATTGCCTATGTTGTAAAAATGAGAAGATGTAGTTGTTAAATTCCCAAAATAAGTCAGGCATTGAGATAGTTTATAAGAGTGGATAAAAATACTAAAATTAAAATTTAGGTTTTTTTTTTTTTTTTCTTCTCATCTGAAGTGTGATATTGATCTGGATGTGTGGTTGACTTCAGGATGGTGAAGAATATGTAAGCAGGGATTGTGATACCAATAAAGTTCAAATAATATGAGATTAAAGAAATCTTTATAGAAAAGGGTCAGGGAGATTTGAGTACAAGAGTTATATTGCTTAGTTAGTTCTGGCTTTCTAAAGATTTTCAGTAGATTTTACTAAAGGGATTGTGTTCCACATTGGCTTAAAAAAATTTTTTTTTTGCTTCGTAGACATTTAAAGTTAAGTGATCCTGGTATTCATTGGTATGTATAACTTTCGGTGATTTGCTTTCTAGCTCTTTCTGAATTTAAAAATTCAGTGCATACAGGTAAAATGTAATCAAGTTATTAATCTTTGAGAATCTTTATGTACTACTTATGAAAGAATCAGTTCCTGTGACTCAGTAAGGAAGGCAAATGTTTTCATGAATTGCAATCTGTAGAGGAGAAGAGTTGATTATATTTCTTTACTTTTATATCACAGTTATATTATACACAGTCATTTACATTTGATGCTATTTGATATAACATTTGCTGTGTAGTGTGAACAGAATTGTAAAAATCAAAAATCATTTAAAAGGAGTCTCTTCCTCCAAGTCCTAGAATGAAACAGTTCCGTCTGGAGGACTGTTATTCAGAGCCTTCTGATGAATACTATGGTATTACGGTTAAGAAGAAGGAGGAAAAAAATGAAGGAGGAGAAAAAGTACCATTTCTGCATAATTAAAATTAAATAGGAATTACTGTGGGAAGTATTTCCTGGATGTTCCACAGGAATTTATTTTATTCTCAATGTCTAAATTATGACAATGTTGCATATAACCTTCAACAATCGGATTCCAGATGTCTGCCATTTAACATTGTTCATCCAAAGATGTGTACACAATTGGCATATCTACCTTTTGTCATGCTGTGATAAACATCATGCATTTCATGTACTGATTCTTTTTTATACATGAAAACTGCTTCAAATCAGGAGGACTCAGACACGGGGTATGATGGGTCCTCAATAGTGTCAGCCAGTGTGGGGCTTAATCATGGTTCAAAGAAGAATGAATTGAAATAATCATATGTTTTTCTTAAAATCTGTTAATATGGTGTGTAAGAACTTTGCATGTGTAGGATAAACCTCACTTGGCCATGATGTATTATCCTTTTTCGTTGGATTAAGTTTACTAAAGTTGTGTTAAGAGTTTTTGCATCCATGTTTATGAAGAACACTTGTATGTAATATTCTTGTAGTGTCTTTGGTTTTGGTGTTGGAGGAATGTTAGCCTAATAAAATAATTTGAGACTGATTCATCCTCTTCAATATTCTGAAAAAAGTTTTTTTTAGAATTGGTATTATTTTGTTATTAAATTTATGATAGAGTTGCCAAGTAAAGTCGTCTGGGATTGGAGTTATCTCTATGGGAAGATTTTCAACTATAGTTTACTGATACACATAGTTCAATAATTATCTATAGGAAAATTCAAATTATCTATTTTTGAAAAACCTTTGATTTTTTGATGTTTTAAGTAATTTTTCTTTCTTTCTTCTTCTTTTTTTTTTTGAGACAGAGTTTCACCCTTGTTGCCCAGGCTGGAGTGCAATCATGCCGTCTCAGCTCACTGCAAACTCTGCCTCCTGGGTTCAAGCTTTTCTCTTGCCTCACCCTCCTGAGTAACTTGGATTACAGTTACCTGACACCACACCCAGCTAATTTTTGTATTTTTTGTAGAGAAGGGGCTTCACCTTTGGCCAGGATGGTCTCAAACTCCTGATTTCAGATGATCCACCCGCCTTAGCCTCCCAAGGTGTTGAGATTACAGGCGCGAGCCACCATGCCTGGCTGAGTAATTTTTCTACTTCCTCAAAGTGTTTGTTGGTGGTAGCATAAATTTGTTCAAAATAATTTCTTATTTTTAAAAATATTCTAGAGTCTTCAGTGCTGTCATTTCTCTCATCTATGCTGCAGATAATTTGTGTCTACTTTTTTCCCTCCCCCCAGTCACTCTTGGTAGAATCAATTTTATTAATGTTCTCAAAGGATCAGGCTTTGATTTCACTGATTTTTTTTCTCTATTGATTTTTATTTTTCCATTTAAAAAAAATTATAATCTCATTATTATTACTTTTTTCCTTGTACTTATTTTGTGTTTCATTTGATTGTCCTTTTCTTTTTTTTTTTTTTAACATGGAAGCTTAAGATTATTAACATGAGACCTTTTAAAAATTCTAATACACGTTACCAGTGCTATAAATTTCCCACTAAATCTTATTTTGCTAATTCCTACAAATATGGATATGCTCTTAGTTTCCATTTAATATACTTTCTAATTACCTTTATTAGATTCCTTTCCGCATTGGCTAATTATAAATATGTTAGTTCCAAATATTTGGACATTTCCCTGATACCATTTAGTTATTGATCTCTAACTTAATTCCATTGTGTTTAGAGCACATGTATTGTATGAGTTGAATCCTTTTAAATGTATTGAAAGTTGTTTTATGAACCCAAATATGATCTATCCTAGTAAATGTGATATGCACACTAGAAAATAATGTTTTACTGCTATCATTGGATTGAGTGTACTATACCTGAATTTTTTTCAAGTTGGTTGACTTTTGTTCAAGTCTTTCATATCTTTCCTGATTTGCTATCTTCTTGACTATTAATTATCAAGAGGTAAGGGTTAAAACAGCAGATTATAATGGTGAATTTATCCATTTGTCCCTTGCAGTTCTATGGAGTTTTGCTTCACGTATTTCAAAGTTCTCTAATTAGTTACATAGATATGTATCATTGTTATGCATCCTTGGAGAGTTTACCCGTTTACCCATCCCTTTATCATTATGTAGTATGATGACTCTTTTGTTTTCTTCCCTTTTTTTTTTTTTTTTTTT
>NW_016107645.1:877593-909569 GCF_001604975.1 Cebus imitator
TAATTGGAGACAGGTTTTCACACAATTGTCCAGGCTGGAGTGCAGTGGTGTGATCATGGTTCACTGCAGCCTCAATCTCCTGGGCTCAAGAGATTCCTCTACCTCAGCCTCTTGAGTTGCTGAAACTGCACCCATACACCACTGTGCATGGCTAATTTTTTGTTGTTGTTTTTAGTAGCAACAAGGGCTCACTGTGTTGCCCAGGCTGGTAGTCTTATTCTTTATTCCTCAAATGTTGGTAATTATAAAGTCTACTTGGTCTGATGATAATGTAACTACTCTAGCTTTCTTTGGATATTGTTTGTGTGGTATATCTGTTTTCATTTATGCTTTTAGCCTGTTTATGTTATAAAGTGGTCTTTTCGTAGGCAGCATATAATTGGGTCTTGCTTTTTTATCCAACTTGATAAGCTTTTCTTTTTTTTGCATTTCCTTTGTTGTTGTCTTACTTTTGATTCTTTGTTTTATTATTTTCATGGTTGCTTTATCATTATTTGGTAGCTTTTAGTATATACCTCTAGCTATCACTGTCAAGTTGCAAGTAATATTATATCACTTCATGTGTAGTATAAAAACTCTACATAATACACTTCATTTCTCTCTCCCCTCCTCATTTTTATGCTACTGTTATCCAACATTGTATATATGTACATATGTGCATATATGTATCTATACATGGGTGTATATATGTGTGTATATGTGTTTGTACATATTTATGTATACATACGTGTATATATATGTGTGTGTATATATACTTATATACACTTATATATACTTATATATACTTATATATGTATACATATGTATACATACATACATGTATATGTGTGTATACACACATATACATATATACACACATGCACATATATGCACACACATGTATATGTGTGTATACACATATATACACACATATATATGCACATATGTATATATACATATGTACACATACATATACACACACATATATACACCCATGTATAGATACATATATGCACATATGTACATATATATATATACAATGTTGGATAACAGTAGCATAAAGATGAGGAGGGGAGAGTGTATATGTGTGTGTATATTTGTGTGTGTATATATGTGTGTACATATGTATACATACATATGTGTCTATATATGTGTGTACATATGTATAAATACCTATGTGTGTATATATGTGTGTACATATGTATACATACCTATGTGTGTATATATGTGTGTGTACAACATATATACACACACGTATATGTATATATACACACACATATATACACAATGCACATATACATAAATAAACCTCACAATATTTTGTTACTGTTTTTGCTTTCAACAGTTAATTATATTTGGTATATTTAAACAAAAAGAAAAGAGACTTTATATTTACCACATAATTGCCATTTCCCATGCTCTGTATTTCTTTGGTTAGATGCATATTTCTGGCTGTGAATTTTCTTCTGCCTGAAGGATGCCCTTGACATTTCTTGTGATTCACCTCTGTTACTGTTGAATTTTCTCAGCTGTTGTAGGCCTATAAATGGCTTTACTTCACCTCTGTTGTTGAAAGATACTTGTGTTGAGTAAAGCATTCTAGATTAACTTTTTTTGTTTGTTTCTGCTTTTTCCTTTCAGTTTCTTAAAGATTAGCCCTACTGACACCTTGGTTGCCATGTTTGTAAGAATTCTACTGTTATCCTTACCTTTGCTTTTCTGTGTAATGTATCCTTTTGTGTTGGTCATTTATAAGATTTACATTTATTGCTCATTTTCAATTTATTGCTGGTAAAAAGTTGACTGTGACATGCCTTTTTATAATTTTCTTCATCTTTCTTATGCTTGGAATTTGTTGAGCTTCTCAACTCTACGGGTTTATAGTTTTCATGATTTTTTAAAAATTGGTTATTATATTTGAAAATAGCTTTTTGCTCTCCTCTTCTTCTGGAACTCTATTTCTACATATGTTATATGCCTAATATATACTTCAAAGTTGTCTCATACTTCACGGATGCCCATTATTGTTTTTAACTTCCTATTTTTGATAGTTTTTATTGCTACATACTCAAGTCCTCTATCTTTTCTTCTGCAGTATCTAATATGTCTTCCAACTCATCCAGTGCATTTGTTATTTCAGTGTAGTTTTCATGTCTCATTTGTTTTCCGTTGCTTAAGGATCACTGTCCTTCTTTGCCAGAAATCTAAAGTTTTAGTCCATGACGCTACATTTTGGCTAGGACTGGAAATCTCTCATCACCTTTAATGTATGTAATCTTTGCCAAATGACTTAAATTCTCTAACTCTCAATTTTCACTTTTGAAAAATGGTAATAAAAATTTAGCTATGTTTAAAAAGATAGTTTAAGGAATAGATAAATCCAGAACAACAGCTTAATATATTTTTGAAGCATATTTATTAGTAAAGGTTGGTATGGTTAAAATTAGGAAGTGATGCTTGGAGTAATTTTAAGGATTGATACTTTATTCTATGTCATCAGTTCATTGGAATAACGACCCTGGAGTGAGGGAATACATACAGGCCACATAGTATGGGAAACAAACAAGAACCAAGGAGAGTGTTGGATTATTTGGATCCTACAATCTTACACTCTCATCTCAGAAGCAAAATTAGAATGAGAATAGGACACGGGACTAGAAGCTGAGTCCATGGCCTGAGCATCAGTGGCAAAACAGGAGAGAACTGCAAGGACCAGGTGGATGCCCTCGGCTCACCATTGTACTACTTGACATCATTCCAGATTTTTTTGTGAGAAGGACCGGCTCAGCAGTAGATGGGGCTGAGCTTTCAGTGTGAAGGTAACTGTGGCTACAATCAAGAGAGTTTGAAAAAGATAAGGATTAAAAATATTCTTTCTTGCTTTGTCAATCTATCTTATTCATTTACATGAATTTCCTTCATTATTGTAATGATCTTAAAAACAACAAAACCCCAAAAGAGTTTACTTCAGTGTAGGCAGAGATGTGAATAAATTATGGAAGCTTAGGGAGTCTCATATCCCCCATCTCAAAACAGTGATACCTAAGCTGTAACTGCAAACCAAATGCAATTGCCTTTCATTGTGTTCACATGATGGCTGAAATTCACTAGATATGATTCTTCTCTCACGTAGACTAACATATGACTTTTTTTTTTCATCAAATATAATTTATTCAGGAAAAAAATACATTTTAAGAACTTACTCAAGACAGAAAGAGCCCAGTGGCTGAGCAGAAAACAGCTTACTATGAGGAATACCAGGTCAGGGCAGAAACTTCCCAGCTGCGTAAGACATGGTTAAAGGGAAGACTCCACCAGCCCTGCCAGGAAAGAGCAGCAGGCACAGTGCCCCTATGGGGCCCACATGGCTGGTGACAGAAACACGACACCTTTTCCAAAGCTGTCCACCAGCCCCGCTAGGGGCTCCTACTCATGGCAAGGAAGCTGACTTCCCCATGAGCCCACAACTGTCAACTAACACTAAGCTACTCCTCCCAAAGCAAACACACACACATACAATCTAAGAACCTATTATCAGAACAGCAGTGCAGCAGACCCTGGTCTTGGTCTCTGAAAGTCCTGTGTCACTGGCTGTAAGGACGCTTGGCCACAGGTTCCTCCTCCTTCTCTTGCTTCAGCCATTGCTCTAGGAGTCCTGCAGTGCCTCTCTTGGTGGGGAGTGAGCTCTTCTGCAGGAACTGGCTGAACCACTGGGGAACATCTGACTCTTCCTTTTGGGGTGTTTTTGAGTCTTCCTTTTTGGGTGACTTTGTGGCCAGCCACTGCAACATCCTCTGGCTACTGCCACTTGCCTTGAGCTCCTTTTTGACCACCAAGTTAACAGGAGCCAGACACTCAGGAGAGTTGTTTCGTGAGTTGTTCACCACAGAAGAGACTGGATGGAAGGTGATGTTCTCTGTTAGGTGGATTAATTTCAGAGCTTCCCGAGTTGAGACTTCACCAAAGTCGAGCCATTTAGAAACTGCCTCCTCCCCATCTAATATGGCAGGAATCCTGGGGTGGATGTCATGACTTGTAAACTAACATATGACTTGTAAACTAACATATGACTTGTGATATGTTTTAGTTAGCTAAGGCTGCCGTACTGTAGATGGAATGGCTTAAACAACAGATATTTCTCACAGCTCCTGAAGCTGAAAGTCCAAGATCGAGTTTTAGTAGGTGTGGTTTCTCCAGTGGTCTTTTTGCTTGGCTCACAGTCAGCTGCTTTTCTGAGTCCTCACATAGCATTTCTCTATCCGCTATACTTCAGTGTCTCTTCCTGTTTCAATAACGCGGTTCCTATCATATAACGGACCTCTTCTCAGGATCTCATTAATTTTCATTACCCCCTTAAAGGCTCTGTCTCCAAAAACAGTCACATTTCATGGTTAGGGCTTCAACTTATGAATTTTGGCAGGGGGTGGGGGAGCACAATTTATTTCATAATTTCATGGTATGTTGAATAGGTATTTACATAGAATCTGTCTCCTGAACAAAAATTTCATATCCTTATTTTGCAGAAGCCAACACTCTGGCTCAGAGGTTTGTGAAAAGAACATTTGTTAGAAGGAGAAGGTGTCGTCATTGGTATTTTGGACTAGGGTCCTGTTTGCATGTTTGCTATGTGTGTGTCATCAAAGGGTGAGAACTTCAGCTACATACCTCAGTGGCTGAAGTAGCTTTCTGGACTAAGGAATTTTTAAAATTAAATTAAAATTTTAAATTAACTCATGATAATAACACATATTTATGGGGTATATAATGATATTTCAATACTATGCAATGTGTAGTTATTAGATCAGGATAATTAGCATAGTCATCAGAATTCATATTTTCTAATGATTGGTTGGCCAAAGTCTCCCCAATTCATGAACATGTAGGAACGTGCTTTATGGAACTCTGCTCCTGTGGGCTCTGGTCAAGTTCATAACTGGTTTGAGCAAGGATTGCTCAATTTCTGTTAACATCATCATAGTCAGGGTTTGGGGACCTGTAACTGCCTTGGAGTGATTTCAAGATGCTGGACAATTTCCAGTCATTTCTTATTCTCACAGAAACCTCCCAACATGCCTGGCAATAAAACTATTTAAATAAATGATTGAACAAATAACAACTATTCAAGTGTCCATGCCAGAGGGGATGATGTGGGAGCGTGCTAGAAGTTAATGAGCCAGGAATGTAACATTTTAATGTGTTTATCCCTGAATTTTGCCTCATCAATGCTTATTTTTAGAATGCTATAGATTCTGTGGCTGGTACTCATTTATAGTGCTTTTTTAAATATATAACTGATCAGTTTTAAAAAGTAAAAGCAGGTTCATGCCAACTACACATTTCAGCCATTTTCTGCGTCCTTTCTCTGCAGGTATACAGGGGAATGGAGAATAAAGCAACTGGACAGCCCAGGGCCATGCAGTTTCAGAGATGGCTGTTCCAGGAGCATGGAAGGAAATGTCAGCTCTTTCCATTTTTACTGAGATATTTTTAGAGTGGCTTCTTTTCTCTTTGGCTTGTGCCAGGGTGCTACTTTATTGAGGAGCTGTGTGCTACTGAAAAACATGCTTTTTAAAAAAGAATTATTCCTATACAAGAAGACTTTCCTTGATTATATATCCATTATGCTCTTTTATAAAAATCTCACCTGTTCTGGAAACTTATTAATTAATAGTTACATTGCAAGTTTTTTTTTTTTTTTTCTTTTGTCTCAATCACCTAAAATAAAGGTAAATGAGTGCTAAGTTTTTTGTTTGGTGGTGGGTTTTTTGTTCTCGGTCTTTTGAAAAAGATAAGAATTACTGGAAATTACATTTCAGGGGAACATGCCTAGTTTGGGACAGATTAAAATAAGAAGACATCCAGAACAGGGGTTATAGAGCACAGAACATATATTTCCAAGTAAAAAACAAATCTGTTTTTAGATCTCTTGTCATATTGAGTCATTGTAAAGAATGAGACTAAATTTATTGGCCCCATAGGATAATCTGTCTTATTCCTTCACAGAAGTTGCTCAGGTACATGACATTTCTGTCTCCAAAGCAAATGTCTAATGTGCTTTTCTTTTGGCAATGTCGCTTAGATCCCCTTCCAAATCTTTCCTTATATGTCATCACGTAAAATGGACTCCTGGAAACCAAAATGGCTTCTCAGGAAGGCCACTCTCTAGGCAGTTCATCACAGGAAGATGGCACTCTGTGCTTCTGGCCCTGCGATCCCTAGGCTGCTATAGCTGTGGATCATGGCTACCACCCAAGGGTTTCCCCAGAACCACACCTAGCCTCTGCAGTCTGCCTGAGGTATGGATTTCTTAGTGTGCAATGATTCTCTTTCTTCCATTTTCCTGATGACATTTCATTACAGCAATGAACAATTTTGGCCATAAACATTTTCCATATCTGGATCTTTTCCTAAATATGCATCTGAAGTTAGGAAGTGCTTAGTAAAAGGACCACTATTGGCATCATTTTTAAGAATATTTATTTCCCTGGGCTAATATTCTTTTAAAAATATTGCTTCTTAAGATAAATTATACCTGTAAAAGAAAAATTAGAAGCTTCTGAATAAATTTGAAGAGAAGAGTCAAAAAAATTATGTAAACTTTACACTATTATTGCTGTTTTGTTATCTTTTCTGGACATTTTTGCTATTTTTACCTGATTTTTATAGGCATGATTATGCAATATACTTATGTTTTTCTCTTTTATTTGTTTAACATTGTATTATAATAAGGTTTATAATCAGGTTAACAGATGCTTCATAAACATCACCTTTGATAACTGCATAAAATCCCACTGTGTGACTCCAAATACAATTTACTGTACCATTCTACTATTGGAAATTTATACCATTTAATATCTCTATTCATATAGATATATGACAATACAAATATTTGAACAAAATAGTTTTTTCATATATATGATGTGTTCTCTAGACAGATTCCATGTAGAAATACAAGGTCAAAAATTAGAAATATTTTTAAGTCTTTTGATAAATAGTATTTTTGAAACTGTTTTCTACCTAGTTGTAAGTGCAAATTTGTCCACCTGGCTTCTTAAGTTGTCAATGTAAATTTGTACCAACTTAACATCTGAAATATAATAATATACATTGGGGTTCTTAGCATAATTTATATTTCTTTTAAATTGGCATTGCTGATGACATTAAAGAGCGATTCTGTTGCCCACTCCCCCATTTAATATCTCAGTTCTGGCTATCTAGTGGTCCAGTCTATGTTTTCTCCTGAATAACATATTAAGCTTATCTCTGCTGCTTCCTGGCTTTCATATTTCCTGCAGAGAAATCTCGTTGTCTGCAATGATTGGACTTTTGGGATAGAGTCTTAGTCATCTATATTCTATGGCTTGAAAACAAGGCCCACACTATTTACTTGTAACCTGAGGATTCGCCTCTGCCTCCATATATACCTGAGAAAACACCTTCTACCTGTGCCCAGAATACCTGCCGCACCTGCTCACTCTCTACCCATGCTCTGGTCTTCAACGCTTTCCCTCCTTCACCTGTCATCTTCTCATCTTTTCTTTTGATTCTTGGTCTGGTACTCACGAAAGTAGAAGTGATTTTATAGTTTCCTAAGGCTGTTCATAAAAAGGAACCATTTCCAGGCAAGCGACGTTTTTACCAGTCTCTGAATTGTGTAAAAGGCTTTGGTTCTCTGATATTTTCTGGACCACACTATGAAAATTTCCTGATGCTGTAGACCCATTGTTTTACTTTAACTCAACGTTTCCTAAACTGTGCTTCTGTGGAACTTAAATTTCAATGGGACCCAGCAACAAAGGTTCCCATGGTCAAATAAGCTGCAAACTGTGCTTCCTAAATGGTCTTCTTGAAGATTTGCGTTCATGTTACCATATCTAATGGTTTGGAGATATCAGAATGAAAAAAATGTATTTTTTAACTTAGTCACTCCCCACTGAGGAACTATTTTTTTTTCACTTTTTATTTTTTATGGCTATACCCAGAGTTGTTTTTCCTTAAAATCTATCTGGGAAAAGCTGCTTTGACCATGCAACCTGTTTATGAAAGTGGACCGTGGTTTTGCATCAAGGGGAAGATGTGACAAAGATAAATATTTTTTTCCAATTTTGGAGCTGGAGTGTGCACACATTTCTGTTCAGCACTATTAGAACCCCTTCAACATTTAGAAGTTGTAATGTTCCTGCAGATGGGAACAAACTGGATGTCAAGGAGTGTACATGAGCGAGAGGAGACAGAGGCCCAGCCTGTGAGCTCCTCTCTGCTCTGCTGGTAGTGATCCAGTGGCTACCTAACAGAGAGAAGTGGATAGCTTTATGGGAAATTGTTTGCCCCCTGGTTGAAATGCTTGGGTTTGATTTATCAGAACCATGGTAGTATAAAGCTGTCTGTCACTCAAAGGGAATCATAAAGATGCCTTGAGTACCAGAGAAGGATCATTGATTTCTTTGGAGCCATAGTGTTCATCTTCTCACAGCTGGGAAACTGCTTTGCTGTGAAATAGAATTTCAGTTGGATACAAAATTAATCAGTTTTCACAGTTCAAAATTTTGACTAAGACACTGTGTCAGTGTGTTTGGTACATGCTGTGTTTGAGCCTGGAAGCCTACGCCTCACATTTGTGTAGCATCGTGACACCACCAACTGCCTGTTGGATGCCATGGGGAACAAGGGTAATGGGGAGCAGACAGCTTCTCCTCTGCCACTCTAGCTCTTTCTCCTAGCTTAAATACAGGGTTGACCCTTCACAAACTAACACATCTGGAACGGACCTTAGTGGCTATTTAGTCCAACTCTGACCACTTGAAGAAATCCCTTTGCAACACCCATATCAGTGGCTGACCCAACGTGTGTTTGCATACCTGCAATAGTGGGGGATCCACCACCCTATATAGCAGCCCTGTGGTTAGATTTTGAATGACATCCAACCTTTGGTGAAATTGCCATGTCCTGAATAAGCCAAAAAGAAGGCAAATTTCATGTTTTCTCATCTCTATGCTGGCATGAGATCAATATCAGGGAGACAATCAGTCACTTATCTTTCATGGCTCTGATATGATCCATTTGTGATATTTTGACCTCAAATGTTTGGGAAGACTGTAGATAGAGAAAGAAACTGATATTTATGATCCAAAATTATCTGCCAAATCCAATCTCTTGAGGCAATTAAATTAGAAGGATATGTAGGTCTTCCCAAGAAACAGAACTAGGCAAACATAGGCATTTATATTTGGTGCAATATCCTCACCCTAACAAAAAAAGAGAATGTACTTCTACTTATATAGGCAATCACACAGAAAGGATCAACAATTGAGTTTTGAACATAATTTTACATTTCTCAAAACCCTACTTGCGTAAGGAAAACAGTCTGTTCACAAAGAGGCTTTCAGTTTGGCAGTAAAGTGTAATAGGAAGAAAATATTCAGACATGTTTATTGATCAAGATCTACCCTTGTCTCTGATTCTATATTGGCTTAGGTGGTCTGTAACAATGGGGAAGAAAAGATGAGCAAATATTGCCCCTGCCCTTTAGGAGCTCAGGATTTACCCAGTGGGCTTCAGGAATAACAAACAAAAAAATAGCCAGCACACAAGGCAGAGAGTGATACATGTTATAATAAGAATAGCAGCAAAATGCTGAGGAAGCAGAGAGGAGATGAAGGTTAATGCCAGGTGGAAGACTTGGGGAAGAGTCAGCTGAACTGACTCTGAGTTACCATTTTGAAATGGGTGAGATTTCAAAACGCTTTAAAGGGAGAGTACAGCTACGTGGAGGCATTTTCCCAGAACCTCCCTCAGTATAGGAGACAGGGGCTTTCAAAATTCTGTATTCATCATTCTCTATAGACAGTTTTTTCTTGGAGTATGTCTTGTCACTGTAACCATAGCTAAGCTTTTGGAGATTTGTATGCTTATCTAGTTGGTGGGATTGTTTTTAATAGATGTCTCACAGTGTAGTAATTTTAGTTCCTGGAGTCTTTTCACACCTACTCAAAATATCTACAAGGCACTCTTCTTGGTTCATAGGTACCCACCGCATTGACTTTTAATTTTGGGTGGGGTCTCAGTCTCCTTATTCTTTTTTCTCATGGAAAAATATCGTGTCCTGGTCAGAGAGAAGGAAAGGAAAAACAAAATACTGCTGGATGGCTCCAATCTTTCTGACTTAATGAAGACACTGGGAGAAGGAAAAGGGAGGAAAAAGATGGGCCTTTCAATCTGGTGAGCACAAGCAAGAGTCTCACCATGGTCAGGGATGTGTAAATAAGGGCAGCTTTCTCTCAATATGGACATTCTCAATGGGCGTTTACTGTCATTCATTACTTATTTCCCTGAAGCATGGAAGGAATACATGCTGTGTATCAGGAGTTGCCTTTTCAAAGCTCACAGTGTGGTGAAGGGGAAAGAAACTTGTAAACTGGCATTTACAATGCAATATGATAAGGGCTATGACAAAAGGAATGCAGAATTCTGTGTCTTTGAGGGCAGATAAGAGAGACTGCAAATAGTAACTCTAGAAGACTACATCTGAGCCAAGCAAGAATTAGGTAAGCAAAAAGGCGGGCACTGTTTTAAAAATTATGGGCATTTCAGTGAGTGATTTTGTAAAGAAAATAGCACATTCATTTACCTTAATTAAGTTCACTTTGCAGTTAATTACACTGAGTGACCTTGGGGATGTGTAAGTATTTGATACTTAATATGAGGTGGATGCAAATATCACTCATATGTGAGTGTGTGCTGCAAAAAAATACAGAGTCCTGTGTTTGCACAATGGTAGTTATCCAATCCCATTAGATTCTGGAAGCTTTCCAGTTATCGAATGGAATAATACTCACTTCTTCTAAAACTCCTAATAAAATTAATTCAAGTTGCACTTTGTATTAAACAATATATTTTGGAAGAACGCTACTAACGAATCTATCAAAAAAGGTGACATCGCAGCTCCCAGGAGGTGCCAGCATTTATTGACTGCACACTACATGTTGTCACATGCATTAGTTGATAGAATTCTCATTTTAAAAATCTTAGCTTCTATTGTTGGCTACTGCTCACATTTCATCCTCCATGGACTTTACTTCAACTGAATTTCAGTTTTAGTCTGACAATCAGTCCACTCTCCTTCACATGGCCATACATTTGTTTTATTGCTACTCAGGGGAATGCCAGTGTTCAGACTGAGAATTCTTAAGAGGTGGGCACGGGATTCAAATCTTGTTAATGAAATAGGAGTGATGATGTTTAGATATAATGCCTAAAATTGTGGCTGCTATCTATGACAAGGGAGCCTAGACTAAGGATACAGGCAATGATGACTCAGCAGAATGAACCCTTTATTTTGGGGGATCTAAGTAAGCCACTGTATTAGACAACATAGGAACCATTTCCTCCTAAAATAGATAATGTTATTTTCCTTCAAATTTAAGCCATTTGCACTGAGTTTTCTGAACTCTCAGCCAAAATCATTCTCATTAACAAGTGGGAACTCTCATTATCTCTATTTTACAAATAGGGAAACTGGGGGTTAAATAAGTTAAGTCAGCACTTTTGGAGGCTACAGCAGGAGATCACTTGAGCCCAGGGGCAGCATTGAGCCATGATCACATGACTGTACTTTAACCTGGGTAACAGAGCAAGACCCTATTTCCCAAAAACAAAGAAAAACAAAAAAGGAAGTTAAGTAGCTTATTGAAAATCATAGTAAAATATCAGAATTAGGATCAAAATCAAGTCTGTCTTACTCCAATGCCCTAGTGGTTAAATTTTGGTTGCACATCTTCCATATATATTTATTGAAATATATTTCACTAAAGCACTGAAATAAATGCCAAAAATGCCTAGTAGTTCAAATACGTAAGCTGTGAGAAAGCCACCTTCCCCAGTAATGTTTCATATAAAGGGTTGGTAAATTCTATAAAAGGTCAAATAATATACATTTAGGCTTTATGGGTCATGTGGTTTCTTTCACAACTACTCAACTCATTGGAGCTCAAAAAGCCATAGACATGCATGAACAGATGAGTTTAGCACTGTTTCAGCAAAATTTTAATTACAAATATAAGTGGCAGACCAAATTTGGGCCCAGGACCATAGCATACTGAACCCTTCTCTATATGAACTAAATCTGATTCTCGGTAGAAGAGTTTGCCATGTAGATGAGTAAAAACTCATTTTACTAGGCATGTACAAATACAAAGTCACACCAGTAGAAGAGAAAAGGAGATATGGAGTGCAGTGTGGAAGAGACAGAGAATGTACCCTTGCAAACTTTTTCAGATATCAAGGAAAATTACTATGTTCCTACTTTGTGGTGCAGATTGGGAAACGACTTCAATCAATGCAAAGGATGGTGGAAGCACATGGCTTCCATCATCAGAGAGGCAAAGTTAGATAGTAGATTTCTAGCCTATTATCTGTACTTAAATTGGAATTTCTGATGAAAATTCCAAATTTTCTCAGCAATAACTTTCAAAGACTACCATTATCTTTCTTTCTTCTTCTTTTTTTTTTGACAGAGTCTTGCTCTGTTGCTCAGACTGAAGTGCAGTGGTATGATCTTGGCTGACTGCAACTTCTGCCTCCCTGGTTCAAGTGATTCTCCTGCCTCAGCCTCCCAAGTAGCTGTAATTACAGGTGCCTGCCACCATGCCTGGCTACTTTTTGTATTTTTACTAGAGACAGGGTTTTTCCATGTTGGCCAGGCTAAAGACCACCGTTGTCTTTCATACTGAAAATATTGAATGATCCACAAGCACTATAATTTATAGCTCTTAGTTCTGCAAATGGAGAGATAAGAATTGGAAATGAACAGATGCTTTATAGCTCTTTGATTTTTGTTTTAATTGCTTTCCAGCAATCACAGAGAATGGACCAATTTTCTCAATAATACTTTTTCTGAAACAAAGGTCTGGGAGTCAAATTTGTTAATAAGGCAATCACTTTTGGGGTGGTACATGAGGATTTTTCTTCTTTTTTTTCCTCAAATGGCATTAACATGAAATTGACTGTTATTTATTTGCAGAATCCTCACTATTGAGCCATTTTTGTCCCCTTTTACTTTTTACTAAACTGGAAACATAAAAGAGGGTTTATAGGAAACCAAGGTTAAAAGAAAGGAACACAGAGTTTCATTCTTCCTTCCTGCTTCTGGCAACCACTGATTTATTTTATGTCTCTGCGGATTTGCCTATTCTGGACATTTCCTATAAATGGGATTGTATAATATTTAGACTTATGTCTCCCCTCTTTCACTGAGCATAATGCTTTCAAGGTTCACCCATGCTGTAGCATGAGTCGGAAACTAATGTCTTTTATTAGTGAATAATATTCCATTGTATAGATGTACTACTTTTTTTCTACTTTTGTTTATTCATCACTTGGTGTACAATGGAGTTGCTTTGGCTACTATGAATAATATTTATGTAAACACTCATAAACAATTATGAACATTTGTTTTCAAAACTCTTACGTGAGGAGTGGAATTGCTTGGTCATATGGTAACTCTGTTTAACATCTTGAGGAATGATCAAACTTTTCTACAGCTGCTGTACCATTTTACTTTCCCTAGCATGGTCTGAGTGTTTCTGTTTCTCTACATTCTTGCCAATACTTGTTGTTGTCTGTTCTAATGGATGTAAAGTGATATTTCATTGTAGGTTTGATTTTGTTTTACATAAAAACTAACAATTTTGGACATCTTTTCATGTGTTTGTTGGATGTACATATATATGCATTCTTTGGAAAAATGTCTATTCAAATGGAAAGAGAAATTTTAAAGCAGAGAAGATGCATGATAAAATTAATACTGCATGTCTATAATGCATTGGGGCCTTTAAACTCAAAATGAATGATAATTAAGATTTTAATCACATTACATAAATAAGATTCAGATAAATTAAGAACCTGCTGAAAAACAGTTGGCTATGGTTAAGCCAAGAGTCAAATAAGATCCACAAACCTTCCCTTTGTTCCATGTGTAAGATCTTTCATGTATGCTGTCAGAGATGAGTAAGATAAACATGACTGAATAAAGCGTAATGTGAGTCTCTCTCCTCTTTGGAAAAAAAACATAAAAATATTTGTGGAATAATGCAGAAAAGCCTCCATTCTCTTTCTGAAGTCAACGTGATAGTCAAGTTGTAGGTAATGCACTTGTGAGATCACCATGTTACTAGCGATTGATGGGGGCATCCCACCCTTTATTGATCTAGTCAATGTAATAGCATATGAGAAATCCATGAACTGCCTTATGGAGGGCTTATTTATCTTTTAAAATGCTATAACCACATCCAGTGTCTCTAAACAAGTGCTTAGAGGTTAGCAAGGATTAGGCATTGTAAGTCTATTAGTCACCTAGACATCACTCTTCCCTGCCTAGCACTTAGCAGAGTGTAGATTGGGTACCTGACAGTCATGCTTGCCTTGTTGTTCCTGGGACGCAGCCATGTGCCTTATTATCTGAACTGATTACCTCACTTCCCACCCCAGGAATCAGTACAGTACTCAGCAGTCTTATTGTAGAT
Source organism: Cebus imitator (assembly GCF_001604975.1). NCBI lineage: Eukaryota > Metazoa > Chordata > Mammalia > Primates > Cebidae > Cebus > Cebus imitator. The sequence goes on from NW_016107645.1 coordinate 892,092, forward strand.
ACTTAATGATAGATTGTTAAATAAATGACTTTAATTGGCATCACACAGAGATATTACAGAATCAGATACACAGTTGATACTCAATAAATATGTGCTGACTTATTTAGTAAAGAAGGCGAAGATGTGTTTGGTGTCAAGCACTGTGAAAAACCCGCTACCACACATTGTATTCCTTTCTCTTTTAGGCTTCATGAAACCCCATGAACTGTATGCTTTCACATATTCAACTTATTCATGTTCAAAATGCCAGCAAGTATTAAAGTAGTAATGCAAACTCAGATATGCAAAAGTACATTTCAAAGCATTGAGTTGGATATTTAGAACTCAGCACAATAAATTTCATCTGAGACCAAAACAAAGAATCCCAATGTAGTACCAAGAAACAAGCCTTTCCCACTTTTGCTTAAGATGACACCAACACTGTCATGAAGATGAACAGGTGCAGAGGATGAGACTTCTTCAAGGATGTGAAATGATTGATGTATTGGGTACTTTATGCCAGAAGATTTGGAGAACAATGTAATTGTTTCATAATCTGATTGCGTATTCCTAAGACCTGAATGTTTTCAAAATGGTAAATGACATACTGACTGAATACATTCTAGTTGTCTGTTTTAAACAAATGTGACATTTTAGAGGTTAATGCTACATTCTTGATTTTCTGTAGTTTAGTCAGTAACTGTATTAGTCTGTTCTCACACCATTAGGAAAAAATACCTAAGACTGAGTAATTTATAAAGAAAAGAGGCTTACTTGACTCACAGTTTTGCATAGCTGGGGAGTCCTCAGGAAACTTGCAATCATGGTGGAAGCCACCTCTTCACAGGGCAGCAGGAGAGAGAATGAGTGCCAGCAGAATAAATGCCAGAGGCTTATAAAACTATCAGATCTTGTGAAAACTCACTCACTATCATGAGAACAGCATGGGGAAAGCCGCCTCCGTGATTCAGTTGCCTCCCATCATGTCCTTTCCACACTTGGAGATTATAGAGATTGCAATTCAAGATGAGATTTGGGTGGAGATACAGCCAAACCATATCAGTAACTATCTCTCTTTAAAATGATTTTTAAATTTATATATTTTTAAGTTGAACATGTTGAAGTTCAAATATCTTAAGCTTCCAAGTGCTCTTTTGGCTTTTAATGTATTCCTGGTGTCCCTTTTGGTCTTCTTGGTCCTTAACACTGTGGTTGCTTGCATTTCCTCTCTTGCTTGTGTGTACTTCTCATGTGCCGTGATATCTAGGAAGCTGTATCCTTTTCCACCTGATTTAGCATTTCTTTTATTTTCTGTCTTGCATCTATCAAATGCCATCTAGGGTTGGGGCTGGAGATACAAGACAGCTTAAATATACATAGTCCTTTTACTTAAACAACTATTCATCTTTTAAGGGTCTTTAATATAATTTTCATAACTTTTCCAGTCAGCCAGAGTGAATACTCTCGAAAGTGTCTTTGACAGTTGGCTTGCCTTTTTTTGAGGGGGAAAATTCTCTTGATTGACTTTTTTTGAACTGTGGTTTGCAGATAAGATTCTAAGAATCTGGAGGTGGTGGCTGGGGCTAGTGTTAGAATTAGTCTTGTTATAATCTCAGTTTCTCAACCCATCCAAATGAGAACACCATAGAAGTAAAAACATGTTTCCTATGCAAAGGCTGCATTAAGATATGTCTAGTTCCCACCTCAACCCACTCTCTGAGCCTCTCTTGCATAAAATGCAGAGCCGCCACACCGTTGCTGACAAAACTGTCCTTTCCACGAACTCTTCCACTCCTAGAATACATTTTCTACTTCTATCATGATACTTGACATAGTTAGCAAATGCATAAGCAGGGCTTCAGGCCAGGCTCTTGTGTTGCAATTCCTAAGCCTTCTTTATGCTTCCCACAGAGAAGAAACTGCTTGGATTTCTGCACACTCAAATAAATAGTTCAAATACAAGCTAAGACTATAAAGGGGAAAAAAGATTTTTAAGTAATTTAAGTCATTGATATTCATTTTCATGAAGGAATTTGAAAAATCAAGTCAATGTTTAGACATTAATTCAAAACCATAATGGAATGAAAAGAACATTTGAAAGAGAAAGTAATAGAAATTCCCAGAGTCAAGCACTGCCTTTATTTTTGTATCCACCTACCTCCCTGCAATACCTACCTTGAAGTGTATTTTAGAGTGTGCTAAAAAAAAAAAAAAAAAAAAAAAAAAAAAGGTGTTGCGTGCTCGCTTTGGCAGCACATGTACTAAAATGGGAACAATACAGAGAAGATCGTCATGGCCCTGCACAGGGGTGACATGCAAATTCGTGAAACGTTCCCTATTTTTGTGGTTAATGGGTACAAAAAAATAGAAGGAATAAGACCTATTATTTGATAGGACAACAGGGTGACTTTAGTCAATAATAACTTAATTATACATGTTAAATAACTAAGAGCGTTAATAGGATTGTTTATAACATAAAGTATAAATGCTTGAGTAGATGGATACCCCATTTTCCATGATGTGATTATTATGCATTGCATAACTGTATCAAGGCATTTCATGTACCCCATGAATATCTACACCTTCCATGTACCCCAAAAAATTAAAAATCAAAATGTTTTAAAAATGGTGTTGTGTAGATGGGTTCCAGGATGTGAACTGCTAAAAATGGTGCCTTTTAATTGCTTTTATGTTTACTTACTCTGGAGTGATAGAGTGTTTGGCAAGGAGAGACTCGAATATATGTAGCTTAAAAGGGTCCAAAACTCAGCACAGTCAAAAAAGCAGACTATTAAAGAGATTTCTTTATGGAATGGGCTTCTCTGGCTTTTCCCTGCCTTTCTATGGATAAGGTGTTAAATAGTAAGACTGTCGTGTGATACCTTCATAATTCAATTTCTCTTCAATAAAATGAAAATGATCTTTACGTTGGATTAATGAGTTTATTCCAAGCATTATTATTACATGCTGACTTATAAAGTTTCTCTTATCCTAAGGTTGCTGGTTTGAATTGTTAAAACTATAAGTCCTAAGAGCAGATTTATTTTATATATGTGCGTATGTATACGTTTCATTTTTATAGATTTAGGGAGTACAAGTTCAGATTTCTTACATTAATGTATTGCATAGTGGTAGAGTCTGGGCTTTTAGTGTACCCATCACCCAAAAGGAGATTTGGTAACCCAATAGGTAGTTTTTCAACCCTTTCTTTCCTCCCATGCTCCCATCTTTTATAATCTCCAATGTGTATTATTTACTGCTATATATCCATGTGTACTCTGTTTAGCTCCCGCTTATAAGCGAGAACATAAAGTATTTGACTTTCTGTTTTTGAGTTATTTTACTTACGATAATTGCCTCCAGTTCCTCTAATGTGTTCCATTGATCTATATATCTATTTTTATACCAGTGCCATGGTGTTTTGGTTACTAAGCCTTGGGAGTCCTAGATTGTATAAATCTTTGCAGCAAAATATATGATTTCTTTTTCATGGCTGAGTACTGCTTTATGGAATCTATGGTATATGGTATTTCTGGTTTGTGTATATGATATATGTATGGAATATGGCATTTGTTACATATATGTGTACATATGTGTACACACAGTATATTATATTTTACACACACACAGACACACACACACACACACACACACACACATACACACACACAAATTTTCTTTATCCAGCTATCCATTTATCTATTAGTGGACATTTAAGTTGATTCCCTATCTTTGGTACTGTAAATAGTGCTGCCAGAAAAATACAATTACAGATATCTTTTTTATATAATGATTGGTATATCATTGGGTATATACTCAGTAGTGGGATTACTAGATCAAATGGTAGTTCTATTTTTAGTTCTTGGATTAATCTCCATACTGTTTTCCATAAAGGTTGTGCTAATTTACTCTCCCATCAGCAGTGTATTTGCATTCTCTTTTCTCCACATCCTCACAATATCTGTTGTTTCTTGACTTTTTAATATTAACCATTCTGGCTGATGATGTAAGATGGTATCTCACTCTGATTTTAATTTGCATTTATCTGATGATTAATGATGTTGAGAATGTTTTTCATATGTTATTGGTTGCTTGTATATTTTCTTTTAAAAAATGTCTGTTCATGTGTGTTGCCCACTTTTTAATGGAGTTATTTATTTATTTTTTTGTTGAGTTGTTTCAGTTCCTTGTAGATTCTGGATATTAGCCCTTTGTCAGATATTTTTCCCATTCTGTAGGTTGTTTGTTTACTCTGTTGATTGTTTATTTTGCTGTGCAGAAGCTTTTTCCTTTAATTAACTCTCATTTATATATTTTTGTTTTTATGATGTTTGCTTTTGAAGAGTTGGTCATAAATTCTTTGTCTTGGCCAATGTTCAGTAGAGTTTTTCCTAGGTTTTCTTCTAGGATTTTTACAGTTTCAGGTCATATATTTAAGTCTTTTTTTTTTTTTAATTTTTGTGGGAGTGCAGTGGTGTGATCTTGGTTCACCACAACCTCTACCTCCTGGATTCAAGCAATTCTCCTGCCTCAGACTCCTGAGTAGCTGAGATTTCAGGGATGTGCCACCACACTTAGCTAATTTTGTATTTTTCATAGAGATGGGGTTTCTTCATATTGTTCTGGCTGGTCTTGAAATCCTAACCTCAGATGAGTGGGGAGTTCCATCTACCTCAGGCTCCCAAAGTGCTGGGATTAGGGGTGTGGACCACCATGCCTGGAACATTTAAATGCTTAATTCATCTTCAGTTAATTTTTGTATATGGAAAGAGATATGGATATAGTTTCATTCATCTGCATACGGTTATCCAATTTTCCAGCACTATTTGTTTAATAGAGTGTCCTCTCCCTAGTATATGTTTTTGTTGACTTAGTCAAAGGTCAGTTGGTCATAGGTATGTGGCTTTATTTATGAGTTCTCCATGCTGTACCATTTATCTATATGTCTATTTTTATACCAATGCCATACTGTTTTGGTTATTATAGCATTGAGAGCCCTAAATTTGATACATGTTTTCAGTAAATTTTCAGGATACAAAGTCAACATGCAAATATCTGTGGCATTGCTAAACACCAGTAATAATAGTCAAGCTGAGAACCAAATCAAGATCTCAATCCCATTCACAATAGTTACCAAAAAAAATACATAGGCATACATTTAATGAAGGAAGTGAAAGATCTTTACAAGGAGAACTGCAAAACACTAATCATAGATGACACAAACAAATGGAAAATCACCCCATGCTCATGGATTTGAAGAATCAATATCAATAAAATGACTATACTACCCAAAGCAATGTACATATTCAACACCATTCCAATACATTACCAATGTCATTTTTCACAGAATTAGAAAGAAAAAATCCTAAAATTCTTATGGAACCAGAAAAGGGCTTGAATAGCCAAAGCAGCCCTAAGCAACCAGAACATAACCTAGCTTCAAATTATACTAAAGACAGATTTATATCATGAGAGAAGACCTGATGTACAGCAGTGTGCTCTATTAATTATATTGACTATTAAGAAATAGTCAATATTCAAATGACCACTGCTCAAATCCCCCTGGAAAATGTCCCCCACCCCCCACCATGCCACTCTGGATGCCTGGCTTTTCAAACCTCCTCAGTGTTAATCCAGAAACAAGAGTTAACATGCAGCCCCAGAGGGACCTCCAGGACCCTGCTTCTCTCATATGGCTATACAGATTTATTCTGATTAGTCCTGTAATTTCCACAGGACTTATTAAATATGTTGAACATCACATCCACACATACTTTCCAGACAAGAAATTTGGATGTGGGAGAAAATTCTTGAGAACAAACACATTAATACTCATTTAATAAAAACTGCTTTATTTTTCATATGGAACTCATGAACATATAAAAATCCTTGATTATTAGTCAGTCTCAGGTATGTTCACAGAAATACAGATATGTTTTTCATCATTCATTTCCAAAAACATTATTACAGATTGGAGCAACAAGGTGCTGTTATCTTATCATCCTGCAGTTTTGTATATGCCTGTGATGTTGGTATAATCATTGTTATAACCATTATGATACTACTCACAGAAAGCATGCATTAAGCACTTACTGTGTGTCAGGCTTTGTGATAAATTATGGTGATACAGAGGTTCATTTGCTAGTCCCTAAGAACCCATAATCTAGTTTAAGAAGAGGATGGAGAACGAACTTGTAAACAGTTAAATTGCAATTCAGAGTGATCATCACAGTATTACAGATGAATAGGAAGTGTGCCTGGAGCTCTGAGTACTTTCAGCCACTTCTAACCTGAAGAGTTAGAGAAGACTTCAGTATGTGCTTACATTTCACATAAATCTGAAACAATTAGAATTTATTTGTTAGGCAGAGACATTTAGCTGTGTATAAGGTAAAGGGAATAGCACATTTAAACTCACAGAGTCTAAAAGTGGCCATATGTGTTCTAGTATTATTGGAGCTCAAGGAAACTGAGAGAGACACTAGGAAGTACAGTCCCAGAGAGCCTTCTCTGATGGCTTGTGTGGGGAATTGCTGAATTGTTTGTTAATCTTGTGTAATGAAGACCCAGTGGAGTTTTAGCCACAGGATAAAGGGAGCTCACATGTTATTATTGAGCTGGGTGTGTTAACTCTTGAGCTAGCAGTAGTCACCAGTGTGAGGTGAGGTACAGGGAGACAGAAGGCTGTGGCTATGTGTGAGAAACTGTTATCCTCTAAAAGTTTCATATGAAGAAACACCTGGGAAATAAAGATGTTGTAGAGAAGAAAACACCATCCCTACCATGGATAGCATCCAAATTAACACTGGAAATCAAATTTCAAATGGAAAATTGCTTAGGAAACATACGGTCAGAGGAAGAAAGGCCATGTAATTCAAGTCTATGATGACATCTCTTTCAAGTCTCCCAATGCACCTGATTCAGAAGATAGAATCGGTCTATTAGCTGAGGTCCACCTGTGCTGGAGAAGCATTAAAAGGGCCCCACCAACATAGATTCAGTTCTCTTCTCTTTGGAGTTTAAGATCAATCTACAAATGGTCATGTTCTCTTCTTAGCAGAAGGCACTGGGGTTTCTACATACATGCTGCTCACTGCTCATGTGTAAGTAAGGTAACATTTGAACAAGTGGAAAATGACCCTGCTGTAATCCATATCATAATATTTCTAAATAAGCATACACAACCAACTTCATGACTTTTTATGGAACCAGGCAGAGATAAGGTCCCTCTGAAACCACAAAAATGTCTAAATATGTGCTTCTGACCTGTGTGAGGTAAGTAGCTGCTACTCTTTGTGAATGGCAAGCCCAATTAGTCCTCTATCATATCGGATTTTTAGGCTACTCTAAAATTGTCCTCACTTATACATAGCATTCAATCCTTAATATACACCTGATTTTCTTAGCCTATAGAGTAGGTCAAACTCCCAGGAAGGCTGTTTTGTGAGAACTATGGGTATACTGAAAATCTCATCTACAATAGATAAAAGTTCACAATCAGGGTTAGTGTGAGGATATTCATTCAGTGTTTATTGACTATTGGATATCAGGTGATGGGTTAGTTATTAGGAATACATATACCCACATACATGCACACATCCACACACACAGATATATGAAAGTTATTATTTTTAGTAGCAAGTTTAAGAATATCCCATAGGGTGTGGCTATTTTTGTTAGACTTTGACAAATCATCTCAAAGGCTAGGCTTCCCAGACATATGTGTTATCTGTGGCTCAAGACTATGAGTAGCAGTCATTGCTTTGACAGAAACAATGAGAGACAAAGAGCAGAAAGAGAAGGGAGTAGGTCTGTGACGTAAATGGTAATGGAGACCCAGAGAAGAAAGCCTTTACTGGACAACACTGTAGAGAGTTTTGTAGAGAACAGAAATATCCAATGAGAATTTATTTTTTGCTGAAGTTTCCTCTGTCTTGTAATATGTTCTCTGGTTGAAATCTGTGGACAACTGTGGGAGTGTGGGGGTGCAAAGTAGCTCCCTGCAGAGCAAAGCATGTGCAAAGGCCTGAGGGGATCATCGGAAATTTGAACGATTGTGGCTTGTGTATTGAAAGTAGGGGGCAGTTATTATGTATGAGATGAGGACTGAGAGACCCAGAGGGCTTGGGAAGATTTTGGTCTTCACCATAAGAGACAAGAAAAGCCATGACATGATTTTCTGAACAGCAGTGACTGATTGCTATGTGTTTTGTTTTTTTTTTTGCAAATATTATAGAAACTGACGTTACTGTAAATAATTCATTTTAGGGTTGCTAGCACGTACATAAACAGGTCTATAAGGAATATTCCAGGTAAGTGGAGAAGGAAAAAGTGGTAGATTCAAAAGATATTTAGGAGCTAGAATCAACAGTATTTTGTGATTGTATATGCAGGATCAAGAGAATGGCTACTAGGTTTCTGGCCTGGGCAATGGGATTGGTGGGGTCACATTAACTGAAACTGGGAGTGCTAAAGGAAGAACAGGTTTGTTGAGGAAGAGCAAGAATTCCATTTTCTATAAGCAGTTTCTGAGGTGCTTTTGGGATGACCATCAAGAGGGCAGAGGTAGGGAGACTCTGGAATTCAGAGAAACCTGTGAGGTGGATGTATAAAATTTAGGTTATTGGCATGCAGATAACAGAGTGGATCACTCAGGCCAGCTAGAGTTTAGGGTATATGAGAATGACCTGGAAAGCTTTTTACAGAAGCATCCAGGACCCACCTCTAACGTTTCTGGTGCAGTAGGTCATGGATAGAGTCCATGCTTTACATTTCTAATATTCTCACTGGAAGATAGTTCTGAGGCTGCTAATTTGAGGGCCACACAGAGAATAGCACTCACCTAAAGAATAAATGATAATGAAACAAACAAACAGAAATAAAAATGTGACCTGTGGGAACGAGCACAATAGAGTCAGTTAAGCTGCATTTGTTTGTATTCAGAAGCTCCCAGCTAAGAGCCATGAACATTTAGGCCAAAGAAGTAAACTAAGTAAACTAAGTAAAGACTCAATCTCTCTATTTGTTTTTTTTAAAAAAGAAGATAACAAAAGTATCACAAGTTCATAGTGTGTTAATTTGAGGTCAAAAAGACAGCTAAAGGAAAACACTGAGCATGATGTTAAGTATATGCTCGGAGTTATTTGCAAGCCAGTCCTAAGTAATCCAGCATTTAAATATAGATTAGATGATACTGAGTTGGTGAAAGTCAAAGATCAAGAGGAAAATCAAGACCATGTGATAACATGGATGCCAAGGAAAGAAAGGTTTTCACAAAGGCGAGAGTTGTTATGAGTGTCAGATGCTTTTGAGAATTTCAAGGAGAAGCAAAAAAAAAAAAAAAAAAAAAAAGCTATTGAATTTAGAGATAGCTGGTAATATAAAATAGGCCATTTCAGGAAAGTGATGTGAGGTGCAGAGATAGTGTCTATGAAGCACATAGAACAGAACCTAGCATAAGCCAAGGGCTCCAGTGACAGTTGCTGCTATAATCATTATCATAGTTTAAAGCAGTTTGTAATATGCGAGTGTTGGCATGCAGGTTGAAGGAAATAGATTTAGTTTAGGGTAAGCTCTGAAATTCCCAAATAAATGCATTTCCACTGAACAAGCTATGTCCCATTCAGGTTTAAATAAGCTGAAACAGTTTTTAAAAGCAGCATTTCAAACTGCAACGTGGCAGATATGTCATGCAACTTTAACAAGGGCCCTTTTTACATTTGCTGCAAGAATTAATGGCTATGGGATACATCAAGAACTGTCAGTTCTCACAGCAGCCCCACGAATCAATTGAACTTTTAAAATCCTTGCCCTATACTCCCCATTTCTCCCATGCCAGCAAAGTGAACAATTGTCTGATCTTTGGCAGCAGGGAGAAAGCTATCTTTGCCTCTTGCCAGCTGAGAAATGGTTTGTTTCCCTTTCAAACACCACTGCATTCTTCCTGCAATTCCCCTTTACCATTAAATATTTTATAACTCAGTCTCATGCCAGTGTTCCTTCCTGGGTGCCTGATATATGACAGATTCTCCAGGAAATTTTAATATATATGGCAGCAGGTTTCATTTACACTATTCCTACAGAAGAGGCTGCTGGAGTCAACAACCATAGTTAAATGGCTTCTGGCTTGTAAAGGCGGTTTGCTAATCCTAAAAGCTTTTAGATTTTATTGCCAGATTCTTACCTTTTCTTAGGGAATCGTCATATCATGAACTCTATGGGTGAGAAAAAACTGCTTGAGGAATCTGACATTTTCTTTGTTTAAAAACAAATCTTACACAGCCTTACATTTCAATTTTTTTTCCTTAAAAGGACTGAATTGTGTACAGGGGGTCAAATGCTTTATAGACAAAGAAAAAAGAAAAAAACTACACTAGAACCAACATATTCATCATCTTCTTCATCTTCATTTTCATCATCTTCCACCTCATCATCATCCTCTTCATCTTCCTCATCCTCCTCCTCTTCCTTCTTTTTCTTGCTTCTTTCAGCCTTGTCAACTCCCTTTTTTTTTTTTTGCTGCATCAGGCTTTCCTTTAGCTCAACATGCAGCAATATCCTTTTCATATTTTTCCTTCAGCTTCGCAGTCTTCTTTTCATAAGACTGCTTGTCATCTGCTGCGGTGTCATTCCACATCTCTCCCAGTTTCTTTGCAACATCGCCAATGGACAGGCGAGGATGTTCTACTTATTTTTTGAGCGATACTCAGAGCAGAGCAGGAAAAAGGCCTAAGGAGGCCTCTTGGGTGCATTGGGATCCTTGAACTTCTTTTTTTATCTCCCTTTTAGGAGGGATATATGTTTTCATTTCTCTTTGTTAACGGGCCCTGTCCACCTTTCCTGTATCTTCATATTTTCCTTTCTCTGTAGCAGACATGGTTTTGTGTTTCTCTGAGCACTTCTTAGAAAACTCTGAGAAGTTGATTGAAGCAGCTGGGCGCTGCTTCTTATGCTCCCCCTGACAAGTTTGCACAAAAAATGTGCAGATGATATTTTGCCTCTCGGCGTCTTAGGATCTCCTTTGCCTATGTTTAGTTATTTTCCTGCCCTAGGAATTGAGGCCACCGCATGTCAGCAGATGTAAGAGAGAAACTCCGGGAGCTCTGGGTTGGGTTCCTGTCCTCTCACAGGTGGCCCGCCCAAAACTCACTACGAAGTATTGGCGCGTCCACCCACTCAACTCGAGAAGACCAAGAGGAAATCTGACATGTTTAATCCAGGAGTGTGAAGAATTTGTTTAGGGTCTAACCTGAGTCTCAATGTTTTCCTTTCTTTTAAAATTAGGTGATTTTGCTCTTCTCATCTAGTATTCCTTTTCTTGTGCCAATTTAATCACACATAATCAAGTCTAGCTCCAATGCCAACACTTTAAGAAACCCTGCGAGATAACTATAGCCTGAATTAAGCTCTCCCTTTCTTTGACTATCTCATGCAATTATTATCTGTAATAGCCAATTTAGGTCGCTTGTTCCTGCAACAAAATATGTGCTCCCACAGTGTGCTGCTCTGTGCCAGCAACATAGAAACCTCCATAAGTAACACTCAGTACTTAAGGGGAAACCCAGTCATCGTTTTAATTCATAATAAATTAACTTTCATTGCAAAATCTGCAGGGATTTCTATCTTCTAGCCCAACATTTTCTTCCCATTTTGCCTTTAATGAATGAACCACCACCACCTCTCACTGTGCATTTAATTACTGTACTGATTACTTACTATGTATGCTACATGATGTGGAAAGAATAGAAAACCTAAAAGCAAAGCACTCTCCCTGACCTCCCTGGGGATAGAGACCGAAACTTATAAAAAAATAAGAAAACACATGAAATTACCTATAATAAGTGCCAGATAAGTGATCCAGAGAATTGCACAGCTCCTGTGGCCCCAAGTGATAGGGTACGAGTCCTCATGCCATGAGCAGTACTTCCTTGAGCTGATCCCTAGACCTTGGTCATGGTGCTTGGAAAACCCTTTCTTATCAGCATCTCTGCTCATCTTAACCCTAATATTCCTTTATTCTTCCTGTCCCTCTTTTTTGGAAAATCCTTTCCAATCATTTTGCTTTGTTTTCTCCTTCTTTGTCCTCCATGCTGCTGAGCTGATTTTTCTCTCCTTTTGTGAAATTCTGTGCTCTTTCCTGAGATGGTTGTGGAGCTCTTCTATGCCCAAACTTAATTCACTTTCCAGATATTTCTAAAATAGAGTTTTCATTCACTATAAAACTTGTTTTTTTACCATTTTGAGACAGGGCTTCACTCGGTAGTGTAGGCTGGAGTGTAGTGGCACAGTTACAGCTCACTGCAACCTCGAAATCCTGGGTTCCAGTGATCCTCTTACCTTAGCCTTCTGAGTAGCTGGGGTCACAGGCATGCACCACCACACCTAACTAATTTATTATTATTTGTAGAGATAGGGTCTCCCCGTGTTGTCCAGGCTGGTCACAGACTCCTGGGTTTAAGTGATCCTCCCACCTTGCCGCTGTAGTTCTGAGATTACAGGTGTGAGCCAGAGTGCCTGGCCTCTGTTTTTAACACAAACAGCTTTCAAAATGCTATATAAAAAGTCTCCTTTCTTTCTTTCTTTTCTTTTTTTTTTTTTTTTGAGATGGAGTTTTACTCTTGTTGCCCAGGTTAGAGTACAATGGCGCGATCTTGGCTCCCTGCAACCTCTGCCTCCTAGGTTCAAGTGATTTTCCTGCCTCAGCCTCTCAAGTAGCTCGAATTACAGGCACCTGCCACGACACCCGGCTATTTTTTTGTATTTTTAGTAGAGATGGGATTCACCATGTTGGCCAGGCTGATCTCCAACTCCTGACCTCAGGTGATCCATCCACCTTGGCCTCCCAAAGTGCTGGGATTACAGGTGTGAGCCACTGCACCTAGCCAAAAGTTCTCCCTTCTATAAATACCTATTCTGGGCCTCTCTGTGTCAAGCCATCTATAAGCCCATGGATTAAAAATATGAAGACCTTCTCTGCTCCATGGAAGCTCATGGTCCAGTCAGATGGGAGCTTCACGAGCTGATGAACGTGAAGAGAGTGATGTCTGATAGCGGGGCCCACTCTGGAATAAGGGAACATAAAAAAAGCCTTGAAAGAAAAATTGGAATTCCCTGGAACATTAGGCCCCTTCTGTTTACTTACAGGAACCTTCATCCATATAATTCTTTTGAAGGCAATAGCTCTCTAACAAATTATTTACCAAATTACATTCCTAGAAGCAGAAGTTTGATTAAGTACATGCCAAAATAGTACCATATACTATACCCAGCTTAGTGTATTGGACTGTCTTAAAAGTGGCATAGCTTTAAAAATATAAACAAGCTTCCAAAAGTGTTTAATTTGCTCACAGATGAGAGTTTTGTTTGTTTGTTTGTTTGTTTTGAGACGGAGTTTCACTCTTGTTGCCCAGGCTGGAGTGCAATGGCGTGATCTCGGCTCACCGCAACCTCCGCCTCCTGGGTTCAGGCAATTCTCCTGCCTCAACCTCCTCAGTAGCTGGGATTGCAGGCACGCGCAACCATGCCCAGCTAATTTTTTTTTGTATTTTTAGTAGAGGCGGGGTTTCACCACGTTGACCAGGATGGTCTCGATCTCCTGACCTCGTGATCCACCCGCCTCGGCCTCCCAAAGTGCTGGGATTACAGGCTTGAGCCACCGCGCCCGGCCCAGAGGAGAGTTTTTTATCTGATTACTAAAATACACCAAGGTTGTTTAGGGCCATACCTTTTTTAGTTCTCCATGTTCTCATTCTCACAAATGTTCCATGTTTCTTCTTCAGAATAAAACACTCAGCTGGATACATTGGAGCATACTCTGCCACCGTAGGGCACAGCAAGACAATAAGCAATTGCACCTTATATTTTACTTTTGGTTTATTTTTGTTTATGTCCCATTTTATGTGTTTTGTAGTATATCTTAAATGTTAAAAATTAAATGTGTGTATGAATACATACATGAGCTTTAATCAGATATGCAAATGTAGGTGTATATCATCCAAAATTATTAGTATCTCTTTATTAGGCTTTGTTTGATTGTAAGTAATAGAAAACCTGAGTAAGAGTGACTTAGACACAGTATGCTTATTATTTATTTAACAAAAATCTAGGTAGGTGGTCTTAGAGTTAGCATAGCAACCTAGTGATTTTATTAAAGGTCCAGAATTTTTCTATATTTCCATACACATCTTTTGCATGATGACTTTCAAGAGTAAAATTTTACTTCATGATGAATTGCACTTACCTTACCCAATGCCTCTGTGATTTCCAGTGAGTAATACTATATAGATAATATATAGTAAAATCCATAGGTAAAATTCTAAGGTTTCAAATGTGTTGACAATTTCAGTTATTTCCTTAAAGAATTATACCTAATATTTTATTATTATGTATTATATTGTTATTAAAAAGTTATACTAATAATGTTTTTTGAATTCAGTGAAACCATTGTGAATTAATTTGGGCATTCTTTAAGCTATGAAAATGGAAAACCTCAGTGTATGTTAAGCCTGATATTTCAGCTTTCCCACCCCAGACTTTTGCAGAGCCATTTACTAGGGTCTCTGATCCTCTGTAATGTGTTGATAGATGATAACATGATGGAGAAATCGGTTGGTAGAATGGGGCGGTAACCACTAGAGACAGCCGTTGTCAGATGGAAATTAATTGATTGTAATTGCTTTGCCATTGTGTTGCACTTGAAGTCTGTAGCTTGTTAAAACCACTGATTTTAAAATAAGGATCTCACTTTTTATGCTGTAGATTATGTTAATGAAAAACTGTTCTTAGGAGCATGATCACTGAATATCAATAAATGGATAATAGAAATTAAAGGAGAAGTTAACTAACTGATCTTGAGTTAATATACTTCAGCAGCCAGAGTAGCAGTCAACTGTGCACCATTTCATATTGAATTTCTTGCTTAGAGCTCTTGAATTTTAAATATTTCCCATAGAGAGATTGATTCTGTATGACTGTTTGTCACATACTGTCTTGAATAACAGATCTTTACTATAGAGAATCCCCTGCAAGATGGAAAATATGTCTGTTTTACAGAGGCTTTATTTTGTGCCAAAGTATTAACAAGCAGATATTTTGAAATGGAAAACATAAGTTCTCATTGCAACACCAAGAAAAAGGACACCAATAGTGGTGATTTCAATGCCCATGGAATATGAGTAATATATGTGTGAGGGTCTGTGTGAGTCTGAAGGCGTTGCTTTTGCAATCTTTATCAATACTATAAAAAGTATACTAAATACTATAAAAAGTATACTAAAATGATAACATAAATGTTAAATTATATTTCACTTTTTGCTGTACAAAATGCAGTAAGTTTTGTAAAATTGTAAGGAGATTTTTAATTATATCTTTCATTTATAGCATTTAATTGTTGATGTTAGAGAGATCAGATATTTTGAAGATATTTTTATGAGTACCAATTCTCATTAAGCCTCCTTGCCTGCCCTCAAGGACCTTACAGAGGAAAGGAACAGATAAAACAAAGAAAGGATTACTTGCAGGGTTGAATGCAGTGATGACAGTGGTAAGAGGCACTGGGAGGAGCAAAATGAGATCATCTAAGTTCTGAGGGTTTCTGTGTGTCTTTAACTTAGAATGAAGGCCTGGGAAGAAGGGGCAATGTGCCAGTTCTTGGTATTTTGGGGAAATAGAACAATAGTTGAAAATTAAGTTGCATAAAGCTTTAGATTGCAAGAAGAGACCAGACAGATAAACATATAGATGGTCCATGCCCTGGTTTGCTCTACTATGGATTTTGAAGTTATTGCCCCAGGAGAGCCCCATGAGGATTTTTATATGTGGGAGAGACAGGGGAGAGTTTCCTTTTAAAATTTTCACTTTCCATCAGTTGTGACGATAAGAAGGGAAGAAGCACATTGTGACCTTAATTTACTGTCTTAGCCCATTTTCTATTGCTTTAACTGAATACCTGAAGCTGGGTGATTGATAAAGAAAATACATTTATTTCTTGCAGTTTTGGAGGCTGGGAAGTCCAAGGTCAAGGGGCTGCATCTGCTGAGGGCATTCTTGCTGGCGAGAGCTCTCTGCAAGCCCTTAGGCAGTGCAGGGCATCACATGGATGGGGGCAAGAGCATGCCAACTCAATCCTTCTTTCTCACACAGCCAACAGTTCCATCATGGGGGCCTCACCCTGATGACCTCATCTAATCCTAATTACCTCCCAAAGGCCCCACCTTTAAACATATGAATTTGAGGATTAAATTTCCAACACATGAAAGGGAATTTGGGAGACACATTCAAACAATAGAGGTTAATAAGCTGGTATAATGTGCCGTGCTGTTGAATATTATTATTAATCTAAGTCTATGTAAAGGAAATCAAAAGCATAAGCACTGAATAATTTATTCTTTGATTTTTGAAGGATATTTTTTCTTGAATGTTGTGGTAGAATTGGTACTAATAGTTTAGTTGCTTAAAACTCTAACTAGAATAATGTCTACATGTGGTAATAGAGTCTGTATCTTGTAGATAGCACATATTTATGGTTAATCTTGTATTTGGGATGCAGATAATGATATATAACTTAATTTGAGAATGTAAGTAATTATGATTTTAAAAATGCATGTTTAAGGTAATGCTAAAAAATGACAATAATTGGTCCTGTTAAATATTTACTAAAACATTCTTCATATTTGAGAATCTGTTTCAGAATTTAGAACATTTGCATTTTAATTACATAATAAAAGGAGAAAGGAAAGAATAATTGGCTTAGCTATTAGCCAATTATAGCTGTAACTAAAAAAAAATCCCCAAAACTGACATTGGATTCCACAGAACAGTTACAATATACGTTGATCAGATGTTTAATTATATTTGGCAGCAATAAAGGGAAGGGAATGTTGTTTCAGTCCTTGGTACAACATGTTTGTTAAAACTGAAATTAATGGGAGTGGATTTGGGGTGTTTAACTCAGGCTCATTCAGCTTTTAGTGTTTACATGTCCTCAAATGGGGCTTCTCCAGAGTGACTCCAATAGTTAAAATGTAGTGGAGAAATAAGACAATTGAATACAGTGGTTACAGCCAGCTGCATTTGGTCAGTACCATGGAGGTTTGGGGCTATCTGCCTAGAGTCCCAGAGGTCAGACCCCATGAGAAGGTCTCCATACAGAGATCCAGGGCTAGTGACAGTAGTTGGTGGTGTCAGAATGTCCTGCTGACAGCATTTCCCTCTGTGCTTTCCCTGACAGATACGACGACGTATTCCACAGAGCGATCTGAGCACTTCAAACCCTGCCGAGACAAGGACCTTGCATACTGTCTCAATGATGGCGAGTGCTTTGTGATCGAAACCCTGACCGGATCGCATAAACACTGTCGGTAAGCCACTGCGGCCACTGGTGGAAAGGGCAGGCCCTCTGCAAGGCCTGGGGGTGGAGGGTGTTAGCAGCGTCTGGAATGTGGTGTCTTGGATACACACAGTCCCATCATTTGAATATCAGAATTAGGAGTCTTTTTTTTT
>NW_016107645.1:909759-979782 GCF_001604975.1 Cebus imitator
GAGACGGGGTTTCACCATGTTGACCAGGATGGTCTCCATCTCTTGACCTCGTGATCCACCCGCCTCGGCCTCCCAAAGTGCTGGGATTACAGGCGTGAGCCACCGCGCCCGGCCATCGGAATTGGGAGTCTTAATATGGGAAGGGCAAGGCTCCTGTCTTCAGCATTTGAAGAAGACAAAACGGAAGCAAAGTAGTTATGGTTTAAGTTTTACCTGACCAAACAAAGAAAGATTTACTTTTAGATCTGCCAAATTAATGGAAATAATTATTTACACACTTTAGAAGCATATATTTATGATGTGGAACATAGGCATATATCCTAGTACTCAGAAATAATCTGTTCTTGATAACCTACAGACTATAGCAGGAGAAGCAAACTGCTCATCTAAGATCTGGAATCTCAGCATTTATTGTGAACTAACCCCAGAGACTTTGTGTCCAGAGAAAACTGCATTTTATTTTGTTTCTACCCTTCTTTATTAATTTTGGTACTTTTTCTTAACACCTCTGATGAAACACTCTCCAGCAAGATGTTGTAAATGAAATTGTAGTCCTGTTATAGCCTAGGTAGAGAACTACTTGGGGAAAACTCCCAGTAGAGATCGGGAAGGTGTTTAATTGGTTTTTAGAGACATAAGGTTATATAACAGCTACAAATAAAAACAAGAGGGGATAAAGAGTGCACTTGTAGACACTGTAGCTTTAAGGCTCAGTAGAAGATTCAAATTAACATCTGAAAAATATTTCTTACCATGCTTTCATTTCCAGAAGTACTCTGGTAATTTGTTTTCGCCACTGTATATGCATCAGTGATCATATATCCACACCCCTTTCCTTCTCTTTATTTACTCTTCTCATATGACACAGTTATTAAATTAATTATTCGGAATCGTGAAGCATGGAAAATTATGACTTTTTCTTATTACTATTCTAAAACTCTATTCTCATGTTGTTTCACTAAGATAATGTAGAGAAGGATATCGTATAGTTACGAACTTAGAACATGCCATGGCAGTAGCAGCTGCCTGATTCCAAGAGCCAGCTTTAGTCCACAGGGAAGATGTATTGCCACACTGGGCAATGGCACAGGTTTGGAAGAACAGATACATGGTATAGTAGGAGGGCTCTGTAAAAGTTACCGTATGTCCTGTGCCAGGACAAATAGAACTGTGACCTTTCCTCACCCCAACATGTGGTGTTCATAGGATTTTGGCAGTGCCATTTCATTTGCCAAATGTTGCAAAATGTACAACGTGTTCCTATGCTCTGCAAACCTAGGTTGGGAAAGAAGGGGAGTGGGGATTATTTCTCTCCACACTCCTCCTCTCTCATATTTATTGTGACTGGGCATGCATGGATAGGAAGCACACAAGTGACATTAAGATGTCAAGGGGAAATCCAGGAATGAGCTACCATACCTTCAAAGCATGATGTGTATGCAAGCTGTTTTAGATCCTCAACCATGTTGCAGTTACCTTGGCTAATCTAATGGGATTATCATGTGGAAGTGAGCAATGCAATCAATTATGTTTGAATTCCTAATCAATTGAAGAAGGGGTGTTATCAGCAGCATTAGCTAAAGCAGTGGCTTTCTTTGATGGTGTTTTACCTGGAGGTGGGATCGGATCAGGTCTCACCACAGTATGCAGGCTGAGATGATTCATCTTTTCCAAAACCGTGACTATCAAGAGAACAAAGTAATTGTTCTTTTTCAGCATATGGTCATGCTGTATTCTTCATTACTTCATGAGTGTATTAATTTGCTAGGACTGCTGTGCTACAGACTGGGTGGCTTCACTATGGAAATTTATTTTCTCACAGTCCTGAAGGTCAGAAGTTCAAGATCAAGGTGTCAGCAGAGTTTATTCCTTTTGAGGCCTATCTCCTTGGCTTGTAGATGGTCAAGGAAATGTGTGTTCTCATCATGTTTCCTCTGTAAGTGTATGTATCTTAAATTTTCTTTTAGGACATCAGCCATATTAGATTAGAGCATAGCCTAATGACCTTATTTTAACTTCATTAATTCTGTAAAGACCTTTCTCCTAATATGGTCACATTCTGAGGAACTACTTCATGTAGGGATTTTAAATTTTGTAGATAAATTCAGTCTATAACAATGAGTCTCATGTCCATAAAAGAAAAATGATCTGCTTTTGTGCATAAGCATGTACATGTCTAATTTTTGTAACACACATAAACAGATATTTTTCTACAGTTCAACTGAAATGATGTGCTTATATATAATTTTGGCCTTCTGTCTTCATATTTCTTGCATATTTCAGTACAGACAACCAGTTATTTAACACAGATGTACAACATAGCTAATAATGACAAAAGACTAGCCTAAGACAAAATTGGAACTCAAGTAGGTTAATAGAAGCCTATAAATCTCCTACTAGTGTGTATGAATAAATCACACATCACATGTGCCTGCTATTCATCTCTCAAGCTTTGCTGTGAATAAAAAGGCTTATGTTCCTGCATCAGCCACTTCTAAAAATTCCAATGTAGTTATTAATAATGTGCCATTTTGTACAGCACTCTATTTAAATAGTATGTTTCAGCCATTCTTCTCCTATTCAACAGATGTTTACTGAGCACCTCCTATCACTAAGATACTGTTGATTAAATACATACAGAAATGAATTTAAAAATTAAATGGTACAGTGCTTTGTAATGTGTGTGGAGTAAGTAAAATAATTAATCATTTGGAAACTTAGAAAAGCAAAATACTTCAGAGTGACTGACATGCTACCAGGGGTATCTTTATGACACTGTAGTTACTGGAGTCTGTTTCAAGTTAAATAAGATGCCATTTAATAGATCTGAGCAGCAGTATAAAGGCTTGTGCATGACCCTAGCTTATTCAATAGTTTATTTTTATATGTCTCAAAAGATTAGACATCTAAAGCTGAAAGAAATTAAAATTATATTTCCTAGATTTTTTTTAAAAAAACATTGCAATCCTATAATAGACTACATCAAATATTTTTTCTATGTTGCGAAAATAGACCATGCTCTGACACATTTCTTTTTTCTTCACAAGGAAGAATAGGAACAAAACTACCAAACTATTTGTGATAGAAATCCTGAAAGTACATGCTCAAAAAAAAAGACAATAGTAATCTAAGAAAAGGGAGGAGTTGAAAGTGGGGAGACTCATTT
The DNA here is from genome assembly GCF_001604975.1 of Cebus imitator. Classification (NCBI taxonomy): domain Eukaryota; kingdom Metazoa; phylum Chordata; class Mammalia; order Primates; family Cebidae; genus Cebus; species Cebus imitator. The sequence goes on from NW_016107645.1 coordinate 912,926, forward strand.
GTTTGTAATTTTCTTATTCCAGTTCTTCAAGAAACATTTGTGGTATCAATACTTAGAAATTTTAAAACAATTTAATAAAAAATATTGCAGGAATACCAAAGTCCTAAAAATAATTGACAGAAGGATTTTTAAAGAACAAGAAATAAATAGAGAAATTTGATTTTCCTAAATTCAAAATATTATTTATTTATGTGTGTGTGTGTGTGTGTGTGTGTGTGTGTGCGCGCGCGCATGTGTGTATTTTTATAAAAACTTTTCTGAGTGGGAGTCTTGCTCTGTCACTCAGGTTGGAGTACAGTGGTGTGATCTTGGCTCACTGTGGCCTCAATCTCCTGGGCTCAGGCCATCCTCTCTACCCAGCCTCCTGAGTAGTTGAGACTACAGACGCTCACCACCGTGTCCAGATAATTTCTGTATTTTTCTGTGTAGAGATGGGTCTCACTAGGTTGCCCAGGTTGGTCTCCAACTCCTGGCCTCAAGCAATCCTCCTGCCTCGGCTTCCTAAAATGTTGGGCTTATCATGCCCAGCCTCAAAATATAAAGCCACAGACCATCCCCAGGCTAATTAGTGAAAACAGAGTCTGATATATTGTGGGACTTAGTATAGGATAAGGATTGATTCATAAACCATAGGAAAATGAGGGACTGATTGTTCAATCAATGATTGACTATCAGGTAAATAGAATCAGAAGTGTATGTTGACCCCTCTTTCTACACCAAAAATGTACTAATGATTTCAAAAGTTAATGTAATAAACAAATAAAGCCTAAGGAAAATAATCGATAAAATTACATATTTATTTATGTCAGCAGTTGTAAGGACCTTGTGAGCAAATAAAAGCAATGGAAGGCAAAAATTAACAACTTTGACACTGCATTACTTTTTATCTGAATATCATAAATCAGAAACAAAATTAAAAGACAAACTATGAGGAAACTGAATAACAAATACGGAAAAGAATTAAAATCCTGAGGAAGTCTTTAGATCAAAGGGTAACATTAAAATAAAATCTCAATAGGGAAATGGACAAAGGGGTGTAACATAATCTTCCTAAAAAGAAATACAGATAACCAATAAACAAATATTAGCCTCACAAATAAATGCAAATTAGGTATTTTTTTATCCCATCCTTCATTTAAAGATTTTTAAAAGTGAATACTGTACCCCGTTTGGTGAGGGAGCTGTGAAAACACGTGTCCTCAAATACTACTTGAGTGAGTGTACTTTGTTAAAGATTTTTTTGTAGGTAATATTTTAGTATGTTTTAAAATCCTTATGGGGTTTCTAAGAATCCAGCCTATAGACATGTTTGTGAATGTTTATTTGTTGGGATGCTCACCAACGTTTTATCTGTAATAGCAACAATTTTTAACAAGTCTGAAATTGTGAATTTAAATGTCTATATAAATTAGACTATATTTGTACATTAGATAAATTTCCAGAGTGTTTTGAGAATATTAAATGGTCATTATGTCATGTTATGTATAAAAATTTAATATGAAATAGCAAATTTGAATATATAGTAGAATCCTAATTCAGAAAAAAAAAAAAAAAACTAAACTAAAAACTCTGAGAGTTTACAACTATTTTCTTCTTTCAAATTAGAGAATTTTCTAAGGTCTCTATATTACATATATATTTCATTTGTGAAATACCTGGTTAAGACAGTTGACTCTTGCCTGTAGTCTTTCCATTAAGAAATATAGATAGTGATCCTGTGTCTGTGAAATCAAGGTCATTATAATTTACTATTAAGCTGAGAAGAGAACTTTCAATTAAGTGCTCCCAGATTAAAGACTATTAAGTCTATTGGAATGTGTCTGCTCCTTCTTTTATTAATAATTCAGTGTTACTTTTTATAGTAATTCTTTTTCATGTTGAAGTCATGTTTTGAAGACATTAAAAACACTGGATTTAATAAAAGGGCAATACACTCTACAGAAATGAAGCGGGATAAGGAGGAAAACAAGGCACCAGAAACACTTTGAATCGAAATAATCTGAATAAAAGCAGAGTATTCTATGATCTTTTCATTTTCATGCCATTTCTAGAAATTTTAAAAATTTTGGAAATGGTGCTATGCATAATATATTGCACTATAGGGAAAAGAGGCAGCCATTGTAATTGCAACGATTGCTACACATTTGAATGGACCAAATGTCTTTTAAGGCCATATTCAAGTTAAAGGGATGTGTCTCTTCTGAATTGAAGCTCATTAAATTTTTCAGCAGCCTTCCTGCAAAAATGGATTTTCAAAACTTTGGAAAGGATAGCATTTGGGCTGATTTTGACTTGTAGTGACCATTTTGGAAATCAAGCAATTCATTTGAAGATACTTGAAGCACTTGAAATATGGAATTGCTAGAAAAAGAATAAGGCAGTTCAATAGCAACCATTGCCCGGGTTTATACGTTGGTAACAGGACTGATGGCCTGTGTATCAATCTGACTAATATCCTGATAGAGTTGGGGAGTGGGGGCAGCCATTGGCAAGGGGGAAGGGAACCCTAAAAATAATTTTTTCTTTCTATTATGACTGGCTCTCTCTGTGGAGATTTTGAAATAAAAGCTTCCATTTTAACAGATTTGATTGGTCACTGTGTAACGACATTTCTACGATGTAATATATAAAATTAAATGACCATCCCAGTTAGTGCTTTGCTTCGTCACTTTGGAGGTCCATTAGCTCTTCCATTCAGTGAGGGTCCTCTTTATCAAATGGTTCTCCAGTAAGTGCTCTGAGAGCAGCAGATAATGATTCCCTGTGGTTGAAGCAAGTCAGAATGAAAATGGAGTTTTGGCATACATCCTTGAACTCCATTGACAGGAGGGAATGAAGGCTAAAATATCTATAAATCCAGGCCAAGGAGCAGAGTCCCTGCAGAATGGTGTTAATAACAAGGTGAAGAACCTTAGAAGAATTTTTAAGTTCATCAAAGAAATGTTCATGAGAATGTTTGCTATAGCCCAAACATAATTTTAGTAATTTGCAATAGCCATGTTGATAACAGGTGATCTACCAATTGAGTTTGACAAGAGGAAATGAGCAAAGTTGTAATGATTCTTTTCTGTGGACATAGTTTGTCATGACTGTCTTATAAATTTACCAAGCAAGCAAACAACAGCACAATGAACATAATTTTGTAATTCCATGATGCTTAAGTAGTGGTTTACCTCTTCTAGTTTGACCTCTTTGTATTACTGCCCAGCTGGTATACTTAAAGGCTTATTTAAGTATCATGCAAAAGACCAGGAAAGCACATCCAATCAACACATCATTTAGTTATTAGCCAAAGATTACCTTATTTTCTTCTGTGATTGGGATTTAGTTATTAGCCAAAGATTACCTTATGTTTTCTTCTGTGAAAAGAAGAAAGAGGAAATGGTGTTTTCTAAGGAGGTCATTATGATTTGTGTTTTCTTCTGTATCCAAGAATTGACACAAATTTGTTTATTTAAAATACCTTCCTTGTGTGAGTTGGGGTAAGATATACAGGAGGCAAATGTGAGTGTTGAAAGCTGAGAGACCTGAGGTCAAAGTTCTACTCAGCTTTCTATTGGCTCTGTGGTTTTTTTGCAAGTCATTTAATCAGAACCTACAATACTTAATTTTGTTTCAGATAGCGTAATACTTGCCCTGAAAGGTTGATGCAGGAATTGAAAGCAATATATAGAAAACGATGAATGCATAATACATACTATGTATATATATGTTAGCTCTTTCTTCTTTCTCCTTTATGCTCATATTGAAGCCAAGGAAAAGCATGTTGCAAAAATCTTGTGAGAGAAATTGTACAGGTATCATCTGCCTTATTTAATTAATAGGAGACTTTGGTTTAAAAGTGGGAAGTGGCATGCCAGAGAATTCCTGTGTACTGTGTAATCTCAGGATTCAGAATCCCTGTTGCTAGTTTTGATATTTTGACAAATTAGTAATTTTCTATTATTTGTTACATTCTGCAAGCATTTCTTGTTTTTCCCAGTTTTTTTTTCTTAATGACTCTTCATAGATTTAAAGGAAATACTGTTTTTCTTTTCCTACTTAATCAATGTAACAGGCCATAATTGTGTTATTAACATGCCATTGATATTGATTTCACAGTTCTGTGAAATAGTACAATAGCCTGTTGACTTTTTTGCAGAAAAGAAAAATACACTTCCATGTGAAAATGTACACACTGAGAATTTTAGATTTTACTTGTGGAAAATATATGATTAAAAAAAATAAAGTGGTTTAGTTTTTTCTTAATTCTTTCCCAAAATAGTTTTCTGAAAGTTTGGCTATCTGTATACTTCAGTGATTAAAATATGTAGGTACTAAAATCAATTCTTAATGGCCTAAGATAAAAACAATCTGATTTATGAAAGCCTGCAGAAAATAATAAAAGCAGAATATTTTTAAATGTAGGGCATGTTAGCAGTGAATATGGAACCCAAGGTAATCAAGGCATGTTCAACTCTACCTAGATAGTGTCAGATCTCTGGCAGTTGCTACATTGCTTTGGATATGTAGCTTTTAGCTGCTCTCCTTTGTAAGGCTTAATACTTGTTTATGTATAAGTATTCAATCTCATACACACACATAGACATGCACACACTCTTTGTTTGCTCTCATGATGATTTATTTACCAACTGTAAAATGGGGATGATGATAACTGTCCTTCCTGGCAGTCATTGAATCATAATATATATGAATGTCAATTGGAAGTTGTAAAATGTCATATAAATGCAAGGTATTGTAACTGTGCAAAGCCTAAAATTACCTAATTGATTTTGGTCTGTCCCTTATCCCTTATAATGAGAATGCTAGCAACTAAAGCACCTTGAAAATTACTGGAGTGTTTTTATAGCCAATAGACTCCAGAATTTATATAGAACTTTATCAAACTTTCTTTGTACCAGTCTAATTATTTAAAGAAGATCTCACTACATAATGATGTCTTTAAAATATTTAATTTAAAAAGAATAAATAAAAATATTTTTATTTCCTTTCAGATTCTTTAAAAAGTGCTGTCTTTTTGTCTTCTGCTTTTCCTAATAATGCTTATTTGGTCTGGCTGGTTGGACTCAATGCTCCACTGCTACTAGTAGACAAATTATGCATATTCTTAACCGAACATGGTGGTTCATGCCTGTAATCACAGAACTTTGGGAGGCTGAGGTGGGCAGATCACCTGACGTGAGGAGTTGAAGACCAGCCTGGCCAACATGGTGAAACCCCATCTTTACTAAAAACACAAAAAAATTAGCCATGCGTGGTGGTGCCTGCCTGTAATCCCAGCTACTTGCAAGGCTGATGCATGAGAATCACTTGAACCCAGAAGGTGAAGATCTCAAAGTTGCAGTGAACCGAGATAGTGCCACTGCACTCCAGCCTGGGTGACAGAGTGAGACTCCAGCTAAAAAAAAAAAAAAAAAGAAAATTATGGATATTCTCTGTGATTCAGTTTTCTCATCTGTTAAGTGGGAAAAATAATATGACTTCCCAGGATTCTTTGAGGCTCGAGATAGGTAAAGTAGAGATGCCTGGTATTGAGTAAACACAGTGAATTTAGTTAGGTAAATGGAGTATAATATAGTAAGTTAGAGGTTTTGTGATTTTATCTGCACAACTTTGTTGACAAATCAAAGTACTGGTGTCACAGCTCCTTAATAAGTACTCAGAGTCTTCCAGCACAGTGAGCCTCGTGCACAGAGTGCAATTTAGATTCACTAATGGGAGTAAAAGAAAACAGGCACAGATACATTATTTAATACACAATAATACCGGATCTTGTGCGAGAATACATTTTAGAATCAAGGATCATTGTAGTTATTCAAGTTGTAAACTTAAAAGACATGCAGAAATAGGAGGCCACCTTTTGTTAGGGGAATGCTTCCTTTTGACAGTTTCTGAAGAAAAAACATAGGTAAAACACCCTTTCCCCCTACTGTTTAGGGCATTCCTGCTGTCGACCCTTTAGATGCACTTCCGACAGCTATCCTTGGAGCTGCCTCACTGGGCACCTGCTTCCTGCCTGAGAGATTCCCCATCTTGTGCAGGATGGAGCAGTCTGGAAGCTCCCCCCATGCAGACAGAGCAGAGAGCGAATGATGTAATATTTTGTATTCCGGATAAAATGATGCTTTTTAAGTGGATTATCTCACCAAATTTATTTTAAAAATTAAGAACATATCCATAAATATTATTTTAGCCAGAGATGATCTATCACTACAAATGTGAACATTAACTGGTACCACAGACACTGCTGTGCAAGCTTCTTGGGCAAATATTTCAGTAAAACCTTCTCAAAACAGGATAATGATGGCTCAGCTGTTCTGTAGACTCTACAGAGGCAGTGAGGGAATTTGCTGTGATCTTCTGTTGTCTGCCCATCTCTGGGGATTTTGAGAGGATTCTTGCTCCAGCCTAAATTTCACAGCTTCAGGCAACGGGTTCCTGAACATGCTATTTCTTTCCAATTCACTTTGGTCTGAGCATCATTTAGGGCCAAATCACAATTTTTGTGCATAAACCAAAATGCCAGTGTTTGTACCAGACTAGACAGGCTGACACCAGATTCTACATGCTTAGCCTCCAAACTAAACTCTCTTCCTTATTGTCCCAGTGGTTTAGGAATTCAAAATGCATGAAAATAAGATGTTTAAACTCTGGCTTTATATACACTATTTACTTTTAGAGATAGGGCCTTGTTCTATTGCTCATGATGGAGTGCTGTGGTACAATCATGACTCACTGCAGCCTCAGCCTCCAGGGCTCAAGTGATCCTCCCTCCTCAGCCTCCCAAGTCTCTGGGACTACAGGTGCACACCCTCATGCCTGGCTAATTTTTAAAAAGTCTTTGTACTGGTGGGGTCTCAGTATGTTGCCCAGGCTGGTCACAAACTCCTGGCCTCAAGTGATCCTCCTGCCTTGGCTTCCCAAAGTGCTGGGATTATAGGTATGAACCACTGTGCCTGGTTTAGCTCCTAAAACTTTTCAGGCACAATGGGAAGTTTTAATAACTTTCTCGGTAAAATAAGCATAATCCAAGGATGTTCCATGATGAATATGACATATAGTTACCCTACTTATAATTTGATGACACTCAAATTTATAGAAAAGCAAGACTATCATATACTATGTGGATTTTTCTTAATATAACTTTCATGAGAACGTACAACCTCTGTATTGTTAACCACACTTCCCAGAAATCAGCTGAGAGTTTTCTGAGTCACTAAGTACTAGCAAGCTTTGGATAATAATGAAACGGGAGAGTTCCCTGATATATGTGTGATAGGGGTGTGGCTCACCTGTTTGGTCTCCCCACAGCTGAAACCACTGAAGGAAGTGGGAGCATGTAGACAGACAAGCAGTGCAGAGGCTGGGGCAAGTGCTGTGGCTCCACAGTAGTGTCTAGAGGTGGATGCCTGCAACCCTCCATGTTACAAAGCTCTTTCAGTTTTGCTGTCTGCAGATGGCTTGAGTGTTAATCAGCTAGGTGGACCCTCTGCCTTGTCTCAAGGGCAGAGGGCCAGTGTGACATCCTTCTGTATTCCAGGCTCTTGCCCAGTGGCCCGAAAGAATTGGATCACACGCAGGCTCGAAGGATGGGTGTAGAGTTTTACTGAATGGTGGAGGTGGCTCACAGAGAAATGAATGGGGAGCTGGAAGTGGGGATGGAGTGGGAAAATGATCTTCCCCTGAACTAGGACTACTCAGTGGCCAGACTCCTCCAACCATCCCCTGCTGAACTCCCCTTGGTGTCCAGACATCTCTCTTTGTCCTGTCATTCCACCATTGCTAGTCTGCTGGTCTGCTCTGGAGCTTGGGGTTCAGGGTTTATATGAGGGCAGGATAGGGGCATGGTGAGCTAAAAGGCAACTTTTTGGGTATGAAACAGAAATGCCTATTTTCATTTGGGGCCGTGGGTATCCAGGCATAAAGGGGGGGCCTTTACCAGGGAACCACCCTCTTCTACACACTATTTTTCCATTTCCTGTGTGTATCAATAAGGTAGAACAGAGTATCCTAGAACTCATTCCCTTCACTGTACCCCAACTCTGTGGGACTGGATGCTAGCATTCAACTACTATTTTATTTAGTTACCTATGTACCTGCATATTACTTGAGAAAAATAAAAAAAATGAAAAGAGGACCAAGCATTCCTTGTTTTATGGAAAAAAAGCCAAAGACACTGTTTCCAAAGTTTATCTTGGAATGGATATCTACAAATATGTTTATTTTTTTAAAGATCACAGCTATTCTGGTGGTTTTATGAATATTAGGTAAATATTTCTACTAGAGGCAGCTTAAAACAAAATCTGCCTCACACATACACATGTTCACACACATGCATATACATATAGTCAGGTATCTGACATTATGCAAGACATTGAGATTTGGTGGCAAATGAGACCAAAAGTTCCTTCCTGTAAATAACTTGACGTAAGAGCACTGGGAAGTCAATAGAATCTAGTGTGAAAGGGACCACAATGGGCAGGCGCTGGCCGTACTGGGCAGCGAAGCTCGTCCTTGGAATAATGGGGACATGCATCCTAGGCGAGTAAACTGAGAAAAATATCTTCCTCAAGTATATAGAATCCCTCATACACGTTTTATCAAATAAGAAATTAAGGATAAAGTTAAAGGAATTTAAAAAATGAAAGTATTACACCTGGTTTGGGGAATATATTTTTAGAAATATACATGACATATGTGAGTGCTATAGAATGACACTTTTTGTTCTATTTTATGTACACTCAGAAATAAATGGGAATTTAATACATTCTTTTATCATTCTGCCAATGTTTATTAAGCATTTTCAATGTTCCAAGTCCACTGTAAAGTGGTAAGAATATAGTGATGAATGTTCTCAGAAAAACTCATAAGAGAGGGGTTGAGATGGGTATTTTCTAGTTCAATTCAATATGACAAGTTCTGTGATAGATATGAGCTATGCTCATTGTCTCAGTCGGATTTGTGTTGCATTAAAGGAATACCTGAGGCTGGGTAATTTATATAGAAAAAAAGTTTCTTTGTCTTGTGATTCTGATGGTTGGGAGGTTCAGGATTGGGCATCTGCATTTGGTGAAGGTCTCAAGGTGCATCGACTCCTGGAGGAAAGAGAAGGAGAGCAGTGTGTGCAGAAATCACACAAGGAAAGAGGGAACCAGTGGCCAGGTGCAAGACTCTTTTCAACATGCAGTTCTGTTGGGCACTAAAGAGAGAACTCACTCTCCTCTGAGGGAAGGCATCAATCTATTGATGAGAGATTTGCTCTCATGACTCAAATACCTCTCAATAAGCCTCACCTCCCAACACCCACACACTGGGGATCAAATTTCAACATGAGTTTATGTGGGGACAGATAAACCATATCCAAATCACAGCACTCATATATGAATAGAAGATTCCAAAAATCAATTCTTATGAAGCCAGGGAGTGCTTCAGAGAGGAGGAAACACATTAATTTGCATTTGGAAAGATAAGAGCCTTTTGATTTCTCATTTGGAAGCCTACTCTTGCTAGCCAACAAAGGCTTGGAGAATTGAGCTGCTATTGGAGAAGTTTCTCTTTAAATCCAAGGGGGAGGGAAATTTCCAAATTACTTTAGATGCAATTAGAAGTAATCAGCTTCATATCATAAATTTTTGATGCAATCGGTCCCTTCCTTTCTGGATTATTTTTTCTGTCATGTCCAGATGGTTCTCACAAACATATCAGAAGATGATGACATTTTTAATTTCTTTCACTCAAGCTCTGAATTTGTCTAAATGGAAAGTGTAGAGAAGAGTATGATTCTTCAAGCCTAATAAATATCACACTGATTAAATTATAAGATTAAGGTTTCTAAAATTCAAAATTAATGTATAAGTTTTATCTACATAGGAGATATTTGCAAAGATATTTTTATAGTTATAATCAAAACTTAATTGTATTATCATGTTATTTATTTATTTTGATAGAAGGTCTTGCTCTGTTGCCCAGGCCAAAGTGCTGTGGGGCAGTGTCAGCTCACCACATCACCTCCCTGGCTCAAGCAATTCTCCTGCCTCACCCTCCTGAGTAGCTGGGATTACAGGCATGTGCCACCATGCTCAGCTAATTGTTGTGTTTTTAGTAGAGACAGAAGAGTTTCGCCATGTTGGCCAGGCTGGTCTTGAACTCCAGTCCTCAAGTGATCTGCCCACCTTGGCCTCCCAAAGTACTGGAATTACAGGAGTGAGCTACTGCACCTGGCCTGTATTAACATTTTAGAGTAACGAAATGATTTTTCAGTCCTAAAATTTTCCTAAGGAATTAAACACATCCATTCAAGGATGTGTTGACCTGTTGGCTACTGATCATTGTTGAATAATGAAACTTTAGGGATACTTACTGGCACATTCAAGTGAAAATGTGCTACATTTTCCTGGGTAGTATTTCTTTTCTCTAACTGAGCTGTTGTGAGGCTCACACGGGGTGAGAGTAAGGTAACTGTAAAGGATATATCTTGTTATGGGTCAGGCAGCAGGTTAGCATATTGGCACGTATAGCAACACATACATACAGCGAGATCAGAGAAAGAAAGTTTGTAAGAGTTCCTAAAACAGGGTGGCTTTCTAGTTTCTCAAATACTACTTTCTGATGTAAACAAATCCAAAATATAGTTAATAGCTAACATCAGAGAAAGTAGTTATTAATTCAGCAGTAGACCATTAAACAAACAGACCCCAGGCTTAGGGCAGACGGGATGCTTGGAGATGCGGGTGTGAGAGACAAAGATAATGCCAAGAGGCCAGCATGCTCAAAGCCTGGCCTCCCCGAAGTCATCTGACAGCAGGTGGATCCCAATGACCCTGTGCTCCTGAAGGGCAGAAATTCAATTAGGACCCCTCAGCTTTCAGCTTTGAGGCTCAGGTTTGTGTATCAGTCGGTAGCTCCACTGCTGGAGGAAAAACATTCTGCAGTAGTTATGAAATACAGGCTAATAATAGGACAAGGGAGAGTGAAAAACATGAGGTTGGAAAGAATTGGCAGAAAAGATGAGCTGATAAAGCATCCACTTTAAATAAGGTCATAATTTTGCCACAGTTTGGGGTGTTCTCCTGCGCTAATTTATAGTCACAATCCGAGTCACATGGAAGCCTTATTTTCTTTGACAAGGTTTTATTTTCAGTGCACTGGAAAGCTCTTTCCTTTCTGCCTGGGTTAGCATATGTGAAAGAAATAATGATTGTTTTAATGATATTAAATAGTAGCTTTGATCTCTTCCCCCACAACCTAACCAAAACATTATCTGGATGTATGAAATGATTCGTTTGTGAACAAAGCCTCTGTATCTATTGTAATGTTCCTGTTCATCTACCTGATTCTCCCACTAGGCTCTGAGTTCATTTTTGCTTCCAGAACCTACCACCTACTCAGTAAAGATAAAATGAATCCATGAAAAATATCCTAAATACCTACCACCCTCATTTTTAGAGGACAAAATTGAGGCATTAAATAGGAGACAGAAATGTTAATATCAATCTTCTATTTCAAACCTCCTAAGCACAAGGCAGACGCTCACACCCTTTCTACACTGCTTCATAACTGCCCACCTTGTGTTCCTGTTGAATATGCAAAGAAATGTTGTATCCACATTTGATACATGACAAGAAGGAGGCTTCGGAGAGAAGGTCGCTTCCTCAAAAATACCCACCGGTGGATTGGAGGACTGATTGCCTGTTTCAGTTCTGCCTGACTATAAAGCTCTTGATCCTCCAATCTTGTCAAATTTGCTTTATTATAAGAATCACCAAAGGCAATGGTTAAAAATACAGATTCTCAAGATCTTTCTCTGAAGATTCTAATTTAGGTATCAGCTGGGACCCAATAATCATGCATTCATTATTAAGACCAATTTGGGAAACAGTGAATAAGACTAGTATTTCTCAAACTCTAGTGAGTATATGAATCCTGTGGGGATCAACTGCAGCTTAAGGTACAGTGGTAGGTCTGGGGTGGGGCCTGGGATTCTGTGTTTCCACCAAGGTCCCAAGTGACGCCTGTGCTGCGGATCTTGCACAGCCCACAGTTGCCGCAGTGAGGAACTAAGCCTTGCTGCTCATCTCACAATAGGACCCTTATTCCCATCCCAGAGGTACTTTCATAATTCTGCCACTATTATACACCCTCCAACTCTGTGCAGCTCAGCAATTATGTTAGGGCAAGCTTTCCTGCATACCCTTGCAAATATGTTTGTGAAGCTTATGGAAACCTCCGTTTATCTCTTCGAGTTACCCTACTAGTTCACATACCGTCCAAATAAGAATCTCTAGTACCTGCAACACAACTTCATCCCATGCCCACCTCATCCACAATAGTTTTATAAACCAACTGTTTCACAGATTTCTATTATAACAGGAGGATTTTATATGTCACATTTGCTATTAGAAGGTTTGGGCTGGATAACTGGTATTTTTCCCAAACAGTAGAACTTTAAACTTGGGGAAATAAAATGTTCTCTGCAACATTCAGAGAAATGGATGAAGAAGCACGTGTTAGAGGTTGCCAATCATCACTACCTGTCTAGGACTCAGGTTCATCTAGGATAACTCACCCAAGGCTTCAAAAAATTATTGATTTTTTTTAAACTAGGAAAGTTGTAATGTGTAAACATGATAAAACGTGAAGTGAATTTTACAATGGAACATGGACTTTTCAAAGGGACAATTCTTATTAGTGAAATCTGTTCTAAACCTCGGCTTTTTTGATTCCTAGCAGTTGACCTTTGGTAATATCTTAGCTCCAGTGGACCTTAATTTTTTTGTTGTGAAATAGTGTGATTGAACATAATCCTTAAGTCTCCTCCAATTCTAAATTCAGGTGAAGAAACAGGGTGATCCTTAGCAATTTCATCTGCTTTAGTCTATGGGTTTACGGAATTTCTATCAGAGAAAAGTGGAGACATTTCAGAAAGAGCAAGTATTTCCTGAGAAAGCACAGCTCTTCTGTGTTTTGAAGCACAAAAGATAAAATGCCAAATTAAGAAGGGTGTGACTGTCAGGGGAAAGACAGCACGAAGAAAACCTGTTAGCCCTTCATGCCAGTGCTTCACAGACTGGCACGTCTATGTACTCACCTGGGTACCTTTTAAAAATTCACATTCTGTTTCAGTAGGTCCGGGGTGGAGCTGAAATTCTGCATTTCTAACAAGGCTCGGGGTGCCAGGGGTGTCGTTGAAGGTGGGCCTGGCTTTGTCTAGCAAGGCTTTACACCGGCGCTCTTAGACCTTAGCTGCAGAGTTGAACCACCCAGATTCAACATTCAAATGGCTAGGCTACATGCAGAGCAAAAAAAAACTTGGATCTCTGTAAGTGGGACTAAGGCATTTGTTTTTCAAAGCTGCCCAAGTGATTTCCATGGGCAGCCCAGGTTGAAAATCCTTGTTCCACTCTTCTGGCACAGGCCTCCACTGGGGCTTCCCAGGTCCCTGAAACTTTGGGTTTCATTTATTTATGAACACCTGTATCACAATGGTAGAATACAAAATAGGTATTTCACCCTTACTTTACCATACCCAATAGAGTGAAACCCATTGTGCCAAGAGATTATGCTGTTTATCTGGCGTGGTCTTTTATGTACTCAGAGAATTTTCCAGAGGTGGTCCTTATGAAGCACACTGACTTTTTTTTTCTGCTCCCAAGCACCAATGCTACCACTAACACCGCTCGTGGCATATTTTCCCATGGCTACATTGGTCTCCATAACACCTTCAAGTTACCTGTTACTGTGCTGGTCACTGTGCCCATGCTCAGTAAAGTTTTTCATGGCTGCATGGTTACAAGCTTGCTTTCTAATCGTCTTCCCCTTTTCCTTCTCATCCTCATTCTTTTCATTCTCCCTCTTCCTTCTATATGTGTTGAGTACTCACTCTCTGGCTAGCCTATGCTAGGTGCTTCATTGCAATCTGTACATGGTTGTAGTACTTTTCTTCTGCTTCTTTGGAATGGAAGACTAAAAGTGAAATTGCTTGGTCCAAGAAGATGAATATGTTCATGGCTCTTGACCCAAACCCATCTTGCCTGCATTGAGTAAACTCCTATTTACTTATTGAATATGTGTACGCTTGCCCCTCCTTATTATTTAATGACTATGTCTTTGATTAATGTATATTCTTTATTAGGCTATATGATGAATTTATATTTTATTTTTACTTTAATAGGGAATGTTTCAAAGGCAATGAGAAACCAATAAGGAGTATTAGGCAATCAAAAAGCTTACTCACTTTATGCATGTATCATATATTTTCATCTTCAGAAGCTACCAGTTTATTCTCTGTATAGGCAGAGACAACAAGGGTGCCTTGCAGCAAATATTCTTTGATTTAACCAGAGCATCTTTGCTTTGCAAATATGAGACACACATGCACTGTGGCCCTGCAGGATAAAGGTAAGTAGCCTGAGAGAGAAAGAGAAAGAGAGGTGTGTGTGTGTGTGTGTGTGTGTGTGTGTGTGTGTGTGTGTGCGTGTACCCATGTGTCAGTTCATCAGCCTGCCTGAGAAGGGATAACGTAATATAATACTCAAGTTCTGTGAGGGTAGAAACAAAGATGCTAAACCGTGTTCTTCTGAATCCAAAGTCAACAGGACTTCTTTGAGAAGAGCGGTGATCTGATTGAGATCAATGGCAGGAAGAGACAGCAAGAGCACAAAGGGGAGCTGGCCAGGAGACCAGGAAAGAGTTAGATGGCGATCCGGGCTTAAATCTAAACCTAGAGAACAACGATGCTGCTTCCGTATAGTCACATGGTGAAAGTGAATCAGTCTTTCCTGGCTTCCCTGCTTTGGGCTTTTGAGCGTGTGTAATATAATCCCAAAAGGCTCGGATTTCTGCATATAAAACTACCAAGTGAGGATGGATTGGGATTTTTGGACGAGTACCACTTCTTTCACTGGTGCCACCTTGTGGCAAATGCTACAGTAACAACATTTGCTATAGTGTAGCTGATAGAATTTGGCCATCATTTCTTTTATTAAGCATTTGGACTAGAAAGTGAAAAGAAATCTAATATTTGGATAATCAGTGAAGGGGAAATCTTGAGCTTTCAGTCACTAAGGGTGGGCAGAGGTTTTAGAACTCTCTTAAATTATTTATATACAATTGCTTTGTTTGTTTTTTCTTATTTGTTCAGAGAGATCTGCATAGTTGTAGGGGAGAGAATGAATTGGAGGAGTTTCTACGTAAATGTTAAACCTCCTCCACACTCCCCGACATCAGCCTGGAAGAATTATAGAGGGAAAGCATTAAGATATGGAAAACATTCTGAGAAACTCCAGTAAAACACTTCTGTGGGAGACGGGAACTGTTGTGAACTTGGAGTATGTGTGATTTGAAGCCTAGAGCAGGAGGCAGCTTGTGGATCTCTGGAGCTCTGGCTCTAAGCCAGGAGAGACTAATTCACTTTCACCATGTGGTGATGCCGAAGCAGCTGGGTTGTTCTCCAAGCTGTAGATTTAAGCCTGGATCCCTGTAACATAGGAAAAGAGCTGATGGAATTTTCTCTTGCTTCTCTCCTCCTGTGGCCTGGTGTGCTATATCACTCAGACCAGGGAGGCTCAGGCTATAAGGATAAGGCCACCAGAAGATCTGGGTAGTATTTGTGGATGGGGAGCAGAGGGGACATAGGTGGGGGCTAATTAGGCTTAGGTACCCATTTCCCCATCCTTCCTTCTCCAAATCCTGGTATGTGGTGGACTGCACCCAAAGGAGTGGCTCTTCCTCTGGATGCTCCCCCTGGGAGATTGAACATGAAGCCTGAACCTAAGGAACCATTTGGTAGTGTGGAAAAGGGTTAACTGTGGCTTCCTGGCACCTGCCACTCTCACTTCAAGTTCATTCCATTTCTACTCTAACACCCCAGGAGGACTGCAAGTCCAAGAAAGTCTAGCCATGGTCCCTTTTACATTTTCATTGCCTGAAAAACTAGCCAACACTGGGGGAAAAATGAGCTTCACGGGCCCAAATAATGACAGAGGAGCAGCACTATTTCAAAAGAACGTGAATTAGAGAAAATCTTTAGACCAAGAAGAGGAGACAGAGATCTAGAGAAGTGAGAATTGAAAGAAAGAATACTAGATAGATTTGAAGGAGATAATTCACAGTATTCATTTTTCAGTAAAGCAAGAAGGGGCCAGGCATAGTGGCTCACCCCTGTAATCTCAGCACTTTCGGAGGCTGAGGCGGGCAGATCACTTGAGGTCAGGAGTTTGAGACCAGGCTGGCCAACTTGGTGAAATCCCATCTCTACCTAAAATACAAAAAAAAAAAAATAGCTGGACATTCTGGTGCATGCCTGTAATCCCAGCTACTCAGGAGACTGAGGCAGGAGAATCGCTTGAACCTGGGAGTTGGCAGGCAGATGTTGCAGTGAGCTGAGATGTCACTCAACATCTGAGATGGAGTCACTGCACCCCAGCTTGGGTGACAAAGTGATACTCNAAAAAAAAAAAAAAAAAAAGAGAGGGAGAGAAGGAAGGGCAAGAACAAAAAAAGAAGAGTCAAAAGAAATGCCAATTTTCTGGTTTGGGCAGCTTGGCAATATCTTTGGAAACACAAATTAGATTACCACATGATGGCTGTAAGAATTGGAAAATCCATTCAATCTATCTCACTTGATTTTCTCATCTGTAAAATGGGTGCAATAATAACAATCCTTGCTTTACTGTACTATTATGAGGATTAAATGAATTGATATATGCCATGCATAGGCTATAAAGTGTTTAGAGATAGAGTATAAGAAATTTTACTCTTATGGAATTCTATATTATCATTCAAATATATAATTTGGTGAGGAAGAACTCTGGTTTAATATCAGCATGAAGTTCTAGTTGGACATTAGTATATTTGTATATATGTACATATATTTGTATACATGAGAAGTTCTAGTTGGACATTAGTATATTTGTATATATTTGAAGCGCAATGTAAACTGGTGCAGAAGTATAAAACCAGTGATTTAGCATAAACGCTCTCTGACAGTGTGGTAGAAGACTTCAATAGAATGGAAGCCTTAATAGTGATGCACACAAAAAAAAGTTCCTGGAAGAAAGGAAGATTCAACAAAATGAACAATTAAAAAAAAGCCACAAATTCAACTATTTTTTATAATATTTTCAGAAGCAATTTTATAATACTGAATATTAAATTGTGTGAAATAAAAGAGCAAAAGTTTTGTTGCCATTCCTCAGTCCTCCTCACCAAGACTTAATCACAGTTTATTGGATATTTATCCTGGGTTCTTTTTTTAATGTCTAAAAAAAGACATGTTTTACTTAGTCTACATGTCTCTTACTTTGAGCTTTTTGCCTATGGCTTCCAGAATCTAATTCATTTCTTAAAGTGACTATGTTGCATTTCAAGGATGAAAATACACACTATTCCTAATCATTTTTGTATAGATAAGAAATTTATATATATACTTTGCAATTAAATAGTGCTATGGTAAAATTTTTAAAAATATGTATTACTTTTGATTTATTGGAGCTTATTGAGCAAAAAAGGCAATTAAGTTCCAGTTAACCAGTATTTAGAGATTCTATAACATGCCCAGAAAACTGCTAAGTACTACATATACAGCATTGTTGTGAAAGCTAAAGGGAGAGAGTATTTTAAGAAGGAAGGAGTGATTGGTAATGTCAAAAGCAGCAATCCAGTAGAAATACCCATGGAGTTAGCAAGAAGTCAATTGAGATATTAATAAGAGCTGTTTGAATTGTGCTATGTGGTAAGATGGCAGATTTCAATTAGTTAAGATGTCGTTAGAGACAGGAAAGAATAGAAATGAATGCAGATTTTCACTAAAATGAATTATCTTCATATACCTGTTTGACTGGAAGAACATGATATTTTTGAGGGATTCTAGTAAAACATACATTGGTATAACAACTTCAGAAAACAGTTTGTTATTACCACCAGTCACATTGTATATGTACCTATACTATAACTAATCACTTCCTCGCCCAGAGAAATTCTTATATTAACACTCCAGAAGACATGGACAAGAATTCCTAGAAGAAACATTTGTAATAACCCCTAATGGAAACAGCTAGATTTGCATTAATAGTAGAATGGCAGGCAGATTACATTCGTAGAATGGAATGCATTCAGCAATGCTAATACCTACAGGTAACCACATGGATGAACCACAGCAGTATAATATCAAATGCAAAAAGCAAGATTTGTAAGAAGATGCAATAGTATTTATGTTAGGCAAAGTTAAAAGGCAAGCACACAAAATAAAATATTGTACAATTATAAACAGCAGCAAGGGAATAGTCATCAAAAAAGGCAGGATAATTGGTGTTTTGGGGGAAAGAAGAAGATTCCATTAACTAAAGGTGCATAGAGGGCTCCTGAATCCAGCATGTTTCATTTTCTAACACAGCGATTTTTGCATGTGATGGTGTTGTTAATGATAATAATGATTAAAGATCTTCTTTGAGAATGGTACATGTTGTAATGGAAAATGACAACATTACAGAGACAGCAATAACTAGCATCTGTTGACTCTATTGTATTCTAGACACTATTCTAAATGCTTATTTAATCCTTGTAAAAATTCTTTAAGATAAACATTGCTATTATGCCCTATTTTATAGTAGAAAAAACTGAGACACAAAAACGTTAAGTAATTTGTTCAAGAGGCAGAGCAGCAAGGTGATCAGCCTCCAGACTTAAATTCTCAACAATGTGTACAAAATTAACCTCTGAGAGACTGAAAAACTATTTGATTTGTGCTTTGATTTTTATATCTAGATAACTTTGTAGTTGATATTTTAATCTAACTGTGAGATTTATATCTTAATAAACTGTTATCATATGTTTTTTATCACTTATGCCTCACGGGTTGGGAGACTTTATCACACTAAATGAGACACCTTTGAGAATAAGATGCTATAAACAATACTCTTGGAAAACAGGCATAAACTGGAACTGTCCTGGACAAACTGGAACATATGGTCACCTTACATAGCAAGAAGGTGATAATGCAGCAAAGTCACTACAAAGAATTATTTCCTTTCACGTGTTAATGTGTTTCCTATCACAAGTTTGTGTGTGCTTGTGTGTGTTTATATGTACTTATGAACATTCTCTTTAGTTTGGTTTAAATTATATTTCCTCTGGAATGCCATTTCATATTGCTCTAATTAACTTTACTTTTGGGAGACTTTAGTTCCCAGTATAAGTTCTTTTTCTTCACTGTTATAATTTATCAAAATATAATTTGACAATTAAATTTTTTTAAAATACATGTTTTCTTGTTATATAATTGTTTTATTTATATTACCTTTATAGAAATACAATTTCATTATGCTGACAGAGTGAACATTGAAAAGAAAAATTTTGCAACCCATGGGATTGTTACTATTAATAGTTTTGCCTTCCAGTCTTGGCCAGAAATAATCATCTTTACAATATTTCATTTTATCCTTCTATATGGAGTATTTCTGTGCATTTATTCAAATGTTTATATAATACTCCCTTTAGTAGCTTATAGATTTTTATGAACTCACTCAAATCCATTCTTAATTATTCTATTAAGAATCTTCTTGTTGCTTAACTAGTATGTGATACTCCTGATTTTTGTGTTTTATACTGATAATGATAAGGCACAAATTTTTGTTTATTTATCTTTTATCTAGCTACCTTATGTACTAAATATTTGTGTTAGATAGCATTTGAATTGTCTGCCTTTTGCAGACCTATAATCCTGCAATATAAAAATAGTGCATCTTTGTTTCATAGACTTTTGTTAATTTTTAAAAATCTGGTTCTCATGTAGTATTTTATTGATCCAGCAGTCGAAATTAATATTAAATATGGTAAAGCTTATTAAAGTTACCTTTATTGTGTATAAGACTGTAAAGTGGTTATCTATACATTTTATACATCATGTGTATGTATAAATATATTTTTATTAGGCATATATATACATTTCTGCAAAGTCTTTTTTATCAAAACCCATCCAATGGAATGCTTTATTCTCATTAAGCTATTCATATGGTGTATTAAACTAATAGTTTTGACTCTATAGAAATATTCTTGTATTCATCGGGTGAATTTAATCCTATTTCTTAATTGCAACCTCTAATAATGTACTTAAGATTTTAATTTAATATTCATTAGTGAAATTGGCCTGGCCTAATTCTTATTAAAGCTTTATTACATTAGATATCAGTCAGCATTTATTTCACAGAATACTTCTAAAAGGCCTTCATTTATTCCTTACATATTCTAGCAATTTGTGTAACAGTGGCATTAAAGTTTGTTTATATTTTAAATGAATTTTCCAATACATGAATCTACCATATTTCTTTTTCAGTAGGGTAATTTTTTGAAATCTTCCCAATTCTCATCTCTGCTAACATTTTTCTTTTCTATAATTCAGGACTGCATTGTACATTTATGTACTTTTTTTTTATAAAATCAAAATTTGTTTATATCTTCACCCTTTTAAATGTTTAAGGTTTTTCTTTCCCAAATGAGTGCATTTAGTAGGCTGTTACATATATTATCAGAAATTCTGTGAATTCATACCTTAATTTATTTACTTAATAAGACAATTTATGTTTTCCTTTTCTTAAAAAAACACATTTTCTTTATCATTGACTCATTTTTGTGTAATTTTTGGCTAAATTAGGTTACATGTTTTGTTTCCTTTTACCTTTTAATAATAAAAGTACTTAACACCATGATTGTTTTTTGTATGTTGTGTATAATTCTTTGTTTGGTTATTTTATTTAATAGAAATGTTACTATGTTATTATTTATTTTCTCCTTTACTCAATTGTTACTTGATAAAGAGATTAAAAATATAAAAGAGGGGATAATTATTTAAAATTATATCTCAAAGTTTATGTCAGACTAATATGAGATTGTAATCTATAAGCATACAGACTGCATTATACATTTCTACAGCTAAATTTACTAATTTTAGAACAAGAAAATTTTTTCACAATATTAAATAAATGATAATTTTTCTAAATGTTTCATTAAAACTCAATGTTCATAAATAACAAAATTCAAATTCCTCCTATTTATCCTGGTTAATTATGTTTCTCATTCTTTTATGCCTTTTTATTTTTATCAAGTGGATGTGTTTATGATCATTTATCTTCTGTACTTAAATATTTAAAAACAATTTTACTGCACCACTAAACATTTATCTACTATTCCTTTCAAATAAAACCTTTTTGATATAATTTGGAATATAATCTTATCACTTTTTAAACTGTCATTATTAATTCACTTAATACCTTAATCCCATTATATTAATATTGACAGGCTTATTTAATTTTATTCACATTTTAGTCATCTGATCTTTTGTCTCCATTTGAAAAATGTCTTCAGGTTGTTTGGGTTTTTCTTTATCTTTTTTTTTTCCTAAATGTAAAATTTAAAACTATAAAACATTATTTTTTTTTTTAATTTTCAACTTTTATTGTAAATTCAGGAGTACATGTGCAGAATGTTACGTAGGTAAAACTATTACATAGGTAAAAATGTGCCAAATCTTTTCCAAAACATTTCTCATAGTTTTCCTTCCTCATTGAGGTTGAATTAGATTAAGTGTAATTAAAAATGGAGAGAATCTATACAAAGAATAAGAGGCAATATTTTATAGGTATGTATATAAAAGTATATGAAATTTGGGAGTTTTGCTATAAAGAGGGGATTGCTTCTATAGAGTTTAAACTGATATGATTTTAGATACAATTACAGGATACAAATTTTGTTGAAAAATACTTAATAAGATATATTTATAAAATGGGTGGTCCTATTGAAAATTGTAAAGGGGTAAGAAGTATAGTGAAAAAGAAAAATAATACAGGCAAAAGCCAAATGTAATGTTTTAGATATTAAACCACATTTCTACTTTTCAAGTTGTCTTAAAATGAGCATATATTCAGTTTTGCAGTTAGGAGTATTTGATTGTAAAAGTGCTAAGTACAAAAAATGGTTATATATATATAGAGAGAGTAATACTACCAAGTAGTGATTCAGTTGAAGAAAAAAAAATCACATCAGTGAAATCATTTCTTCTTGAGGCTTTTCCATCAAATATAGATTTGTATATAGTTTAAGCACATTTGTTTACTTTTATTCCTCATTACTTTATCCTCTCTAGTCTAGAATAAATATACCATGGGCATTTTTAAAAGGCCACGTATCTTTAAATGAAAATGAAAAAAGATTTATACAAAAATGAAAAAATTAGTAACTGTGCAAACACTGAAACTTGAATCATCTAAAATTCTCAGACATAAAAGTGTCCTTTGCCATTTGACTATATGTACCATTATTTGTAATATGGTTCCTTATTAAAAATCTTTTTTATTTAAGAACATAAGTAATACAAATATTAACAATAGAATGATATGGGTTTATTTAAATATTTAACTGTTGATTGTGTATTTGTCAAAAATCATAAATGAGGACAAGTTGAGCTGGAGAATGAAATATTTAGACTAAGTCTCATTGTCATTATAAGTTTCTAATTTTGGTTTAAATTAATGTACAGACAAGAGTCTTCATAAAAACATTTTCAACTCTTCTTATTCCTTTCTCATTTTCTCTAAAGAAATCTTATCAAACATTTAATCTCTAAGGTCACAAAGAAGTATTATTGACTCATATTGAATATATTTTTACTACTTTCCTTTGTACTCTGAAAGATCCACTTTTTCAAAGGCATATTAAAAAATAACTACCCACTAATACGTCTTATCAAATTACTTCTTGGAAGCTGTTCTAAACACAAGAGTTAATTAGTCTTGGCACCTTCCTTCCTTCCTTCCTTCCTTCCTTCCTTCCTTCCTTCCTTCCTTCCTTCCTTCCTTCCTTTCTTCCTTCCTTTTCTTAGGCTCACTCTGTTGCCCAGGCTGAAATGCCACTGCAGTGGCACTTCAGCCTGGGCAACTCCACCTCCTGGATTTGCTCACTGCAACCTCCACCTCCTGAATTCGAGTGATCCTCCTGCCCCAGCCTCCAAAGTACCTGGGATTACAGGCACATGCTACCACACCCAGCTGATTTTTATATTTTTAGTAGAGATGGGGTCTCACCATGTTGGCTAGGCTGGTATCGAATTCCTGACCTCAAGTGATCTACCCACCTTGGCCTCCCAAAGTGCTGGGATTACAGGTTTTTCTAATACACCATGCCTTATTTCATTTTTGGCAGTTATGTTACATGCTTTAGCTTTTTTTTTTTTTCTTACAGAAAATGAAAACAGAACTGATTTTATTTTAAACATATATTGACTTGTTTTAACTCACCTTATGGTTTCTCATAAAACACAAAACTATAAATATGCGTTTAATTCCAATCCCCTTATTGTCTTCAATTGTATTTTCAAGGAAAGAATGAAACGCTCACAACTGCTTTGATTGACATTTCTATTTCCAGTTATTCATGTAACGGCACTACCAGGCTGGTTGGCTGGCATTGTTATAGATGATGCATGGACCTTTGCCCCATCTTCCAGCTGGGGCAGTATACCATTCTTGTTTTTCAGAATGCCAATGAATGTGCCCTAACAAACAAGAAAAGGAAAGACTGACCAAATCTGAACAGCTTTTAGCTTGAAAACATATGTAAATTTAATACTTTTAATAGATGAACCCTCACGTTAGCATGTAGATTAACTGATTCTACTAAGTCAATCAGTATGGGATGGTTAATTCCAGACATGCATCAGCAGTGACCTCAGAATTGGCTGTCCATCAACTTCCATGACTGTGAATTCACCCATCATCTTTCTTCTAGAAAGAATTCCCATTAAAATGTAAGTCCATAATTAAATCAAACTAAGATAAAAGGATTATTTTAACATTAATATAAAGGCAAAAATTACATTTGTTTTTGTGAAGGAATGCTCTGCTTTCTTTGGAAAGAATGCATATGCATATATATATATATATATATACACACACACACACATATTATTCCTGTATAAATTATATATAATATATATATTAATCCTGTATATTATTATTATATACAGGAATATATTATATACAGGAATAATACATATATATATATATATAATTTATACAGGAATAATATATGTATATATAAAGTATATATATATTATATATAATATATATAATATACAGGAATAATATATATAGATATATTTTAAGCTGTCAGAATGGCAAAGAACAAAGTTGGATAGCATGTTGTGATGAGCTGATGGGTGCATACATACATGTGTAAGTATAAATTGCTACAATGAAGGGCAATTTGTTTCTAAATTAGAAAAGCACTGATCATGTGACCCGGAAATTTCATTTCTAAGATTAGATCTTACATATATCCTAGTATCATAAAAATGTTTCCACAATACAATTTCTCATCACTTCACTGAAACAACAAAATATTGGCAATAATTGCTCATTAACAAGAGACTCATTAAATATATTGTGAAACTTTCATGGAAGATACAATAATATGCTGTAAAAATGAGATAAGATAGTTTTTATGGACAATCTGGACCCATTTTCCGAGGTTTTTTTTTTCAAATCAAAGGAAACCAAGGTAAAATGTGTAACTATTTGTGTAAAAAGACAATGTATTTGCTTGTGTATGCATGGAATTTTATCTATGAATGATATATTTCTCCAGAATTGCATCTGAGAAACTAGAAATATTGGTGACTAGTGGAGAAGGAAAATAGGTGGCTGTGACCAAGATGTGAGACAGGCAATTTGCTATATAACCTTGGATTTCCCTTTAAAAATAATATAATTAATTTAAGATCATGTAATATGGTAACTATTTGGACATTTGATATTTCTTTAAAAATCAGTAAGCTTTGAACCATGTGCATTTATAACATCCTGGCCTCTAAGTATGTGAAGAAGTGCAGAAATCATATTAATGGTAAAAAAGAAATTAATCCATGATTCCCTCTTAGAAAATCTAGACCCTCAATTGATAGATATCTAAGAGTGGAACTTTACTTAAAATGGAATAATGTACTCTTCTTCCCCTGCCCCCAAGATGACATCGTCTTTCTAACATTGATTCAGCTTGGGCTTGATTGTCTGAGCTATGTATGTCTCACAAAGTAAACTCAATATACCATTAGCACCAAAGTTATTTGCTGGATTGTGTTAAAATAAATATTTTCTAATTTTATCCCATACGTTCTGAGTCAATGGGCCTTAAAAAGGGTCCCAGAAATCTGCGTTTTACAAAATATTCTCAGGTTACTTTTAAAGTGAAATTCTAGAACCACTGTTATAAAGACTGGGGATTAGAGAGGAGTAAATACTGGAAGTACTCATTAACTGGTTAGCACAGCATAAGTCTTCTTAAAAACCTTTATGTGCATTTACTCCTCTAACTACACAGCAAAGTGAGCATCAGAACCCTCATTTAAAGACAGGAAAACTAAGTCTTTGTCTTCGTTTAATTAAATGACTAGCCACAGGTGACAGAGTGAGAGAATGCAAGTCAGAATTCAACTCACAAATTTCTGCTTTGTCCATGCTGACAGGAATAGCATCATGGTAAATATAAATCACTGTGTTAGTGTAACTTTGAAGAGTCAATCCCTCAGTTAACCTTGCTCGGCAGTGTAAGGTCATGCCTTTCTCACCCTTTCACTACCTCGGATTCACAGGAGATCAAATACTTTGCTAACAAGAAATATTCTCATTTTCCTTCACATTCTCATATCCTTATGCATTGCTCTCATTTATTCTTCAGAAAACATTCTGCTCAGATTAACTTATGTAAGCAACAAGTGTCCTGCATATAGTTTCAATGGCCAGCTAGCTCTTTTTAACAGAGAAAAAATATACAAACATTGATGTGTACTTTTTATATGGCAATAGACAAACGAGGGTAACTGGTGAATATAGAAATTAACATTCCGAATTAGTAAAATAAAGATACCTTTTGAAATCAACATTACAGGTAATGTCCAGTACAGTAAATAGCTTTATACATATACACACACTCGTACATGTATATATGGGTAGTTTCTGGGCTTAAAATGGGTTCAAAAAAGTTTCCATTATCTACCAGAACAATGGCTGGTCTTAGGGAGATGAAAACATGTATAGAATCTGACTTTATGAAGTCATTGACATTAACAAGTATAATAACAACAGCTCTCAATTGTGAAAGATAATGCTGTCAGAAATGCTGTGTGACAGGCCCATTAGAGCAGCTACTTGGGCCATTTATTGTACTGTGGCCTGTCTCCGACAAGTCAGATAAACCCTGGTTTGAATCTCCACTCAGTCAAAACGATAGCTAGTCACTTAACCACACTGATGTTCAATTTACTGTCTGTGAAGTGAATTGAACATGCCTACCGCACTGAGTTTTTATGGGAATAAAACAAGAGTATAAACCCATCTGTCCACTAATGATATATTTTACCTTAAGTCACATTCTTTCTTCACTAATAGTGGTTAAGTTTTCTGGCTCTTAATGACCCATTTTCAAAAGGTCATCTCTGAAATGTTTGCCTCTATTTTCTTTAATGGCATTTCCCTATGTCACTGCTTAGGTGATATGATTTAGGCAAAAGCCATGTTTTACTTGAGTTAAAGTCGTGTTTGTGGTTTTTGGTGGGGGTTGGGAGGGCAATCGTTCTAAAATGATTTACTGACATTCTCCAGCGTAAGCTTTTAGATAAAAGAGTATTCTTTGGAGAGAAATTTCAATGACTCTTGAAGGAAAATTATATTCCTTAAAAATCATTTAGGGAAAATGCTCTTTAAATAGGGGGCCCTATTTATGCATCTTATTTGTCCATAATACTCCTAGTTTACACTTTACACCTACATAATTATTAATAGTGTCCTTTTATTTTCAAAAATCTGTAGTTTGAATAAGGTGTATTAACCACCTAATTGCAGAAACCTGCTTGTCTTGACCTAGAGCTCAGCTGGCATCAAGGGTTTAGGGGACAAAAAGGGAACTCTCTAGGAAATGAAAAGAAGAATTTGCCTACTTCTCTGCAGAAGAGGAGTGGTAAATGGACTAATTTTACATTCAGATTGTAATTGGACAAAACAGAGTTCGATCAATAATGCAAGTACATAGTGTCAAAGAGAGCATGGTTAAGTGAACCTGTAGACACTGGTGCAATATGGGGTCAGCTCTGATGTGGCTGGGGCTGTGGAATTCAGTTTAGGGGAATGTGGGTTGGGAAGAGTGGTAACGATGAAGGGGGTGGTTTGGGCCCTGGCTTCCGGATTACAAATGTACTTTTGGAAAAACAAGATTTCGAATAGTGTGGGTGTCTGTGTAATTACTAAACAAGGGCATTTTTTAGCTTTTGGCTCAAGTGATAAAGATTTTCCCTTCAAAAGCATTTGCCAGATTGAAATCTAAACATAAACGTATGACAACATTGCTACCAGTAGCTAATTCAGTGATTCAACATGTCTGTTTATCAAACACTTGAGAGCACTTTCAAAGAGGCCTGGTTTGGTATGAGGTAGCGTTTTGTGAGGCTGCTTTTAAAGCTTTTCCATCTGAAAAGGAATATGCTGCTTTTTATATCATCTTGCCAGAAAGGAAGGCCTGGAACAGAAAGAACACAAAAAAGGTATAAGGGGTTAAGGGAGCCTGGAAAAACCTTTGAAAAGCAAATTATCATTTTGAAATAATCTTTAAATGTCAGCAAAGAGTCAACATGCAATGTGTTAGCTGGGCACATGGCCACCCCGCTTATAATTTGGGGGAAATTTCCACATAAAATAAAAGCTCTTTGCCTTGGAATTCCTTTGTCTTCCCCCTTCCCATGAGGTCACAGGAATAACTATGACCCACCTTCCAATCATGCAGATGAGGATAATGCCCAAGGGGATAAATGTTTGGCAAAACAAAACAAAACAAAAAAAATGGGTCCACACATCAATACAGATTTAAAGTCTGTTATGTATGGAAGAAATATCTTTTGTCTTTTTTTTTTAGTCACTCTACTTGGGAGTCTCTATGTTACAGCAGTTGAAATTGGCCTTCCAGAGTACACACCCTTTCTAGTACCTACAGGCCTTCTGCAAAAGCAGCCATACAATCTTCAGATTGTGACCAAGTTGCTTTAAAATTCTTATCCAGGTTGCCTCTTTTTTCTCTCTGTTGTAACAATTCTCATCAATAGTGCTGCCAACAAAGTTGAATCCTTTTTCAAGCACATGCAAAAAAAAAAGAAAAGAAACTAGGAAAAGCATTAGAATTGCCCCATGTGAATTCCACTCACATTTCTAAGCCAATACATTTAGAAGATTAAATGAAAATATCCCATCTACTGTTATCACACTCTGCTGTCTTCACCACTGTGAACTGAGAATAAGGTATGGCAGCTTTTCAATGTCTTGCCTAGATTCCTCTGGCTTGTACTGCTCCCATCATTTCTATTTCCTACCAAGCTTCTGTGATAAAGCGAGAAATAATATGCCAAAATGCCACTAGCATTCAATACAGGATATGCTGTCCTCTACAATTAGCATATTTTTTTTCTGATAAACCAAGTGTTTAGGATGCAATGATTTAGAGGTCCAGGAAATATACAGACAGTTGCTTGGATGAAAGAAGGGTATGTAGTAAGTTGACTTTGTGTACTAATAAATGCCAAAAGGTACATTAGGTTAAGGAAATTATCTATGGAGGAGTCTGGTGATAAATTTCTGTTGCATTTTCTGAGTTGAATTGCTTATGTGTCTATATAAATTGCTAAGCAGAAAATAGGCTAAGAGCATTAAAACTTTAGTTAACTCTATTTCCTTGGGTCTATATAATTTTAAACTTATTTAGGACAATAGCCCATTTGTTTTATAAATCACAGTGTTCATTGCAATATCTTTCAAGCTGAAAGCACTAAATCACTTTATATTACTGAGACCTGGAAGAATGTAGCATTATAGCTTGGCTGGCAGAACATGTGTCAGTGAGATATTGATCTAACCAGGAAAAAGCAAAGCTGTGCGGAATGGACTCCACACTGCAAGGAGCGTTATCTGCAGGCTGCAGTGTTTGTTCAAATCCCATATTGCTGGAGGTGAGGTCATATATATATATATATATATATATATATATATATATATATATATTGCAGGCTTCATAGAACTTTAGTGATAGTTATGGCCATTTTCTTAATCTGAAAGATTAGGAAAGTTGTTAGTTGAAGAATGTCTGCAGATAATTTGACAACATGAGTAGCTCACTTTTCTGCAGGAATGGGTTAAAATGGAATGTGGATCAAATGCAGACATACTTCTTAAGTATGGCTTGTCAGTAGTTTAAAACCTGTTTCATGGAACCCCACTGGACCCTTTGGTAATTCAAAGTATCAACACTAAGTCAAAGGCATAGCTGTCAGTAGCATGGGCATATTGTGTAGCCGCTCTAAATAGTGTTTCCTAGAGGACCCCTCAGAAGTAAAAAAACTGAAACAGCAGTAAGACATGAGTCTTAATTGGATTATGCTGAGATAAGGATACTGTGTGCTCTTATTTCTCATCTCACTTTCAAAGACCGGGTGGCAGGTGCATCCTGTAATTTGTGTGGGGTCCAGGAAAGAGTCCTGTGGGAAACACTCCGATATCTACGTACAGTTAGCATTTAGGCTGTTCCAATATGACTGATTGACATGGACTGAAGGACAGAAATAAAGAAAGTCCTGGAAAGAGAACAATAGAAGTCATTGCCAGGAGGGAAATCATGTACCAAAGGTTGAAAGAAATACTGTAAGGAAGTTAGGAATCGGTCATGCTGAGGACAAGGAAGTAGAGAGCTGTGTTTAAACCAATCTTCATCCTGTCCCTTAGTAGTGCATGTGCTATTTGGAAAAATAAACTAGAATAATCATATCACCAGGAACATAAGCAAGTCAGCTCTTCGATTCCCTCCTACTGCCAAGAGTAGAGTTCTAGAGGAGCAGCATATGAGTGGCAACTAGACCTCTGCTCCTGGCATAGATGTGGGCCCCTGGTCAGTTCTCATAAGTGCCTATTAAAAGAATAATGGAATGGTCATCAGCAAGCTCCTGTTAGGGGTCCATTTACTGTGCTGCTGGTACCTGCCCACTCTATGATAATTCATATTTGGAACTGTTTTATTTCCTTTGTTGTATCCAGAGAATATTTTGTGGGGTCAGAGATTCTTCCATGTGCCTGCCAAGTGATTACCCACTTTTTAATGCTGATATCCTATGTATAATTGTATCCTATGTATAATTGCACCTACAAGCTCCCATACAAATCCTAATGCAGTGTAAAGGCTGTGCATTGCTATTTAGTTTGCCTTGTCTCCACTTGTGTCTTCAAGCCCAGGTCCCCTTCCGTAACATTGTGCTATTTCTTCAACATGCTGGCAGACACAGAGAGCCAACAGGAAGTTTAAACAGAGCATTTCCCTTTGGGTTGAGCATGAGGAGGCTTCTTTTTCCTCTCTCATGTCACACCCTGCTTGGCATGTTCTCAATCCTCTAAGGAACAGATGCAGGAGCACATTTACAAAGCAGGACTACGATGAGCAGGCACCCTCAAGGCTTGAGATGTGCCCACCCCCCTCCCTAGGCAGGCTGCCAAAGCAAAGCCCCCTCATATATTAGCTTGGGCAGATAATAGGTAGACACAGGAGTTACAAATCAGGAAGCAAACTCCCTGTGGGCCTGATTCCCATTTAGAGGGTGAGACATCCACAGTCTGGGATAGTGAGAAATTTATGGAATGGGCTCTTTTTTCCGCTTCTACTCTCTTCTTTGCTGTGGTTCCTCAAACACGACTTGGTGAACAGAGCTAGGGAAAAGCAACAAAGCCTCTAAAATGGCATTTAGCTAAAACACTCAGACAATATTCTATATTTAATTTTCATATCAGCAGTATTTTATTAAAACCTTTAGTAAAATGCAGAGAATATCTAATTTTAAAATGACAGCACTCAAACCATTCGTTACAAATTGACTTTAATTAATGTGGTTTGTCATAATTAATAGATTATTTTGACTCTCCACAGTAGCCTTCATTAGTGGTAGATGAGGGCCTGAGGTCTCCTCTCCCACAACCTTACAGCTGCCAGGTGTTAGAATACAATGGAAATAAGTTTTAGCTTGAACTCTTCATGCTGCTGTGGAATGAATTACCAGTCTCAATTCATCCCTTTCCAGTAGTATTAGGCACAACCTAGCCATGCCTCATAGTGGGTCCGTGATTTCCCCACTTGTTGACTTGGTGTTCAGACGTATAACTTGCTTTGGTCAATGGGAGATATTGCAGTAGAGGCCTGAAATGGACTCACGAATTGGAATTGCTTTCTCAGCTTTTGTCACCATCAAGAGGAGAACATATTCCAGATAGCTGCTGCTGCTTCAGTGAAATGAGACCCTCAAAGTACAACCCATAAGTGCAAGATCAGCGAAACTCAACCAGCCCACAGTTCCATAAACCATGGGAAATATGGTTTAGGTCACTGAAATATCAAGCTTGTTGCACATTTTTGAGGTAATAGCTTACTAATGCACATATATACCAACACATACCAGCAAGTAAGCACACAGAAAATTATGCAACTAATTATTTTAGGTATTCCACCAAGCACGTTGCAGATGAGAAAATATAAACAGGGCAGGATTCTGCTTACCTGATTGGAATTCAGGAATAGATCCCTCCCTTACAAGACTGTTCAGATGTCAGGTACACACAGCTTGGGATCATACCTTTATCTTAGTTGTGTAAAACCTCAATAGGTAATATGGACTTATAGTTCACCTGATCTAGGCTGAAGTGTTTTAAGATAAGTTATAGACAATATGACAATATGGCATTATCTATCTATCTATCTATCTATCTATCAATCTATCATCTATCTATCATCTAATCATCCATACATCATTCATCCATCCATCTATCCAGTGATCTATTCATTTATCCATTCGTCCATCCATCCATCCACCCACCCATTCATTCATCTATCCACCCATCCATCCATTAATGAATCCAGGCGTTGTTGCTTTCCATAGTCATATGGAATGTAAACATGACTAATTAAACCTTGAGTCAGTGCAATGTGATTTTAATAATAAATAGGATAAATTATTATTGTTCCATGATTTTTAAAATTTTTTGTCAAAACATTGAAAATGCTCTTACTTTTAGATATATAGAAATGAAAAAAATAGAAAGGCTAACATTTATTTAGGATAATGTAATTTAAGATACTAGAAACAAGAATTTAAGTATTTTATTTCTTTATTAAAATCTTATCAGGAGTATTTTGAACAGGGCTTGGCTTTTTCTCCTAGTAATATAATCTATAGTATAGAGGGAATGAGTTTTTTTAAGCTTTGGCAAATTGCCATACTCCTTTCAAAGACTGGATGAGTTTCCAATATCTTATCCTTTTGAGATTTTCATGGTGTAAAATATCCCCAAGAGTTTTCTTGATGTGAAGATATTTTTGCTGTCCTCCCTTACTGCCTGTGGAAACTTTTTTTTTCATCCTTCTTGTCACTACCACTTTCCATATTTATATCAATAATTTTGCCTTTACTGAGTTCCTCTAGCTGCATAATGGAGGCTCCCAAATGGCAGAAGTGCCAATATTACCAAGGTCATCTATTGCTCCTATAATTTCATTTACATTTAATTCAAATTCCACTTCCAGCTTTATTACTCTTTGTTTCTTTGTTGTTCTTTCATCTTTATTGACCAGATCACTTTTTCAAACATCCATTTTGTAAATAAGCTTATCCCTGAGGGAGAAGGGGGCAATACAGCTACACACTTGCTGTTAGTCATCAAGAAATATATGCACAGTGACCAATCACTGACTGACTTAGAAAGAAGTGATGTAATTGGTCATTGGTCATCAAGTCTGTTATTTGCACAGTGATTTGTTGACTGAAGAGCTAGAAAGGAAATTTGTAGCTTATGTAGTTATTCACAGGGTAATGGAGTAACTTAAATTTGAACTGTTGTTATTGGGTGACTGGTGTTATTTAAACTGTGCTCAGTGAAGATTGACCATATTTCTCTCTCTCTCTCTCTCTCTCTCTCTCTCTCTCTCTCTCTCTCTGTGTGTGTGTGTGTGTGTGTACATATGGTTAAAGTATGGATTTATAAGCCTTTTTCCTATAAAGGTAATAGCAATGCTTTGTAGCTGCTGGATATAGTCACTTGAATAATTTGCTGCTAACCCCTTAATATCTTTACAGGGCCTCTGTTTCCAAATCACAGACCCCTTACCTTTTCTCATTCTTGTCTCTTCGTGAGTCTCCCATGTCAGGAGAGCTGCCTCTCCTATGAGCTTTGTGCCTTCCTGTTGTATCTGTCATCCTTCTCCCCGACTTGGGGCAATTGATGTCTCTCTGTGTGTTTTCAGATAGTAATTTGCCCATCCTAGAAGAAGATGGTCTGAATTTGCCTTCTTACTTTTCTTAGGGTGTCTGTTCTCTTCTTGCAAATGTCTAGACTCCTAAGAGTATTGCCTCCACACCCTGGATCTCTTAATGCTATTAATATTTAATCTGGTTTGCCACACCTCATGTCTAGTTTAGAATGTTCATTCGGAAGAAAAAGGTGCTCCCAAATTATGTGGATAATCTTGAAGTTGAATCGTTATTTAGAATACAAAATGTATTCATTAAAAAGCAAACTCATCTTGTAAGGAAAGGAAACATTTGCATTTCATAGTGAGCACACAGTTCCAATATCTTGCTTTGTCTAAGCAAGAAATAAAATTGAAGACAGTGAGCCAATTAGGAAGAAACGATCTGAATATGTATCATTGTGACAATATTCACTCATAACACTACACTTTCTGCTTATCCTATTCAGTATATTTTAGACATTTATAATCTAGAGTCAGTGTAAAAGCCAATGGCCAGCTTCTAAATGCCAGGATTTTAAATGCCTGTCAAAAATGAGTTCGTTACCTTATTTTTTACAAGGACACTTTGTAATGCAAAAGGGCAAAATACCATACTCTCCCAGGAAATATGTGGTAAGGAGGCTAAACCAATATTTTTCTTTTTAAGATAGATAACATCCCTCTTCTCAAAGAAAAAGAGTAACTGCTGTCTCCTCCAAACTATCTTTCAGACATTTAATGAGAGCCATCTTATCCCGGGGAGTAAAAGGCAAATACCAGCTGCCTCCTGAGGGGGGCAAAGAAAGGTCACGAAAGACCTCCTGCTGCTGGCTTTGGAGGCACCTGCTGTTTTTCTCAACCCCAAAGGGCAGTCTGTCTTTGAGCACTTAACGGTGTAGAGCAAAGAGAGTAGCCTAGTTCTGACTTGTCAATCACTAAGCTAGATTCTCTCTGAAACTCTCCTCTAGGTAATGGCATGTCATCTATGCCGCAGTCAGAGTGCCAGACATCCAGGGCTTGGACTAGGCTTCCAGGGCTGTTTGGAGTGGCCCCTGGGCCTTAAAACTAACAGAATCAAGGGAGGTGGGAAAGCCAAGGCCAGACTCAGCAGCAATAGTCCTGTGAAAGAGCTAGACTATGGGAAGAGAAACCAGATCGTAATGACCACTGCTAGGATGAACGACAGGGTAATTGTTTTTCTTCTTACATTTGTTCTGGACATACCAAATAGAAGGGAATTACACCAACTCAAACCCAGGGCACATGTAAATAAATACAAGTATAATACAAAGTGTCTTTCTCAAAATGTCAGAGGAAAATATAGCTATTCTGAAACTCAACAATAGAAACTGTTGTATTTCCCATACTAGGAGTAGCAATAGGCAAGTGTCTTAGTTCAAGCTGCTATCTCAGAATGTCATGTATTGGGTAGTTTATGAACAATAGAAGTTTCTTTCTCACAATTCTGAAGAGTGGTTGCCTGAGATCAGGATGCCTGCATGGCGTAGTTCTGGTGAGGGTCCTCCTCCAGGTTGCAGACTGCCAACCTCTGGTTGTGTCTTCATGGGGCAGAAAGATAAAGGTCTAGTTCCATTCTTCCTAAAAGGACACTATTCCTGTCATGGGTGGTTCACCCACAAAAGCTCCACTTCTTAGTACCATCTAATTGGGGGTTAAAGTTTCAACATATTAATTTTGGCAGGGACACAAATATGCAATTCCTAACAGCAAGGCATTGAGACTGGAGATTTATATAAGCCCAAGGAGAATCAAGGACAGGTCATCAATATGGCTATTGACACATAGGCATTTGCTCATTGTTTCCTCTATTTAATTTACCTTTTAGAAATATACAAATTTATCTGCAAAAATAGGATTATGGAGGCATCTAAAACTCCTTTGATATATTTCTATGCCTTTCAACAAATACCTGCTCTCCGAAAGGCTTTCAAATTGATGTCTGCCCTTAAGGAAGAATGGATGGGGGAAGATAACAAACAGTGAGCAAACACCATATCTGATAGTTAATAGACATTAACTAACTTAATTGCTAGAAAAAGAAAGCAAAGCATAGATAACATATGTAATTATCCTAATTTTAGAGATGCAGTTCAGAGAATTTAAGTGATAAAACTCTCTAGTAATGAACAGCATTGTCGATAATGTTAGTAATAAAAACTAAAAAAGCTGCCATTTAGTCATGAGTCAGGGCTTGGGCTAAGCGCTAGATGTTTATCCTCCCAGCATCCCTCTATGTTGGCTACTGTTATTTGAATCGTATAGGTGAGAATATGAATGGTTCCTAAGAACTACGCTTCTCAAAATTCAATCTGCCTACAATAAATTAATGATCTTTTTAAAACACAGCTTCAGATTCACTAGGTCTAGGTGGAAACCGAGGTTCTCTGTTTTTAACAAGCTTCAAGTAACACAGATACTGCTGATCCATGGACCAGACAGAAGGGCTGGAGTTGAGAGTTAAAATAATTTGGTCAAGTACATGAGATTAATTATTATTATTTTTTTTTTTTGAGACAGAACCTCGCTTTGTTGCCTAGTCTGGAGTGCAGTGGTGTGATCATAGTTCACTGCAGCCTCAAACTCCTGGGCAGCTCAAGTGACCCTGATCCTCCCTCCTCAGCCTCCTGAGTAGCTGGGACAATAGGTGTGAACTACACCATGCCTGACTACTTTTTTTTTTTTTTTTTAATTGTATCTGTAGTAGAGATAAAGTCTTACTGTGTTGCCCAAGCTGATCTGAAACTGCTGAGCTCAAGCCAACCTTCTGCCTCAGCCTCCAGAAGTGCTAGAATTACTGGCACAAGACACAATGCCTGGCCCAGATTGACTCTCCATGAAGAAAATATTAAACTGTTATTTGTTTAGTTCAAAACTCCAAGTGCATCTTGCCACCCTGTGCTATCTCTTCCTTAGGTTTAGCAGTTCAGCTTAGCGGGGAGAATGAGATGTGCACAAGATGTCTGTGAGATCCAGTACTAATTGCAACACATTCTCAGAGGCAAAGATGAATTCCACCACCGTCTCTGCCACTAAGTGCTTCCTGGGATGCAGAATACCTATGAGTAATTCCAACTGGGTAAATCAAGATGATTCCCAAAAAGAGATGTCATATAAGCTAAACCTAGAAGACTGAAGAAGATTTTACACACACATAAGAATGTATATGCATGTATTTATATATAAATTATATTGTATACATACACAAATAAATCTATAATATACAGAACTTATACACATACACATGTATATGGGTGTGTATCTATATATAATATATGTATATGAATATGTATGTGTATATTCATACATTACATATAGACACACACACATATACTTATATTTTAATATATATCTTCTGCTTCTAGATAGAGGGAAGTATGCACAGATTCCATACAGTCTGAGACAGGATCAAAGGACAGCCTGATATTTTGATTGTACTTGGGCTCTGCAGATCACAGAGATCACACTGTATTTTCTCATCCCTTCTCTTACATGAGGGACACACCAATACAGGACATTTAATGTAGATTATTGATTTTCTTTCAGGATGTTTCTCTATGTATTGGTAGAAGGTTTCATAATAGGGGCCATGGAATACTTGATCTTGGAATACCTAGAGCCCTAAATCTTGTCAATTAAAAAAATTATTTGAATTATTTGATGTTATTATTTCAATTTTATTTGAATTAAATTGCTTTTGATATTTGCTTCTAATTTTTCAACCTCATTTTCTCAAGATTTATAAATTTTTTATTTGGCATTAATTTGGAAAATCAGATATCTAAATCAATGTAAGGCCATAGAAAATAAAAATATAAGAACAACTAGAAGCTTGTAAGATGATGTTCTATTTATTGGCTTTACTCAGTTATTTAAAACAAAATGTATGTGCAATAAAATTAATATAAAACTCAACAGATATTGAGGAATATCAGAAAGTAAGTAATCAAATTAGGTTTTTATAATGAAACCTCATTATTAAATTATGATTTTATTTGTTTATGTTGACATTTTCTAAGAAAAATCTTTTGAAAGAAAGCATTTGAATCTTCTGATTATAAATATTTAGCCTCTTATGTTCTCATTAGATATTAGGAAGTGTATTGTATATCTATATTGAAGAAGCCATTGGGAGGCTATACATTAATTGAGAAAACTATTTATTAAGAATAAATAGTCAAAGAAATAAGGGTGCTGGTGGTTATTATTCCCAAAATAGAATATTACTTCTATTAATCACAGTATTCAGCCATAAATTTTCTGAAATTTCAGGCCAAAAATAAAATAAAGTTATATTTAGAGCTTTGCCTAATTAGTAATCAGAAAGTTGAGTTTGGGGGAAAAAACAAGCTTTCCTCATTTTTTAACAGAAGATGTGGTCTTATTTGGGGTTTATTTGGTTTATTTAGGGTTTATTTTCAGCTGCTGTTCAAGCAGGCACCGCAGGTACAGATTGATCCACCCAGTAAAACAGGCGAGATGGTATGACCTTATAAATTTAGTCACATTTACTATGTGAGAATATTTTTACTCATTTATTTCTTTCTTCATCTTTCCATGGACAGCCTGTGAATTTCTGCAGTGAATTCTTTCATTATCACTAACCTGAATGTTATTACAATATCCTTGTTGACCTAAATTTTAAAAGAAATCCATAAAACTTTTAGTCATTATTTGGCATTCAGAATTAGATTCAAATATATCTATTGGTGCCTATGCATGTGTGTGAGTGTGTGTACCTGCTAGTAAATACACTGAAGACATCACTGCGGCAAAAATTGATTGCTGTGTTTTTGGAGTTGCTCCCAAGCTATTTTCTGTGATATCCTGTCTCTCATTTTTTCATTTGATTTTGACAGAAATGACAGCTGAAACGTATCTCAATAATTGAGTTTTTAACGTTTCAAAAAACGATAGCTAACTCAAAGCAGCCGTTGTTCATATCTGTTGTAATTTAAAGGAATCTATGTGATCCTTGCAAAAAAAACTTTCCTAGGTTGAGGTCAAGAACGAATAATATACAGCCACAGAAAAAGCATGACATGCCTTCTTATCTGAAACACATGAAGACACAAGGAATCCTTCATGCTAGGTAATTATTTTCAGAGCAGTTTCTATGGGACTTCATAAACCATTGACTTAATGATGAAATATTGACTCTATTTTCTCAGTGAACACTCTATTCATTTGAGCATCCCATCATTCAAACCTTGCAAATCCTTTCACAGTCTTTTTGGGAGTAGGGTCCAGATTGTCATCAGCATCTTGTCTTTAGCAGCAAAAAGTACACACTCCTCCCCCACTCAGAAAAACTGCCCTTTAGCCAACATTTTATGTCATTTAATTATCTGCAAGATTCATTAATTGGCAACAGCCCTTCCAGATTCTCGTTAGAATTAACAAAACTCGACTCTAATTTATAGATTATGTGTCATTCTTCTTCCTTAGCTTGAAAAGGGCATACATATTTCAAAATCACTTTTGAATCTTGAAATTTAAACATTTTCCCCAATGACATCTATTTTAATGAACATGATTTAAAACATGAGCTTTTGATATAAAATAAAGATAGTTTGAAAGAAAAATGGCAGCCTCTAAGTTTTCATAGAGTTCTTGCCCCTGGGGATATTTCTAGAACTGAAAACACTTAAGAGGGTGTAGAATTCTTTGTAAAGCGCTTGGCTTTTGCTTATTTATAAATAGAGGGGCAATGGCAGACAGGGGTATGAACTGTCCCTTATGATACCTGCATTCTGGGCTCATTTCTATATCTTATCAATAATATGACTTTAGATATACGATGCTAACTCTCAAGGTCTTAGTTTTCCCATCTGTCATATGGGAAAACCCTCAATCTCAACAAATTGGCGGGGTGGGGCGGGGGGGAGGTGTGAAAACTGAACTAATACATGAAAAACAATTTTTTATGCCTTGAATTATTTATGGAATTTTGTATCTGAGATTTGCTGACCTAAATTGTGAGGT
Organism: Cebus imitator; assembly: GCF_001604975.1. Classification (NCBI taxonomy): domain Eukaryota; kingdom Metazoa; phylum Chordata; class Mammalia; order Primates; family Cebidae; genus Cebus; species Cebus imitator. The sequence goes on from NW_016107645.1 coordinate 952,271, forward strand.
TAAAGGTTTAGATATAGGAATTATACTAACTTCTAGGTTGAAAATTAGCTCTGCCATTTATGATTGAGATTGTTTGCTTTCTGACATTTTAGGTTTTTATTCTTCCTAAGTATTTATCACAATTGGGGAGAAGGCATTCAAATGTTAGTATAAATGGTTAGTCTGAGTACAGAATAGGAAGACCCACAAACCTGTGTAAGGCTGCACTGCTCACTCCTTCAGGAGGATTTTCTTGGTACTCATTGTACTGCAAAGCCTGGCATGGTACTGTGCTACCCCACAGGAACCTTAGTAAGAGGCCAGGGTAGGATGCAGCTGTTCAGGGTCTAGTCTCTGCTGGGACTATGAGGTCCTAATTTAATCTCACCTAATGTCTCACAGCTTTTATTATCCAATTCTACAGCCAGTGCATCTGAGGCACAGCCTTGCCAAAGTTACATGACTAAATAGAGAAGCTGCAGTTTAGAACTACATTTTCTTACTTCCGATCCTGCTATCTCAATCATTATATTGTACGTTATTTGCTGAATGCATGATTGACTGAACGAATGAAGGATGAATGGGTAATAGAGATATATTTTATTACATAAAAGCGTTCCTAAGTTACGGGAAAATATTTCTGAGATAGTTATTTCTGGAATTAGTCATTTTCAAAGTTAGGATGCCACATGTCATAACTGAAGTCTATTACAGTTAATTTTACGGGGTCTGGGTTAATGTGCTATAACGAACGTGATTGTAAACAGAAAGGACACCCTTTTTTGCATTAAATGCCATTAGCTGGTCTGAGAGCACCTTGAGACTATGGCATACCCTTCATTTTTCCATTTCTTCCCTGTCAGTGTGGAGCACAGGTTCTGGTACAGAGAGGGTACTTACAAAGACTTGCTGAGGATGAGTGGATTAAATCTTTCTCTCATCCAACAAATACTACTTAAGTCTCTGCTGCGCTGAGTTAGGAGCTGGGTCTTAAGGGGTGAGAGAATGATCTGCAGTTTCTGTTCTGATCAATATTTGGAACAAATGAAGGAGTGCTCCAAAGAAAATTGGATGGTGTGTGGTTGAAGACAATGGGAGTAATAAGCAAAGTGGAAAAGACCTCAGAAAAGTGGTTAAAGGGGGCCTCTCTTGGCAAGCCACATATTGTATTAGATATGTGAAGGTGATTTTTAAGGAAGAGAGTAAACTGGAAGGATGTGTGCAAATACCAGGAGCAAATGCATCTCAGGGAGAGCAGCCCATGCAAAGGCCCTTTGCTGAGAGTGCCATGCTTTGCTTGAAAACCTCATACATGGCCACAGTGGCTGGAACAAAGTGAGTGAGGGATAGAATAGGAAGAGATCATGGGTTAAAGGCATGAGAGAGATTGTTCATGGAAGTACCTTTTCTGTCTTTGGAATGATCTCAGTCTTTTTTTCTTTTTCTTTACGACAGAGTCTCACTCTGTAGCCCAGGCTAGAGTGCAGTGGCATGATCTTGGCTCACTGCAACCTCCACCTCCTGGGTTCAAGGGATTGTCATGCCTCAGCCTCCTGAATAGCTGGGACTAGAGGTGTGCACCATCATACCTGGCTAATCTTTGTATTTTTAGTAGAGGCAGAATTTTGCCATGTTGGCCAGGCTGGTCTTGAGCTCATGAACTCAGGTTATCCACCTGCCTCAGTCTCCTAAAGTGCTGCGATTACAGGCGTGAATCAGTGAGCCTGAACTGGAATGATCTCAGTCTTATTGCTTAGAAAAATTATTAAAATATTTTGCAAATGATTGGACCCTGAGTAGACTGGCAGATTAACTTACAGAGCTAGATTTGAGAAAGTTTTTCTCTCAGATTTGCATTGATTTGCTTGAATCCTTTTTTTTTCCTATTTTGTCCAACCATTAGTTCTGGAATATGGTACATTAAAAACAATTTGCATTGCTCCATTGCTGCTAATATCAAGGTCAATGTTGTCAAAAGGCATGGAGATGGAAGGTCAAGGTGATGCCTCACACAGCTTCAGTAATTTAGGACACCGTGTCACAGAGTTAAAGTGATTGCTAAGTGGTAGGAAAGTATGAACAATTCAATATAAATGGGGCTGGATGACTTAAATGTTAAGCCTACTTTAATTTTCTACATAGCAATTATATTGCTGATTCACATATGAAAGTATTAGGAGACTTGGGATAATTGCAGATGGGGACACATCTTTTCCATTGTTCATGGGACATAACTAAATCCTCTGATAAGTTAATCATAGAACTTACGGGAAACAATTTAAAGAGCCACAACAATGACAATATCTCATCTCTATAGCACATTGTTGCCTTCAGAGCACTTTTAGGTTTGCCATTAGACAAACCAGTGAGGGAGAAAGAGACTGGCCTGGGAAGGTTAAATGAGCCTGGTGTCACTGCATGTTTATGAAAATACAGGTCTTGTGTTAATCGTATCTTCTTCAGTCGCTTCTGAATTCTTCCTCAAGAGCTCAGACTTAAAGGTTTCACACTTTGCCTTGCATTATGTGCTTGAAGCCCAGCAGTAACACTGGAACTTAGGTAATACAGATGCCGACTTCCCAGTTTACAGACAAAGAAATGGAGGTGCAGGGAGGTCATGTGACTTCAATCAGATAAAGTGATAGAATACTACATTATGACTTCTGAGGATTTTTTTTCTTATTAATATTTTGAATATATAAAAATTGTGACTAATCCCATGAGCTTGGGAACCTGTAGACTTAGCAACTACATCTTTTTTGCATTGAGAGAGGTATCGTTTTTCTCTATCCAAAGAGTAAATTTAATTATTTTTTCTTATGACCATTTTCTAGGATGTAATTTAGTTTTATGGACCTTTCATTTCTGGTACTCAAACTGAAATCTTCTTATCGGCAATACTGTCGTCTTTATTATTTTCATGCCCAGGGTATCTCTAGATGCTCTTTTTATTTTCTTGTTCTACTTTCCCCAATAACCTTTTGTAAGGACCCCCACACCCCACTCCGGTGTCTTTTGTTTTGACCCTGCTTCAATTTTAGAGTATCACCGTAAGAAATAGCACAAGGAAAGCAATCTAAATGGAGATTAGGATCCAGCCTTTACACATAAATGAGAAACAGAAAAGAACACTTATAATTGGAATCGCACAGGTATGAACTGTATGAATTGTTTCCATATACTTTTTTTAAGTCCTTATATTGTCTTCAACAATAATTCTCTTTTTGGAATATGTATACCATGAATGGGATACACAGGTGTAAACTACTCTAAATGGAAGGGCAAAGTGGTGATAAGATTGGGTTTTTGAATCTGGTGATCTTATGTTCAAACCTTAACTCTATCACTTATGAATTTGTGATTATGTAAAAGTTAAGGAACCCCTGTGTGGTAGATAACTCACCTGACAAATGGGAAAATGATTATGTCCCTCATATAGAAGGTGTTAGGAGAATAAAGACACACAAAATAATGTGTTACGATGCCTAGTTTAGCTTAGAGATGGATTTATGTCAACCCGGGATGCACATGAGTGGACTACTGATCACTGTTATTTTGCTTTTATGACTGCTGTATAGTATAGTGAGCACTTACTCTGCCAGGAGATCTGAATGGAGCTTGGGATTCAGTGGAGAACGAGGTAAATTAGATCACTTTCTTCATGAGGTTTACATATTAAAATAGAAAAATATAGGCCAAGTGCGGTGGCTGATGCCTGTAATCCCAGCACTTTTTTGGTGGCCCAGGCAGGTGGATTGCGAGGTCAGGAGTTCAAAACCAGCCTTGCCAACATGGTGAAAACCTGTCTCTACTAAAAATACAAAAATTAGCCTGGTGCGGTGGCGCGTGCTTGTAGTCCCAGCTACTCCGGAGGCTGAAGCAAGAAAATCACTTGAACTTGGGAGGTAGAGAGGTTGAAGTGAGCTGTGATTGTGCCACTGCACTCCAGCCTGGACAACAAAGTGAGAAGAAAGAAAAAGAAAGAGAGAGAGAGAGAGAAAGGGGGGGAGGGAAGAAAGAAAGAAAGGCAAAATAATAATTTGGAAATGTACTGTGAAGGAAATTAATAAGATGTTATTACAGAAAACAGAGAGGAAATAAAGTAGGCAGAGAATGCCTTTTGAGAGGATGTTTGACACAAAGCCCCAGAAAGAGTATGCATCTTATAATCAAATACTGCGGTCAAGGCTGTTCAGCACAGGGCATATCCCTTGCAAAGGCTTTGAGATGTGATCAAACCACTTAAAACTGATGTTTTCTCAAGGCGTTCGTGATTCAATTCAGTCCTCCTTAAGTAAAAGATGAGTGTGCCTTTTTTAGACATGATCTTTTAACTAGTTCATTAAATAGATCAATTTAGCACAAGAGATATCTTTTCACATGAAGTTAAACAGTCAAATTTACAAAGTTATTACATATTACAAAGCTATACCCTGATCCTTGATGAATATTTCAAGAACATGTTGACTTTTCTCAAGGAAAATGACAGACAAAACTGTACATTTCGTGTGTGTGTGTGTGTGTGTGTGTGTGTGTGTGTGTATTCTTATTTATTAAATTATTTATTCTTCTGTTATTTTCCTCAGTGGCATTGCTAATCATCTAGTCCAGGAAAGCTACTGGAAAAACTATTTATATAAGATAGATACCACAATAATAATAATGCAAGACAGAGAATGTCTCATAGCCTAAGAGTGGTGCTGAATTTCCAAGGGAGAAGCTATTTATGGCTGAGAATTTATGAAAAAATTTGCAGAATAGGAAATCTATAAATCCTAATTCTATAGATGTGAAAAGGAAGCTTTTCTACATGTGGAATTTCATTTTGATAAGTGACTATATATAATGTTTTATGTCAGGATTGTGCTTAGACTGGCACAGAGGGTGTCTGAAGGGAAATAATAGGGAAATGTAGGTGGCTCCAAGTAATAGGGGATCTTGTATTTTAAGAAGTTCAGGCCTTTTTATTTTATGACAGTGAGAATTCAGACCAAAAACTATGGAAGGTTTACTGTCAGAATGAAAAGTTTCTGAGCAAGTTATCAAGACTGTCTATCAATTACTGTAATAATTAGGTCTAAAGTAAAGCATTTCTGAATTAGATAAGTCCTTTTTATTTGCACAGAATAACAGTTCATTAACTGTATTTCAAACCAATGGCAGGTTTACAGGTTATTTAATAGTGGCATATAAGCATGAAGCAGTTGAAAGAAGCCAGTAGTGATTTGGATAATGCTTGTGTATATGTTTTCAAACATATTTATAAATAATAAATTAGCACTCCATTAAGAACACATGAGATCATGTTTTGACTAGGGAGTGGAAAGGGAGGGAACCCATGATTGGATAAACAAAAAGCTGCAATGAGTCTGAGCTAGGTGGAAAATATTAACTGTAGGCAATATTCTTTCATGAAGGACATGGGATAAAAATGTGTCCTTTATTTGTGCTGGATGCTGAGTGGTCTGGATGGCTCATTGTCAGAAAAAAACAACTTTCTTCGTTGCTTTTTTGTTCTAGTAGTTCTTGCTGCATAATACATCAGCCCAAAACTTAGTGATGTGAAACAACTGTTTTATTTTGCCCATTATTTTGTGGCTCGTGAATTATAAAAGAACGTGGGTGGACAGTTCTCTCTTGGGACCCCTCACCCTGTTGCAGTCAAATGTTGTCGGGGCTGTGGTTGATTGGATTGCACATACAAGATGGTTTGCTCAGGTGGCTGGCAGCGGATGCTGGCTGGCAGCTGGGAACTTAGCTGATGTTGTCAGCCAAAGCATCTACATGTGGCTTCGTTAGCTTTGCAGTCTTAAAATAATCAGACTTCTTTTATGGCAAGTGGCTCCCCTCCCTGAGCAAAGCCCCCAAGAGACCAGAGGGCAGCTGAGCCTGCATGACCTTCTGTGACCCAGCCTTGGTACTCACCCACAATCAATTCCTTCATACCGTATGGTTGAAAGCAGTTAGTCTACCCAGGCACAAAGAGAAGAAATATAGAGGCCAACTCCTTATAAAAAGAGAGTTAAAGTTTTTGTTTGGTAAAGATGATGACTGCCACAGATTTCTTAATGATTTGCAGTCATTAAGAAATCTGTGGCCGGGCATGGCAGTTCACACCTGTAATCTCAGGACTTTGGGAGGCCAAGGCAGGTAGATCACCTGAGGTCAGGAGTTAGAGACCAGCCTTGCCAAAATGGTGAAACCCTGTCTCTACTAAAAATACAAAAATTAACCAGGCATGATGGTGGGTACCTGTAATCCCAGCAACTCAGGAGGTGGAGGCAAATATATCCAACAATTAATTTGTGTCCTGTGTAAATTCTTTAAAATATAGATTTTCAATAGTTGCCGTTGTGTCTAGGGATAAGTAAAATCAGAAATTTTCCATACTTTATCAGCTTTAAAATGTAATGAATTTTATGATACAACATTACTTTGTATACTACTGAGAGAGAAAACAGTAATACAGCTATTGTGAGACTAATTCCAGAGTGCTAACATATGCAAGAATATTAATTTTGGAATTGATAACACAGTATTTTGAAATTTTAGAAATTTATGAATTTTTTCTTTTTGAGATACAATTCAGAAATCATAAAAGTTTACCCTTTTAAATTGTACATTTCACTGGCTTCACAATATTCAGAGGTTGTATAACCATCAACCTTTCATCATTTTTCTCCCCCAAATCTCATACCTATTAACAGTCATTCCCCATTTTCCCCTTCCCTCCACCCCTTAGCCACCACTAATCTATTTTCTGTCTCTGTGTTTTTTGCATATTCTGAACATTTTATATATATGGACTCATACAATATGTGGCCTTTTCTGAATGGTTTCTTATATTTACATAATGTATCAGGGTTCATCTATGTTGTAGAATGCCTCCATGTATTTTTGAATTCTTCATTATCAATGCCTTCCTTAAGAAATGGTCCCCATTATATTACATTTAGAATATAATAATACGTAACATTAACATGCATGCATCAATATTCAATAATCACTCACAAAGCTTTATTTGAGCGGAAAGACAGGAAGGAATTAACCGTTAGATCTGCCATGTAGTCAGAAGAATTTCATACACTAAGCAAGTTCTTTGTCTAAGGGTCATAGTATACTTTGTCTTAGTGCTGACCGGGCAGCACCAAGTCCTTTAATTGGTAGGAAGATTTTAAGGAGAGATCCCTGGATGCTAAATCCCACAATTAAAGCCAAATGATGCAGCCTGATTGCAGATTTCTAACTCTCCACTCTTAGTCCTTAAAATCAAGCATAGATTTAGATCGGGCAACTGAAAGCTGGCCTCTTGAAGGCTTTCATAGTTGGTTTACATGAACAGAAATGCTGTTGTGTTATTTAATTTCATGACTGGGAGGCATTGGCATCAGTAGACACCTGTATGTCCAGGTGAGTCAGGTGAGCTGAGAATCATTGGGGGACAGGTGAGAAACAGTAAGGGAGATTCTCCCACAAACAGATGAGAAGACAAAGCCATGTGAGATTTGGTTGCAGACTCTTATTAGTATTTAAAAGGCAGAGATCAAATCTGTTTTTTGAAATGGAGTCTTGCTCTGTCACCCAGGCTGGAGTGCAGTGGTGCGAACTCAGCTCACTGTCATTTCTGCCTCCTGGGTTCAATTGATTCTCCTGCCTCGGCCTCCCGAGTAGCCGAGATTACAGGCTAATTTTTGTGTTTTTAGTAGAGATGGGGTTTTGCCATGTTGGCCAGGCTGGTCTTGAACTCCTGACCTCAAATGATCTGCCTCAGCCTCTCAAAGTGATGGGATTACCAGCGTGAGCTGCTGCTCCCAGCCCAATGGTTTTTGTTTAATACTCATAAGGAGGAAAGGAAGAAAGAGAAGAAAAGGAAGAAGGAAAGATGAGGGAAAGAAAGATAGGACAGGTGGAAGGAAAGACTGATTTTACTAAATGACGTTTGTTTGTTTTTTGTACCTTAATTCAAAACAAGCTCTTGCTGGAAAGAATGGAGGGTGAGGAAGCTGGAACCAAAAGTATAATTAGTATCACTGCAAAGAGCTAGGGTGAGTAACTTCAGGCATGTCTTAGAGCCTCTGTGGTTCTCAAACATCAAATGAAGGCATCAACAATTGCAAATGATCAGATCTGCTGAAATTTCCTCTACTACTTAGTTGTTCTTTGCCTAGAAAACTCCATCCTAAACTTTGGACTCTGAACACTCATCAGGAAACTGTGATGTCTCTCTTAAGTTCTTAGACATTTGAGCATTTACTCTGAGTTCTAAGTGAATAAGTGTTTGAGAATGAGTCCTTCACTAAATTGTGAGATGTTCCAGGGCCTGAAAAAGGCTGTTTATCTTCACAACTGTGGGTTCTGACAATTGTTTGGCCAACTGTTCAGTTAATATGAAAAGAGCGAATTAAAGATGGGGCCTTAGCTCACCAGAAATTCCATATCTTAGGTTTTAGGTAATAGAGGCCTAAATTTTGGCAGAGCAGTAATAAAAAGAAAGTTAGACATGTGGCTAAGAGAAAAAAAGAGAGATGGGAAAAAGAAAGGAGAGATAAATTGAGTCCATATTATAGGAAAAAGTTGATTCTATCGATCAAAGCAAAGTCAACAAGAGGAATGAGTCTGGAGTATAATTCTCTGAAGTCGCACAGGAGCCATCAGCATGATTTTAGCTTTCATGTAGATAACAATTTAGAAAATGTCAATAGTTGTGTCTTAATGTGTTGTTGTAAGAAAAAAACGAACACCTCAAATTTGTGACATTACAGTTAATGTTTCCTAAGAGTAGGCAAATAATGATAGGGAACTGTTTTAAATTCCGTTGAAGGAATTATAATAACAGGTAAATGTAGGTGTGCATTGGGAATGTTGCGGGTTCAGTTTCAGAGGTTTGAGACGAATGCAATAAAACAAAAGGTGCAATAAAGCATGCAACTAGAAATTTTGTTTTCCCAGTGCATATACAAATTATGTTCACATTATACTCTAGTCTATAAAGTATGCAATAGAGTCATGTCAAAAACTGTACAGATCCTAATTAAAAAAAACACTATTGATTTAAAAAAGGGTAACAATCATGTGTGCCTTCAGTGAATTATAATCTTTTTGTTGATGGGGAGCCTTGCCTCAATGTTGATGGCTGCTGACTGATCAGGGTGGTGGTTGCTGAAGGTTGGGGTGGCTTTGCCACTTTCTTAAAATAAGACAGTGAAGTTTACGCTATGATTTGACTGTTCCTTTCACAAAATATTTCTCAGTAGCATGTGATGCTGCTTAATAGCTTTTACCTACAAGAGAACTGCTTTCAAAATTGGAGTCAGTCCTCTGAAATACTGGCACTCCTTTATCAACTAAGTTTATGTAATATTCTAAATCCTGTGTTGCCATTTCAACAGTGTTCACAGCATCTTCAACAGGAGTAGATTTCGTCAAAAAAAAAAAAAAAAACACTTTCTTTGTTCAGCCCTAAGAAACAATGCCTTATTAAAGTTTTTCATGAGATTGCAGCAATTCAGTCATATCTTCAGCCTCTACTTCTAATTCTAGTTCTCTTGCTATTTTCACCACATCTGCCGTTACTTCCTCCACTGAAGTCTTGAACCTCTCAAAGTCATCCATTAGTGTTGGAATCAACTGCTTTCAAACCTTTGTTATTGTTGTTATTTTTACTACAGATCGTTAATATTCTTAATGGCATCTAAAATGGTGAATAGTTTACAGAAGGTTTTCAATTTACATTGCCCAGATTCATCAGAGGAATGACTACCTATGGCAGCTAGGGCCTTATGAAATGTGTTCCTGAGATAATAAAATTTGAGAGTTGAAATTACTTTTTGATCCATGGGCTGCAGAATGGATGTTGTATTAGCAGGCGTTAAGTCAACATTAATCTCCTTGTACACCTTCATTGGAGCTCTGGGGTGATCAGGTGCAATTGTCAATGAACAATAATATTTTTAAAATGATCCTTTTGTGTCTGAGCAGTAGGTCTCAATAGTGGACTTAAAATAGTAGGTCTCAATAGTGGGCTTAGTAATACCATACTATAAACAGATATGCTGCCATCCAATGTTTGCAATTCTATTTATAGAGCCCAGGAAGAGTAGATTTAGCATAATTCTTAATGGCCTTAGGGTTTCTGGAATGATAAATGAGACTTAGCTTCAACTTAAAGTAACCAGCTGCATTACTTAAGAAGAGAGTCAGCCTTTCCTTTGAAGTTTTAAAGCCAGCCATTGACTTCTCTCTAGCTATGAAGGTCTTACATGGCATCTCCTTCCATTAAAAGGCTGTTTCATCTGTACTGAAAATCTGTTGTTTCTTGTAGCCACCTTTATCAATTATCTTAGCTAGATCTTCGAGATTACTTGCTGTTCCTTCTACATCAGCATTTGCTCTGTTTCACTTGTACTTTTATTTTATGGAGATGCTTCTTTTCTTAAACCTCATGAAGCGACATCTGCTGGTTTCCAACTTTTCTTCTGCAGCTTCCTCACCTCTCTCGGCCTTCATAGAACTGAAGAGAGTTAAGGCATTCTTGTGGATCAGGCTTTGGTTTAAGGAAATGTTGTGGCTCCTTTGATGTTCTATCCAGACCACTAAAACTTTCTCCATATTAGCAACAAGGTTTTTTTTTTTGCTTGCTTATTTTTTGTGTGTTCATTGGAGTAGCACTTTTAATTTTCTTCAGGAACTTTTCCTGTGCATTCACAACCTGGCTCCAAGTTTAGCACAAGAGGCTTGGATTTCTGCCTGTCTCAGCTTTTAACATGCTTTCCACACTAAGCTTAATCATTTCCAGCTTTAGGTTAAAAGGGAGAGATAGGTGACTCTTTCTTATGCTTGGTCATATAGAGGCCACTATAAGTTTATTAATTGTCCTAATTTTAATATTGTGTGCCAGGAAATCGGGAGGACTGAGAAGAGGGAGAAAAAAAGGGAACGGCTGGTTGGTGGAGCAGTCAGAACGAACATAACATTTATTGATTAATGTCGCTGCCTTATACGGGCATGGTTTGTGGTACACAAAGACATTTACAGTAGGAGCTTCTTAAAGATTAGAACTACAGATCATCATAACAAATATAAAAACATGAAAAGGTTTGAAATATTGCAAGAGTTAGTGAAAGATACACAAAGACAGGAAGTGAACACATGCTGTTGGTAAAAGGACACTCAATGCAGAGTTGTCACAAAACTTTAATTTGTAAAAAACTCAGTATTTGCAAAGTACAATAAAGTGAAGCACAATAAAATAAGCTATAATTTTATAGTCAAAATTGTGAAGAAAAGAATGAATAAATATGGTTATATCAATCACGGTTGCCCCAAGAGACAAAACCAACAGAAGATACATGTGTGTGTGTACACGCAGAGAGTGATGATTATTTTGATGTTAAAGAATTGGCTCACTTAATTGAATGTTGGTAAGTTCAAAGCCTGTAGGCAGACCAGCATGCTGAAAACAGGAAGGATTCTTGGATTATAGTCTTGAGGAAGAGTTTCTTCCTTTTGGAAACCCTCAGTTTTTGCTCTTAAGACCTTCAACTGATTGGATGACGCTCACCCATCACCGATTATCAAGGATAATCTCTTTTATTTAAATCAAACTGATCATAAATATTAAGCACTTCTATAAAATAGCTTATCAGCAACATCAAAACTGCTATTCCACCAAACAGCTGAGCACCATCATTTAGCCAAATTGACATTAAAATTAACCATTCCAAAGGGAAACATTAGGTGAGGTTGAATTTACAAATATTGAGTTGCATATACTGCTGGATTCTCTGGGTAGAAATCTTCAGCAGAGTCTCAGAAATGAAAGGAATCCATGAGCAATCAGTCTGCCTTCACACTTGTCCACCTATTTTTATTCAGAAAGTCACTTAGTCTGGAAAACGTCATTCATATGGTCGCATGCCCTATTGTTAAGTGAAGAAGTGTTTCAAGGCCTTTCATGTTAGGTTCATGTCGTGTAGCTCTGTTGCAGCATTACATTGTAAGTGCCTACCACAAAGGTTTGCTAATGAAGGCCCTTAATTTGTATTCAGATGGAAGCAAAGAGAAGGAAAAATATACAAGAAGGAGTCTTGTAATTATGCTACATAAAATTATTAGGCAATTTAGAAAATTGTTAGTGGGAAACTGCCCATCATGCATAAAAATAATTTTGATTTTGATGTACAGAGTTTAATGTAGGAGTGATTGTAGGGAGACCATGCTATTAATTTTTCCCTTAATTATCCAAGCATATTTGAATTTGTTTTAAGGAAAGTGATACTTTATAAAGTTGAGTCACGCTAGTCAAGAGAATACTTGTTTTGGTTCTATGACAGAGTTTATTTTGAAGGGCTTGCTGTGAACTGTAAAATTGGTAAGACGTGAAAGAACCATTAAATATGTCCTTCCTCTTCCCCTAATCATCACTAACAAAACGGTGCTATATTTTCTTGCAAACTAAAGTATATGTGATGTAAGCATGTTCAGGTAATTTGTGGGCTTATCTATTGTCTTAAATATAGAACTACTTTTCACTCTCATTTTTGGCATACACAGTTATTTATTCAGATAATTGTCAATGCAAAGGTAAATGTGTTATGTTAAGAAATCATGAACGTATTACCTCTCAGTTCTTGTTATAGATAATTTCTTGCAAATTTTAAGCTAGAGAGTCAATATTTAATCAGAGCACATCTTCCCAGGATTCAAAGTATATCACATCAGCTTTGGAATACAGTTAATTTGCATTAATGTGTTACAAATCAATGTTCTGTAATATTTTTGGAACTGTAAAACATACCTTTCAAGACAAAGTTCAAATTCTTTAGTATGTAATGTGTAGTTAACCTATTCTAGAATGTCTGCTCTTACTCAGAGCCACCCTGTAGGGGATTAACCTAACTCAGAGCCGCCCTACAGGGGATTAACTTGGCCCTTTAATTCCTGTATTTGTATCATGTGTCTAAGCACCCACCTGAATAGCAGGAAGATGGCACCAAGAAACATATTCAGTCAATTTGTATAGAGTGCCAATCTCTGAAAGATGAAAGACCTGTAAGTTCTTGTATAAACGTAAGAGGGTTGTCCATAGAACAGAGAGAGAGGAGGAAAGAGGTAAGGGCCAGCTAGGCCCCCAGGGAAAGTGAACTCAAGTCCCCTTTGGGCCCTAAGAATGAAATACTTACCTTTGCCTGGCTTCACTTGCTGTCATTGGTAGACACACAGAGCCCCCTTGCCTGCTTTAGTCTTGTTCTTTCTTCTCAGCCTGGTATAGCAATACCTCTTATATCCTGCCTCCACCCACCCTATCTCAGTGATTTCTGAATAAATCTTGTCTTTCACTCCCTTATGCCTGTACATACAGGATACCTGCTATGCAAGGATGATGTGGGAAAGTCAGACCTAAAGTCACCTCCAGACTCCACCTTTGGTGGACTTTATAATATTATGCATATCATTTCAATCCTCAGATTTCTCATGTCTAAAATGGAGGAAATAGCACTTAACATGGAGGGTTTCAGAGTAATTAAATGAGGTATTATTCACACAACCCCTGTAATGGTGTCCAATACTGTGGTTCTCAATAGCTTATAGCATGATTTTGCCTGAAAGTTGAGGCTGATTTTAATCCAACTTTTAATATTCAGATTTATCCATCATCCCCTGATTCAGTCCCAAATCACTCATTCTATCCCTTCAGCTCCCTAAGAATCCACTTATACATTTTTATACACTAAGTCACATTGTAATCATTACAATTTCTCCAAAATTAAAATAGCAACTTTTTCTGGTTCTCTGAAAATATAGGTAAAAGAGACTGTTGATGCTGCAGGGCCCAGAGGTGGACATGATTCAATCAGAGAGAGAGAGAGAACTTGTGGAAGTGATGCTTGAGTTGAAATCCCAGGACTGAGTATTGACAATGGAAGAAGAGAATAGTATTCCAGGCAAAATACATGTACATAGATTACAGGGAAATTATGTGCAAAGAAGGAGCATAGTGAAACTCAGGCTCTGCAAAGCCAGTTTAGTGGAGACAAGGCTTCCCTGGGTTGTGGTAGGATCTGTAAGGGAGCAGTGAACAGTGTTGATGTCATTCTATAAATAATACTAATAGGACCACTAATTGAGTACTTCTTACATACCAGAAGTTCTTTGAAGGTTTCATTACATTAACTTATGCTATTGTCCACAGCATTCTAAGGTGGTTGCTGTTAGAATTCCAATTTTACAGAAGGGGAAACTGAGGCACAGGGACGTGCAGTAACTCCCAGAATGTTCACAGTCAGTGAAATGGTGGATTCTGAATACAAATAAACACAATGAGGCTCCAGGCTTTCTGCTTATTATCTTGGAGCAGCCCAGCCTCAGCGAGCAAGGGGAGGAGCTGGAAGAGTGAGCTGCCCGGCACGTCTGTACGTGTGCACTGGCTTTGTAACATGAGTCTGGCTGTAAAGAACTGATGAGAAGGAGGACAGAAGGGGAGCTGGCACACTGGTTAGGTGAAATGCAAAATCTCAATGAGTGAGGATGGTAATTTGGACTAGAATAGCTAGAGAGTGTTCTTTTGTGAAGGAAACTTCAATTTAACCAGAGCACCTCAAAGTGAAGGCTTTGAATTGGAAAGAAGGTTTTAAATCGCTATTACAATTTGCCATTTTAGTGATTGAAACATTTTAGGGCCAAATGTGCCATGCTGCACCTTTACGGAAGGAATTATTTGAGGGAAATAACTACCAGCTCCTACAGAAGATTGTGTCTAAAATGTAAGTTGAGGGAAAAAGGAAGTTCACTTTCTCTCCATGTGGGGACTGACTGAGGTGTTGTACAACCAGATTTGGGGAGAGTATCTTTTGAATTTAATTAACTGCTATGTATGAACTAGTAAGATCAAATCACCCATGAGGTAGATATTTTAGGAACTCAGTGTAAATGTGGAAAAAAGCTGATGTTATATTCCAAATATGTAATAAAAATATTAACCAAAAAGTGTTATTAGTTTATGCAAATAAAAAGAGGAGGTAAGAAGGTGTAGAATACTATACATCATTCATTGGGAACATTAGAACTTTGCAGATTAATGTCCATCATGGAAAAGTTATAACATTATGTTTCTTGTGGGAGAAAAACCCTCCAGTGTAAACACAGTTACTTACTTATTTATTTGAAACAGGATCTCGCTCTGCTGCCCAGACTGGACTGTAGCAGTATGATCATAGCTTACTCTAACATCAAATTCCAGGGCTCAAGCAATTATCCCTCCTCAGGTGTACCACCATGCCCTGCTATTTTTTTTTTTGTTTGTTTCTTTTTTTGCAAAGACAGAGTCTCCTTATGTTGCTTAGACTGGTCTCAAACTCCTGGCTTCAAGCAATCCTCCAGCCTCAGCCTCCCATAGCACTGAGATTACAGAATACATAAAAAAAAAAAAAAATCAGTCAGATATTTAAGTCTCACAAGCTTTTCCTAAAGATTTACTGACCTGCTTCTTAAGATGAAAAATACATTTTGTAATAATTTTTTTCTGAAAAACCAAACCCTCAAAACTGTAATTGGGATGGATATGATTAGTGAAGCACACTAAACTTAACCATGCAGGGATAAACCAAGAATGCTATTGATGTTTATAAGGAAATACAGGTATTAAATTCTAAACTAGACTAGTGTCCACTGCTGAACTCCCTTGAGTTTAGTCAAATTTTCTATTTTCCCAAAATGGAAATCCATTAATGGGAACGACATCATAATTTCAGGAAAGATTCTTAGATTTTAATATACTTTGTCTAATTTAAGGCATATGGAGCTACCAAGAATTGAAAGAGAACATATTTAGATAATTGAATCAGAGTTTAAACATTCCAGAAATAACTGTCTGCACTTTCAAATGCAAGGCCCTGCTTGGGTTTGGAACAACCCAGTTTTTCTTGATCACTTGTCTAAAACATTAACTGAGAGCCACACACCACAATCTCATTTTATAAAAGTTTTCTCTATTACTTAGAAAAAAACTAATTTTTTTTGTGCTTTTGCAAGTTACTAATGTCTTTCCATTAAATTATTTGCCTTTTTTTTTTCTTCTTCCCAAAATCTGATTAGGATATAACGGATTGTGGGTGGCTTGTTAATGGAGTATTCGTTCATTGCAGATTTATATGTCCTTAAAAAAGTGCAACCCTTTTGTGGAAATAATGTATTTTTAAATCATATATTTTTATATACATGTTTCTAAAAGTTTATCATGTAAAATGTAGGAATAGATATTTTTACAAACAAAAGACAGTCAAGTGGTTCTGCTATTCAAACGGAGTAGCATGATATTTTAGAATTTATTTTCAGTCTTTTACATATTTATCCTGTTTTTCTTTGATATTTGTATTCTTCTAGGTTTGTTTACAGAGTTGTAATAAGCATTTGTGTGAGGGTAGTTTGTATGGTAAGTGACAGAAACTCAGCTCAAACACAGTAATATACTCACAGAATGTATTGGTCTGTATTGTTCCTCTAAGAAGGTATGATCCAGAAACTCAAGAGAAGTCATCAAAGACTCAGTTTCTCTACATCTTTTTCTCCTCACTAAGCAAATGGCCTGTAAATCTTTTCTCATTTCTCCCTCTCTTCCTGAAGGACCTAGTAGAGTACTTTCCTACTGAAATATCTGGCTGCGGTCAGCCTATAGCTCAGTCTGGTTTTCTGGCTTGTTTTGTGCATGTGTTTTTTGTGCTTTAATTTGCCATTGTATCCTGGTAATGGAAGGAAACAATCCCCAGAGATCTTGTCACACTAAGTCTGTTGCACAATTTAAGACATTCAATAATACCAGCTGTTCTAAGCAGAACAGAAGTCATAATTAGGGATGCAATGATTTCACACTAAACTGTAGTTACAGAACATATAACTACATTTTAATGCTCATCAATTTTTATCTTATACTGTATTTATCTTCAAGGAACAAATGAACCAAGTGAATTGGATCTAAGATACACAGAGCTGAATTTATCTAATATTCCCTTTCTCATCTTCTGCTGTAAAAAATTTCTTCTTACATAAGCTACCTAAGAAGTATCTTTTCCTCCCAGAATGCTGTAGCTGTGTCTGCTTAAATCCAAATTATACAAAATGGTACAGCCGCTCTGAAACATATTTTAGCAGTTTAATACATAGTTAAGCATATAATTGCCATGTGACCTCATCTTCCCACTTCCAGGAAATTATTCTAAAGAAATAAAATTTATGTTCATATATAAACATGGATAATAATTTTTAGAAAAGTACAATTGCCAATAACTGGAAACAACCCAAATTTCTTTCAGTGGCTGAATGGACAAAAACTATGGTATATGCATACAACAGACAATAAAAAGGGAAAAATTATTGATATGTGCAATCTGGATAAATCTCTAGAGGCATTACTATAAGTGACTGTAGCTAGATTAAACACTTTGTAATTCCATTTATGACATTCTGAAAAAGTAAAACTATAGGGACAGATTGGAGATTGCCAGGGATTGGCAGTGACAGAAGGGTGTGTTAATTAAAGGGGCAGCGTGACAAATTTCTTCGTAGTGCTGGGATCATTCAGTATCTGTTTGTGCTGGTGGTTCCAAGAATCTTCACATGGGCTAAACTCATAAAACTGTATAGCAATAATGTCAATATTACTGACTGTTAAAAATTCAAGATATCTGTGAGTGAACCTTCACTGGTTCCATCACAGGCAAATGAAATAAATAAGTAACAACACCAGTAATTCATATCTGTTGTCATTTTCCAAAGCTCTGAAGCCCAGCATGACATCATGCTTGGTTTTCCAAAATTAATGATGCTTTTGATCTTTATATGACACACGCAGTACTGTGGGGACATCTTGGGAGATAATGAGTTCAGGTGCTATGTTGGGATAAGTGAACACTTGTTAAATGTCACAGGGAAGAGAATAGAGAAAAAGTTTATGCAGCAACAATAATGTATTCTTAGCATAACACATGGAAGCTTATGAAAAATTATTAAAGACTTTGTACTCAATTACCAAGAAAAGTCTGTTATATAAGAGATCTGGATCATTCCCAGCAGATGTAGGGCTAAACTGTTGGTTGGTGTCCATCTGTAATATTGAATTTCCCAAATGCTTCTATAGTGCTTACTCAGCTCTGCTTAGAAAAGTTTTATCATTGCATTTATTTTTTCTTTTCATTGCCATAACTGAGAATGGTATTAAGAACCAGACTATGCCCCAGTTCTTCATCTGCTTGCTCCTTTAAATTAGTGAGAGGTTGCTCATTCTAGTTCAGTACCTGAGTACCTACAATTAGTGGTTTATAGTATTAGCACAGCTTTTGAAAAGGACCCCCTTGTCTCTTTAAAGCACCTTTAAACTTTCTAGAAAAAAACATGTAACACTGTCTTAAAAACAGTCCCTTCTGTGTACATAATTTCAACTACATTCATTTCAACTTCAAACTTGTCCAGGAAAAATAGGCCCTTCAAGCAGTGCTTGCATTGTTAGATTGAGAACGAGAAGGAACTGTGACCATATTTGCTTTTGAGAATGTAATAATTTACATGCAATATATGATTGTTTAGTTAAGCAGCAGTGATACAGAGGAGATTCACCTTAGCCTCATCCGTTGGTTGTGCACTTGTGATTCCAGTACACTTGTTTAAGACTTGTGAATATGTTGTTCATTCAATCAACAGAAGTTTATTTTTGCCTACTCTGGACCAGAAATCAGACATAAGCTTAGGATATTTAAAAGATACTTATATGTGTGTTTGGGGAAAGGGATAGGAAAGAATAGAGAAAACAGAAAAAAGTACATGTTTTAAGATATGTTTGATAAAATCTGGGTTGATCAAATTTAAACAAGAGTCCAGAATTTGTAATGTATTAATATGCACAGTGACCTTTCAAGAATGGAATCTAATGTGCAATGATTCTCAAATCTCTCTGACTGTGAAAGACCGTTATTTTTTCTCAGAGAAGTTTATAATTGTAGTATCCTTTTCTACACACTTTGCAAAAATGTATGGATGATAGTAGAAAGAATTATCTTTCATGTCTTAGATATTTAGTGTTGATTATTATCAGCCATGCTCCTTACTGCCTCAGAGCCAGGGAAATAGCAAGCAGTGCCTGATGTGTTGTTTGCCAGGCTTCTGGTAACATATAACATTGTTTCTTGTTTTGTTTTGTTTTGTTTTGAATTACTGTTTTTCAAATAAGAATTTAGTAATGTCAGTGGTCTGAATTCTGGAAATATGTACATACAAATTTGTTTTAATTTTTGGAAAAACTAGATGATTACGGCAGTTTTGCTATGTGGTAAATTATATTCTATGCCTGGGTAACAGTTGTCAACTAAAAATGGCAGATTTGCTGTCAGAACTTGGTGAGAATAGCACACTCAGTGTATAAGTAGGTTTCCTGCCATAACTACATTGAGTATAGAATTATATAAATGATACATGAGTTTTTAGTAATTTGAGGAAAAATTTAGTATTTAAATACATTTTCCTTTCTGTTGCCCCATTTATTGCCAAGGTAAGGGTGACTTTTGATTAGGGAATTAACTTCTTAATTCCAGGTAAAGAGCTTGTGCACATCAATAGAATTTTGTTCAAATATATTAGATTGTGGAGTAAAAATCAGTTTCTAGAAAAACATGTTGGCTTGCCATTGAAGATTATTTTTCTGACATCCAAAATAATTTACGAACTGTTTCATTGTAGCATTATATTTAATATAATGTAAACATAATTTAAACTGTTTTAGGAAAATGTCATTTTATTAACAAACCATCATAGTCCATCAAACAGGTATCTGTAATATACTAGCGTGTTAGCTTAAAATGATTTTGTATATATTATCATTATAATCATATATATCTAATGATGGAATAAAGAGAACTGATCCACTATACTGTTATTGAAAGTGAATTTAGAATATGTTATATGTTAATGCAAGCTTGCTATATTTGGCTGATTCTGGAAGGAGTTGAAACCTTAATTTATCAGTCACTTGAATCAGCTGAAACTTTGAATGAAGATTTAAAATGTCCTTAATTTAATCAAATTGGCATTTTTTTTTTTTTTTCTGAATCCACTATGTGGAGGGAAACACAAGCAAACAGTAATTACCATTATGAAAGTTTTGTATAATTATGGTGATACTTTTAAGTCTATTTTTAAAGAGTTTTATTGAGAAACAATTCACATACTATATAATCCCCCTTTTAAAATAGGTAATTTAAACGTGTTTATATTTAGATTTGTGCAATCACCACCACTATTTAATTTTAGCATATTCTCATCACTCAGAAAGAAACCTCATACCATTAGCTGTTAATCCACATTCACCCATTTTCCATCCCCTGACAGCCACTAACCTACTTATGTTTTGCCTAGTATGGACATTTCATACAAATTGAATCCTACAACATGTGATTATTTGTCTCTGGCTTCTATAAATTGACAAAATGGCTTCAAAGTTTATATGTGTTGTAGGATGAAATATCTTAGCCTTTTATGACTAATAATATTCCATTGTATGGCGATATCAAATTTTGTTTATTGGTTCATCAGCTGAGGGACATTTGGCTTCCATCTATGTGTTGGCTGTTGTGAATAATGCTTCTATAAACATTTGCATGCAAGTTTTTGTATGGATTTTTTTTTCTCTTCTTTTGAGCATGTACCTAGGACTGGAATTGCTGGATCATATGGTAATTCTGCATTTAACATCTTGAGGAACTGCCAGATTGTTTTTTGTTTTGAAGAGTGGCTATAGCATTTTAAAACCCACCAGCAAAAATGTGAGGGTGTCAATTTCTCTGTATCTTCATCCACACATACTATTGTCTGCCTTTTTGATATTAATCATCCTGTTGGATGTGAAGTGGTACCTCATTGAGGTTTTGATGTGTATTTCTTGATGAATGATAATGAGCATTTTTATATGTGTATTGGCCATTTGTGCATTTTTGGATTAATATTTTTCAAATGTTTTTCCCATAATAAATAAGTTATTTGTGCTTTTATAATTTTTTTATGATATTTTCATATATTGTGGATACAAGTCCCTTTTGAGGAATGTCGCATCCAAATATTTTCCCATTTAGTGAATTGTCTTTTCATGTTATAAAATTGTATCCTTTAGAGTACAAAAGAGTTAATTTTGAGAAAGTTCAATTTACATATTTCTTTTTTATTGTTGTTGACATTTTGTTGTTATTTCTAGTAGTAAACTGTTGCCTGGCCCAAAGACACAAAGTTTTACTCTTGTGCTTCTTTTAAAATTTTTATAGTTTTAGCTATTACGTTTAGGTCTATGATCTATTGGAGTTAACACTTCATGTGGTGTGAGGTTAGGTTCCAAATTTATTCTTTTGCATGTGGGTATCTACTTGTCTCAGCAGCAAAACAACCAGCTAGAATCAAATGGCAGGATCAAATTCACACATAACAATATTAACCTTAAATGTAAATGGGCTAAATGCCGAAATCAAAAGACACAGACTGGCAAATTGGATCAAAAGTCAAAACACATCAGTGTGCTGTATCCAGGAAACCCATCTCATGTGCAAGGACACACATAGGCTCAAAATAAAGGGATGGAGGAAGATTTACCAAGCAAACAGAGAGCAATAAAAAAGCAGGAGTTGCAATCCTAGTGTCTGATAAAATGGACTTTAAACCAACAAAGATCAAAAGAGACAAAGAAGGACACTAAATAATTGTAAAAGGATCAATGCAACAAGAAGAGCTAATGATCCTAAATATACACGCACCCAATACAGGATCACCCACATACATAAAGCAAGTTCTTAACAACCTGCAAAGAGACTTAGACTCCCACACAATAATAGTAGGAGACTTTAAAACTCCACTGTCAATATTAGACAGATCAACGAGATAGAAAATTAACAAGGATATCCAGAACTTGAATTCAGATCTGGACCAAGCGGACCTAATAGACATCTACAGAACTCTCCACTCTAAACCCACAGAATATACATTCTTCTCAGCACCGCATCGCACCTACTCCAAAATTGACCACATACTTGGAAGCAAATCACTCCTTAGCAAATGCAAAAGAATGGAAATCATAACAAACAGTCTCTCAGACCACAGTGCAATCAAGTTAGTACTCAGGGTTAAGAGACTAACTCAGAGCTGCACAACTTCATGGAAACTGAACAACTGGCTCCTGAATGTCATCTGGATAAACAATGAAATGAAGGCAGAAATAAAGATGTTCTTAGAAACCAATGAGAACAAAGACATTCTGGGACACATTTAAAGCAGTGGCTAGAGGGAAATTTATAGTAATAAATGCCCACATAAGAAGCGAGGAAGGATCTAAAATCAACACCCTATCATCAAAATTGAAAGAGCTAGAGGAGGAAGATCAAAAAAACTCAAAACCTAGCAGAAGACAAGAAATAACTAAGATCAGAGCAGAACTGAAGAAGATAGAGACACAAAAAAATTCTTCAAAAAATCAAATTCAGGAGCTGTTTTTATGAAAAGATCAACAAAATAGACAGACTGCTACCCAGATTAATAAAAAAGAGAGAAGAATCAAATAGATGCAATAAAAATGATTAAGGATATGTCACCACTGATTCCTCAGAAATACAAACCACCATAAGAGATTATTACAAACAACTCTATGCACCTTAACCAGTAAATCTAGAAGAAATGAATAAATTTCTGGAAACTTGCACCCTCCCAAGACTAAACTTGGAAGAAGTTGAAACCCTGAAGAGACCAATAACAAGGGCTAAAGTTGAGGTAGAAATTAATAGCCTACAAACCAAAAAAAAGTCAAGGTCCAGATGGGTTCACAGCCGAATTCTACCAGATGTGCAAAGAGGAGCTGATACTAGTCCTTCTGAAACTACTCCAAACAATATAAAAAGAGGGAACCCTTCCCAAATCATTTTTTGAGACCAACATCATCCTGATACCAAAACCTGACAGAGACTCAACACAAAAAGAAAACTTCAGGCCTATATCCATGATGAACATAGATGCAAACATCTTTAATAAAATAATGGCAAATCGATTGCAACAGCACATCAAAATGCTTATCCATCGTGATCAAGTAGGCTTCATCCCAGGGATGAAAGACTTGTTCAACATACATAAGTCTATGAATGTAATCCACCACATACCAAAACCAAAGACAAAAACCACATGATTATCTCAGTAGATGGAGAGAAGACCTTTGACAAAATTCAACAGCTCATTATGCTAAAAACTCTAAATAACCTAGGTATCAATGGAACATATCTCAAAATAGTAAAAGCTATTCATGACAAACCCACAGCCAATATCATACTGAATGGGCAAAAACTGGAAGCATTCCCTTTGAAATCTGGCACTAGACAAGGGTACTCTCTTCCACCACTCCTATTCAATATAGTACTGGAAGTTCTAGCCAGAGCAATCAGGCAAGGAAAAGAAATAAACGTGTTTGTATATTTAGAAGACCCTATCGTCTCTGCCCAAAATCTCCTTAAACTGATAAGCAACTTCAGCGAAGACTCAGGATACAAAATCAATGTGCAGAAATCACAAGCATTGCTATACACAAATATCAGACTAACGGAGAGCCAAATCAAGAGCAAATTCCCATTCACAATTGCTACAAAGAGAATAAAATACCTAGGAATATATCTGACAAAGGATGTAAAGGACCTCTTCAAGGAGAACTACAAACCACTGTTCAAGGAAATAAGAGAGGACGCAAACAGATGGAAAAACAGTACATGCTCATGATTAGGAAAAATCAATACCCTGAAAATGGCCATACTGCCCAAAGTAATTTATAGATTCAATGCTATCCCTATAAAGCTACCAATGACCTTCTTCACAGAACTGGAAAAACCACCTTAAAATTCATAGGGAAACAAAAGAGAGCCCACATAGCCAAGACAATCCTAAGCAAACAGAACAAAGCTGGAGGCTTCAGGCTACCTGACTTCATAGTATACTATAAGGCTACAGTAATCTAAACAGCATTGTACTGGTACCAAAAGAGAGATATAGACCATTGGAACAGAACAGAGGCCTCAGAGGAAACACCACACATCTATAACCATTTGATCTCTGAAAACCTGACAAAAACAAACAATGGGGAAAGGATTCCCTGTTTAATAAATGGTGTTTGAAAACTGGCTAGCCATGTGCAGAAAGCAGAAACTGGACCCCTTCCTGACACTTTACACTCAAATTAAATCCAGACGGATTAAAGATTTAAGCATACGACCTAACACCATAAAAACCCTAGAGGAAAACCTAGGCAAAACCTTTCAGGATGTAGGCATAGGCTAGGACCTCATGACTAAAACACCAAAAGCATTGGCAATAATAGCCAAAATAGAAAAATGGGATCTAATTAAACTCCAGAGCTTCTGTACAAAAAAAGAAACAATCGTTAGAGTGAACCGGCAACCAACAGAATGGGAAAAAATTTTTGTGATCTACCCATCTGACAAAGAGCTAATATCCAGAATCTACAAAGAAATAAAACAGATATACAAGAAAAAAACAAACAAACAAACAAAAAACAAAGAACTCCATTCAAACGTGGTGACAGATGTGAACAGACACTTTTCGAAAGAAGGCATAGATGAGGCCAACAAACATATCAAAAAATGTTCATCATCACTGGTCATTAGAGAAATGCAAATCAAAACCACATTGAGATACCATCTCACACCAGTTAGAATGGCAGTCATTAAAGAATCTGGGACAACAGATGCTGGAGAGGACGTGGAGAAATAGGAACACTTTTACACTGTTGATGGGAGTGTAAATTAGTTCAACCATTGTGGAAGGCAGTGTGGCGGTTCCTCAAGGACCTGGAAATAGAAATTCTATTTGACACAGTGATCCCATTACTGGGTATATATCCAAAGGATTATAAATCGTTCTATTATAAAGACACATGCACATGTATGTTCATTGCAGCACTGTTTGCAATAGCAAAGACTTGGAACCAATCCAAATGCCCAATGATGATAGACTGGACAATGAAAATGTGGCACATATACACCATGGGATACCCTGCAGCCATAAAAAATGATGATTTCGTGTCCCTTGTAGGGACATAGATGAATATGAAAGCCATCATTTTCTGCAAACTGACACAAGAACAGAAAATCAAACATCACATATTCTTACTCATAGGCCGGTGTTGAACTATGAGAAAACATGGACACGGGGATGGGAGCATCACACAGTGTGGTCTTTTGTGGGGGGCTAGGGGAGTGACAGCAGGGGATGGGAAAGTTGGGGAGGGATAACATGGGGAGAAATGCCAGATATAGGTGACGGGAGCATGGAGGCAGCAAGCCACCTTGCCATGTACATACCAATGCAACAATCCCGCATGATCTGCACATGTACCCCAGAACCTAAAGTACACTTAAAAAAATAGGGTGCTTAGCATCTTGGGCTGCGTGGTAGAGGCAGCATGTGTGGAGTTAAAGGTCAGTTGAGGAAAATGCAGATTTGTTTTTCTGTACTTTGATTTGCAAGCAGGTGATTTGAAGTATCTCAGATCTTACAGCACCAGGAATCCCGTGTACAAGTTTCAATAATGCCTATGGCCAATCCTAGCATTGTATTCTCAGTGCAAATGTGTTGCTAACATGAGAGGCCCCCAGGATTCTGGAAAGTGCATTTGGCTAGAAGTCAGGAGACCTGGTCCTTCATTCTGTCCTGCTGTTAATAATGCCGGTAATAAAAATAGTTCACACTCCTGTACAAAAAAAAAATATATATATATATATATATATATATATATATATATATATATTCAGCAGCCATATAGAAAATCAATTGACCCTAAATGTGAGGATTTATTTCTAGACCCTCAAGTCTATTCCATTGATCTACATGTATATTGAAATACAAATTCCATAGGTCTTGATTGCTCTCTTGATTACTGCAAGTTTGTAACAAGTGTTGAAATTATGAAGTGTGAGTACTCTGCTTTGTTCTTTCCCAAGATTGTTTTGGCTATTCTATAATCTTGAAATTCTTTATGAACTTCAGGAGTAACTTGTCAATTTTGGCAAAAAGACCAGCTGGTGTTATGGTAGGGATCTCATTGAGTCTGTTCATCAACTTGGAGAATATAGAAATCATAACAATATTAAGTCTTCTGATTCATATACATTGAGTCTCATTTGAAATATTTAGGCTTTCTTAATTTATTCAACAATGTTTATTGCATAATGGAAGATGTACTGTTTTTTTGTAAATTTATTTTTAAGTGTTTCATTCTTGATGCTATTTAAGTGGAGGGTTTTTTTTTAAATTTGTTTTTTTGTAGTTTCTATTTCTCTGCTTGCATTACCCTTCTGCTTTTGCATGTTGTTCTTTTCTTTAACCCACTAGAGCTCATAGCAAATTATTCATAGTTATTTTAAATTTCTGTTCTGCTAATTCCAAAGTGTGTATTATACCTAAGTCTGGTTTTGATGCATGGTTTGTCTCTTCAGGCTGTGTTTTTTTATTTGCTTATTTGTTTTACTTTTGGTGTGTCTTATAATTATTTTCTTGAAAGCCAGAGATGGTATAGTGGATAAGAAGAACTGAGAAAATTGTTCTTTGATGTGAGGTTTTATGTTCATTTGCCAAAGAGTTAGGCTGTGTTTACTGTTTACTGTAGTTATGATTTCAGACATTAAAATTTTCTCTAATGATGTGTTTTGGTCATGCCTGTCGTCTTTGGGTTCTCCTAGAGACTCCTTCTTAAACAGTTCCTTAGCCTTGTAGTTCTTTTTGTTCTATCCTATTGTTATAGAAGTGTCCTACTGGTGTGGTGATAAGCTGCAGTGGGAGGGGAAGCATTCTATAATCCTGTGATTAGATCTTAACCTTTTAGTGAATCTGTGTCCCTGAGATGTGACCATCACAAGTACTTTTTGGCTTTCCCCCTTCCTCAGGTGAAATGGGTTTTACTAGACTCTAACCAATCTCAGACAAAGGAAATACACGACTCCAGCCTACTCTAGCCTTTCTGCTTGGGTAATATTATTTCCCTTAAGAGCAGACCTTTCTTAAGAACAGAGCACTCTGAGCATACTTCCAGAAATAACCCCAGGGATTTTTCTCCAATCTTCAGTCTGAGACCCCTGGTAGGGCTCCTGAAGGTAAAAGTTATGCAAGTGTGTGAGGGTTCCCCCTAAGGCCTCAAGAGAAATTTTAATTTCTCATTATAGACTGCACTCAGTCTCCAGGAATGTGTAAATTCTTCTTTAATGATTTATGACTGTTGCTGTCTCCAATAGTGGCTTCTTTTGTTCCTTGTAAGCTGTGATTTTCTGTATTCAAATGTGTCTCCAATTTTGTATAATGGTGATTTGCCCTGTGACTTAAATTCTCTGATAGGTCTAAGAAAAGTTTTCTATTTCCAGATTTTTTGTTTGTTTTTTTTTGTGTGTGTGTTTGAGGACAGGACAAGGATGACAACTTTTAGGCTTTTTACATGTTGGATTGAAAGCTGGAAGTTCTCAATGGAATTA
>NW_016107645.1:979959-988058 GCF_001604975.1 Cebus imitator
TTTTTTTTTTTTTTTTTTTTGGTAAAGATGGGGTTTCACCATGTTTTCCAGGCTGATCTCAAACTCTTGGGCTCGAGGAATTCACCCACCTTGGCCTACCACAGTGCTAGAATTACAGGAGTAAGGAACTGTGCCCAGCCTGAAATTAGTTTCTTAATTTCATTTTCAGATTGTTCATTGCTAGTGTATAGAAATACGACTGATTTTTGTATTTAGGCATCATATCCTGCAATCATACTGATCTTTTAAATGCATTCCGGTAGGGTATATTTGGGTATGTGTTTGTGTGTTTTTCATCTTCAAATAGAGATGGTTTTACTTTTTCATTTTTAATCATGTTTTTTTATTTCTTTTCTTGACTGATTGTCCCAGCTGAAACCTGTACTGCAATGTTGACTAGAAGAAGCAAGAACAGGCATGGTATTAGATTTTTATTTTAGGGGGAAGTCCTCTATGTTGTATCATTTGTTATAATGGTGTTGGTTTATCATAAATGCTCTTTATGAGTCTGTGAAAATTCTTTTTTATCCCTAGTTTTCTGAGAGTCTTTCTTATGAAAGAATGTGAGATTTTTAATGCTTTTCCTACTATCATGGAGATTAGAAGTTTTTATATTTGTCCTTTAGTCTATTGATATGATGTACTACATGGATTAATTTTTGGATATTAAGACAACCATCAATTTACACAGGAAGTAGAACATGTTTATGCTGTGTAATCTTAGTTATATGTTGCTAGATTTGGTTTACTACTGTTTTGTTGGGTTTTTTTGTATGACTGTGTTCAGGAGGAATATTGGTCCATAGCTTTGTGTTCGTGCTTGTTTTGCTTTTCTTATGAGGTCTTTCTTGCTTGGTTATGTATCAGAATAAGAATGGTCTTATTTTGAGTTGATAATGATTCTTCCTCTTCCTTTATTTTTTGGAAGATTTACGAAGGACTGATATTAATTCATCTTTAAACATTTGGTAGATTTTATCAGTGAAGTCATCTGGGCTTGGTCTTTTATTGTGAGAGGTTTTTAAATTACTAAACTGACTTTATTTATTATACATATTCAGATATTTATTCCTTATCAAGTCATTTTTTATAGCTTATACCCTCTTAATAACTTGTCCATTTCATTAAGATTATTTAGTTTGCTACCAAACAGTTGTTCATAGCATACCTTATTCTTATTTTCCTCTAAGGTTGGAAGTGATACCTCCTCTTTCATTTCTGACTTCAAAAAGTCAGAAATGAAAGAGGAGGTATCACTTCCAACCTTAGAGGAAAATCACTTCTGCATTCATGATTAGCCTAGCTAAAAATTTTTCAATTTGGTTAATCTTTTTAATGAACCAAATTTTTGTTTTGTTGAGCTTCTCTGTATTTTTTATTCTCTACTATTGTTTCCAATCTAATTTTTATTATTTTCTTTTTTCTGTTTATTTAGTTTGCTCTTATTTCTCCAGCTTGTTAAGGTATATGTTTAGGTTTTGATTTGAAATATTTCTTCTTTTTTAATATAGGCATTTATACCTATTAATATTTTACTAAACACTGTAGTAGCTAAGTTTTGTAATTGTTGGTATAATGTTTTTTGTTTTAATTGATCTGAAATGATTTCCTAATCCCCTTGTGATATTTTTTTGTTTGACTCCTTGTTTTTTTAAGAATGTGGGTTTTTTTCTTTTCCTTACATATATTTGTGAATTTCCTAATTGCCCTTCAGTTAATGATTTCTAATTTCATTTCATTGTGGTTAGAAAATATACTTCGTATGATTTTAATATTTTTAATTGCACAAATGCTTGATTTATGACCTAACATGCAATCTATCCTGAAGAATATTCTAAGTGAACCTGAAAATAATGTTTGATATTTTTAGGTGGAGTGTTTTATAGATGTCTGTTTTAGTCTGGTTAGTTAGTAGTTTTGTTCAAGTCCCCTATTTCTGTATTGACTTCCTCTTAGCTACTGTATTCATTATCGAAAGAAGGTGATCACAATATCCAGCTATTAGGGATGAATTGTCTATTTCTCCCTTTAATTCTTTCATTTTTCCACATATATATCAGTCTATGTTGTTAGGTCTATATATGTTTATATTAATAATTGCCATATATTACTGATAGATTAAAATTTATCATTATAAATTTTATCCTGAGTAATATTATTTGTCTTAAAGTCTCTTTGGCCTGATTGTATGTTTTGAGTTATTTGCTTAGTGTTTGCCCAGGGGATTGCAATTAACATATTAATTTATAACAATCTGAGTGGATTAGTAGCAACTTAATGTCAAAGCTTAAAATGCTCTTTGTACTATTATTGTCATACAAACTCATTTTTTACATTATAAGTCAAGAGACACAGTTTTATCATTGTTGCTTGATACCTTTGTTTTTAAATCAGATAGGAAAAGAAAATTATTACAAAACAAGTCTATTTATACTATCTTTTACGTACGTATCTTTACCTATGTACTCTGACTAGTGCTTTTATTTGTTTTTGTGGTTTTCAATTCCTGTCCAGTATTTCCCCCCTTTTTTTTTCACATTGAAGGACTCCATTTATGTTTTAAATAATTTTAATTTATATTAAGGGAAATAAACCAGCAATGACATCTCTCACTTTTTGTTTATTTTGGAATGTATGTTTTTCTTAAGATTTGAATGACAAAATGAATAAATATAGAATTTTTAGTTGGCAATCTTTTTCTTTTGGTACTTTGAATATGTCATTCCATTACCTTCTGTACTCCATGGTTTCTAATGAGTAGTTAGCTGTTCATCTTATTGAGGATTCTTGTGCTCTAGAAGTTTTCAGGCTCTTTTTTTTTATTGTTATTTTTATTTTCTCTCTCTCTGCATTCAGTCTTTGGCTTTTGACGGTTTGACTATGATGTATTTATGTGTGACTCTCTTTGAATTTATCCAAATTGAAGTCTTTTTTACTTCCAAAAATGTAGATTAGTATTTTCCATTACATTTTTAAAGTTTCTGTTGAAATTCTTCAAATATTTTTTGTGCTATATTCTCTGTTTTCTTTTTCTTGGCATCTCATTCAACATGCATAAATTAGTATGCTTCATAGTATCCCATGCATCTCTGAGCCTTTGTTCATTTGTCTTTATTTGATTTTCTATCTATTTCAGACTGGATAATCATTAATGGATCTGTCTTTAAGTTCACTGGTTCATTATTCTGACAGTTGAAATCTGCTGCCAACAATTTCTTGCAAATTTTGTATTTAATAAGTGTACAGCTTATGACCAAATTTCTATTAGTACTTTTTTTTGGTTATAATGTCATTCCACTGAATCTATTTACTAATTTTTTTAATAATTGCTAACCCTTTATTAATATTCTCAGTTTGGAGAAATCAATCCTAGACTTTATTTATTTGGATGTGGTTTTCCTTAGTTCTTTAAACATATTTATAACAGGTCATTCAATGTCTTTTTCCAGTAAGTCCATCATCTAGCCCTTCTCAGAAACAATTTTAGTTGACTGTTTATTCACTTGTATTCAGACCATACTTTCTTGTCTCATTGGGCACCAATTTTTAACTGCACATTTTAAATTAATAATATGCCAACATTGTAAATCAAATGCCCCTCCCGTCTTGCTTTTGTTGTTGCTAGTACTTGGTGGTGTTTTTGTTGCTGTTTCCTTTTCGTGCCTTTTGTGGACAAATTTTGTATAGTCTTTTTAGTCATGAGTAACTACTAAAGTATTTATTGAGAGGGTTTGGTGTCTGCTAATGGTCAGAGTATTGATTTCCTTGAATCGCTTCAATCAGTATGTTTCCCACCCACTGCCAGTGGGCTCTCTACTTGTGTTGGGGATGACTTCAATCTTTCGCTGTTTACACCTCTATTTTAATCTTAACTTTTTAATTATGAAAGGCTCAACAACAGTCAAAGTGAGAAGTTATGACATTTTCAAGTCTTTTCTGGGTTTGCACACAGACTTTTACATGCATGCACCTTTCTAGAGCCCCAGAAATATGTTAGACCTTTTTAAAGTTCATTATTTTTCTCATCTTTAAGGGTTTTGGTGGCTTGCCTCTTATTTGCTTCAAATGATGTCACCACATCAAGAAGTTATGGTTTAAACAATTGTTTCTGATTGTTTTCAACAAATGCCCTGTGAATAGAACTTCTTACTGCATGAACTCTGAGTCAGGGCAAGTAAAGACCAAGCCTCATAAAAACAGCTTTTCCCTGAGGAAAAGCCAAAGAGATCAACTAGTAACATTTATATAATGATAAACATCCTCAATATCCAAACTCCCTCTTCCCCATCCTACGTATGCATGGTTGCTGATTTTTACAGCTACTACAGTTTTGAGTTTGCTTATTTTTAAGTAGACAGAACTAAGGTGAGGGGGTGAGAATACAGTTAGTGAAAATGCCATAAAGCTCACTGTTCTTGCCAATATTTATTCACTTATTTTGAATAAATTTTTCTAGCATTTCTGTAAGCCTTTACAAATGTCAGGAATAACAACAAAGTAAATTTTGACAATTATTTGTTAGTGCTCTAATTTCTTTTAGAGAGGAGTGTGTTTTCAAATATCCCAATTCTACCATTCTGGAAGTGTTTTCAAGTCTTTAACTGCCTTGATACCAGAAATGAAGTTAGATTTATAAAAGGGGACTAATTTTTGGCCTACTCACAAATATCTTTGCCAAATGCTTTTCTTCTCTGAGATAATCATATTAGCATACAATGTTTATCTTCTTGCTCAAAATGTGCATTCATGTGGAAAATATTCTTAAAAATATTCACAGTATGTAGCATCCTGCAACTTGAATGATTTTACATAGAAAGAAATGGGCATTCCCCCATGGATATAAATGCACTTACATACATTTATCGACTTAGAAAACTTATTCTTTAATCACTCTCATAATTCCACAGGATGGATCTGTTTTTCTCCTTGAGACCAGATATTCGGGTTTATAGCATATTTTTTAAACACTAAATACAAAACAACAAGTAGATTTACATACTGCTGCCCTCATTCCTATAGAGGAAGGTTCATTAGAGAAGAGTTAATGAATCAAATGTGTGTGTCAATTCATTTAATAAAAAACTTCTGAATGTTAACTTTTATGCATATGTATAGATATTACAGTGAAAAAAATTGTATCTATTTCTAAAACAACTTTTTTTCTATATAAAAGTAAGGATATTTTTCTATTCATCTCTTTATTGAAAATTTGCATTTCTGTTTCTGCCCTCATCTTTCTTACCTGTTCAAATTCTGTGCTTATTTATGATTGAACGTTTATTTTTCTTACCAATTTGTAGGAGTGCTATAATTATTATGTTTATGTAGTTAATATCACTACCTCCTTTCCTTTGTGATTTCTGAAATTTCAATTCTGATTTAGACTCTCACCTATTTTACATTTTAAACAAAAGTCTCATACATTTACTTTTCATATATTTGACAGATAATATTCAAATACAATTATACAATATATTTATAATTTATTTTGGTACATGGTTTATGGTAGCATTGTAGTTTTATTTTCTTTTGGATACCTAGCTTATTCTGCAAACATTATTTATTAAATAATTTATTTTATTTTTATTAAATTTTCTCAGTTACTTATATTATTATTTTCTTTTTGTTTGTTTTTTAAAACGCTTTTTTATTGATGCATAATAGATGCACATAGTTTTGAAATACACGTGATAATTTAATACATTCATGTAATTGGTAAAGATCAAATCACTGTACTTGACATATCCATCACCTGAAATATTTGTCTTTTCTTTACTCTAGAAACATAACCAGAATAAATTATTTTGGAATGTACAGTACATTATTGTAAACTGTAGTTAGCCCACTGATCTATCTAGTACTAACTTTTATTTCTCTTGTCAAATCGTGTATTTGTACCCATTAATCAACTGCTCCTCATCCATTTCTTCTCTGAAGCAGTCTACCTTCTATTTTCATAAAATCAATTTTTTTCAGCTCTCATATGTGAGTGAGAACATGTCATATTTGTCTTTCTGTGCTTGGCTTATTTTTCTTACCACAGTTACCTTCAGTTCCATGCATGTTGCTGAAAATGACAGAATTTCAATCTTTTTAATGGCAGGATTGTATTTTATTGTGTATATACACCACATTTTTTTCTGTTTTTTTTTTTTGTTTGTTTGTTTGTTTGTTTCAGGATACATGTGCAGAGTGTGAAGGTTTGTTACATACGTGTACGTGTGCCATGGTGGTTTGCTGCACCTATGGACCCATCCTCTATGTTCCCTCTTCTAACCCCCCACCCTCCAACGGGCCCTGGTGTATGTTGTTCCCCTCTTTGTGTCCATGTATTTTCAATGTTCAACTCTCACTTATCAGTGAGAACTTGCTGCATTTGGTTTTCTTTCCTGTGTTAATTTGCCAAGTATGATGACGGCTTCAGCTTCATTCAAGTTCCTGCAAAGACATAATCTCATTCCTCTTTATGGTAGTGTAGTATTTCATGGTATCTATACACACACACACACACACACACACACACACACACACACACACCCCATTTTCACATACAGTTTATCACTGATGGGCATTTGGGTTGGTCCCTTGTCTGTGCTATTGTAAATAGTGCTACAATAAACATATATGTGAATGTGGCTGTATAGTAGGATAATTTATATTCCTTTGGGTATATACCCAGTAATGGGATTCCTGGGTCAAATGGTATTTCTGTTTCTAGATCCTTGAGTTATCACCATACTGTCTTCCACAATGGTTGAACTAATTTACATTCCCAGCAACAGTGTAAAAGTCTTCCTATTTCTACAAAGCCTTGCCAGCATCTATTGTTTCCTGGCTTTTTAAAAATCACCATTGTGACTGGTGCGAAATGGTATCTCATTGTGGTTTTGATTTGCATGTTTCTGATGATCAGTGATGTTCAGCTTTTTTTTTGTATGTTTGTTGGCCATGTAAATGTCTTTTTTTTTTTTTTTTGAGAAGCCTGTGTTCATATCCTTTGCCCACGTTTTGATGGGGCTGTTTGTTATTTTCTTGTAAATATGTTTAAGTTCCTTGTAAATTCTGAATATTAGCCCTTTGTCAGATGTGTAGATTGCAAGAATTTTCTCCCATTCTGTAGGTTGTCTGTTCACTCTGATGATAATTTCTTTTGTGTGCAGAAGCTTTTTATTTAGTTAGATCCCATTTGTAAACTTTGACTTTTGTTGCAATTGCTTTTGGCATTTTTGTTATGAAGTATTTGCCCATGTCTATGTCCTGAATGGTACTGCTTAGGTTTTCTTCTAGGGTTTTTATGTTTTTAGGCTTTACATATAAGTCTTTAATCTATCTGGAGTTAATTTTTGTGTAAGGTGTAAGGAAGGGGTCAAGTTTTAGTTTTCTGCATATGGCTAGCAAGCAACTTTTACTGAACAGGAGATTCTTTCTCCATTGCTTGTTCTGGTTAGGTTTGTTGAAGATCAGATGTTTCTAGATTTGTGGTGTTATTTCTGAGGTCTTTGTTCTGTTCCATTGGTCTATATGTCTGTTTGGTACCAGTACCTTGCTGTTTTGGTTACTGTAGCTTTGTAGTATAGTTTGAAGTCAGGTAGCATGATGCCTTCAGCTTTGTTATTTTTGCTTAGGATTGTTTTAGCTATACAGAGTCTTCTTTGATTCCATATGAAGTTTAACATAATTTTTTCTAATTCTTTGAAGAATGTCAATGGTAGTTTGATGGGAATAGGGTTTAATTTATGAATTACTTTGGGCAGCATGGCCATTTTCAGGAGATTAATTATTCATATACATGAGGATAGAATGTTTTTCCATTTGTTTGTGTTCTCTCTTATTTCCTTCAACAGTGGTTTGTAGTTCTTGAAGAGGTCCTTCATATCCCATGTTAGCTGTATTCCTAAGTATTTTATATTTTTTTATTTTTTTTTCCCATTTATTTATTTTATTGTGTTTTAGGTTTTGGGGTACATGTGAAGAACATGCAAAATTGTTGCATAGGAACACACATGGCAGTGTGATTTGCTGCCTTCCTCCCCATCACCTACATCTGGCATTTCTCCCCCTGCTATCCCCCCCCAGCTCCCCACCCCCCACCGTCCCTC
>NW_016107645.1:989314-1084391 GCF_001604975.1 Cebus imitator
GTACTGAGCCTTTTTTGGTTGGTAGGCTATTAATGATTGCCTCAGTTTCAGAGCTTGTTATTGGTTTATTCAGGGATTGACTTCTTCCTGGTTTAGTCTTGGTAGGGTGAATGCATCCAGGAATTTATCCATTTCTTCTAGATTTTCTAGATTATTTGCATTATAGGTGTTTATAATATGCTCTTATGGTAGTATGCATTTCTATGAGATCAGTGGTGATTCCCTTTATGTCTATTTGATTCTTCTGTCTCTTCTTTATTAGTCTAGCAAGTAGTCTATTTCTTTAATTTTCTCAAAAAACCTGCGCCTAGACGCATTAATATCTTGAAGCATTTTTCATGTTTCTATCTCCTTCAATTCTTCTCTAATCTTAGTTATCCCTTGTATTCTGCTAGCTTTTGGATTAGTTTGCTCTTGAGTCTCTAGCTTTTTGAATTGTGCTGCTGGGGTGTCAATTTGAGATCTTTCTAGCTTTCTGATATGGACATTTAGTGCTATAAATTTTTCTCTTAACAGTGCTTTAACTGTGTCTCAGAGATCCTGGTACATTGTCTCTTTATTCTCATTGATTTGAAAGAACTTCTTGATTTCTACCTTAATTTCCTTATTTACCCAGGAGTCATACAGGAGCAGGATGTTTCAATTTCCATGAAATATTGTGGTTATGAGTGAGTTTCTTAATCCTGTGCTCTAATTTGATTTCACTGTGGTCTGAGAGAGTGCTGTTATGATTTCACTTATTTTGCATTTGCTGAGGAGTGTTTTACTAAAAATATGTGATCAATTTTAGAATAAGTGCCATGTGGCACTGAGGAGAATGTATATTCTGTTGATTTTGGGTAGAGACTTCTGTACACATCTACTAGGTCTACTTGTTCCAGAGCTGAGCTTAAATCCTGAATATCCTTGTTAATTTTCTGCCTGTTGATCTGTCTCATACTGATATTGGAGTGTTAAGTCTCCCACAAGTATTGTGTGGGAGTCTAGTCTCTTTGTAGGTCTTTAAGAACTTGTTTTATGAATCTGGGTGTTCCTGTATTGGCTGTATATATATTCGGAATAGTTAGCTCTTCTTGTTAAATTGTGCCTTTTACCATTATATAATGCCCTACTTTGTCTGTTTTTATTTTTGTTTGTTTAAAGTATTTTGTCAGAGACTAGGATTGTAACTCCTACTTTTTTTTTTTTTTCTTTCCATCTGCTTGGTAAATTTTCCTTTATCCCTTTATTTTGAACCTGTGTGTGTCCTTGCATGTAGGGTGGGTCTCCTGAATATAGCACATCAGTGGGTCTTGACTCATTATCCAATTTGCCATTCTGTGTCTTTTAATTTTTGGCATTTAGCCCATTTACATTTCAGGTTAGTATTATGTGTGAATTTGATCCTGTCATCATGCTGCTATTTGGTTATTTTGCACACCATTTGATGCAGTTTATTCATTGTGACATTTGTTTTTATATTTTGGTGTGTTACTGCAATGGCTGGTACCAGTTTTTCCTTTCCATATTTAATATTTCTTTCAGGAGCTCCAGCAGGGCAGGCCTGCTGGTAACAAAATCCCACAGGATTTGCTTGTCTGGAAAGGATTTTATTTCTCCTTCACTTATGAAGCTTAGTTTCACTGGATATGAAATTCTGGGTTGAAAATTATTTTCTTAAAGAATGTTGAATATTGGCCCCCAGTCTCTTCTGGCTTGCAGAGATTCTGCTGATAGGTTCACTGTTAGTCTGATGGGCTTCCCTTTGTAGGTGACCTGGCCTTTCTCTCTGGCTGTGCTTAACAGTTTTTCCTTCATTTCAACCTCGGAGAATCTGATGATTATGTGTCTTGGGGTTGATCTTCTCATAGGGTATGTTAGTGGTATTCTCTGTAATTCCTGAATTTGCATGTTGGCGTATCTCGCCAGGTTGGGGAAGTTCTCCTGGATAATATCCTGAAGTGTGTCTTCCAGCTTGTTTCTATTCTTCCTTCTCCTTCTGGTACTCCAGTCAATCATAGGTTCAGTCTTTTCACATAGTGCCATATTTCATGGAGGCTTTGTTCATTGCTTTTCATTGTTTTTTCTCTATTCTTGTCTGCATGTCTTATTTCAGTAAGGTGATCCTCACACTTTTATACCCTTTCTTCTGCTTGATCAATTTGGCTGTTGATACTTGTGTATGCTTCATGAAGTTCTTGTGCTGTGTTTTTCAGCTCCATCAGGTTGTTTATGTTAGTCTCTAAACTGGTTATTCTAGTTAGCAGTTCCTCTTCTTTTATCAAGGTTCTTAGCTTCTTTGCATTGTGTTAGAACAAGCTCCTTTAGCTCATTATAGTTTTTTACTACCTATCTTCTAAAGCCTACTTCTGTCAGTTTGTCAATCTTTTCCCCTGTCCAGCTCTGCTCCCTTGATGGAGAGATGTTGTGATCATTTGGAGGAGAGAGACACTCTTACTTTTTGGGTTTTCAGCATTTATTCATTAATTAATTCTTTCTCATTTTTGTGAATTTGTCTAGTTTCAGTCTTTGAGGCTGCTGATCCTTGGATGGGGTTTTTGTGGGGGACGTTTGTTGTTGTTGCTGTTGTTATTGTTTTTGATGCTCTCGTTGTTGCTTTCTGCTGATTTGTTGTTCTTTCAGTAGTCAAGTCCCTCTTCTGTAGGGCTGCTGCAGTTTGCTGGGGGTTCACTTCAGGCCCCATTAATCTGATTTGCTCCATTGCCTGGAGATGTTACTCAAGGAGGCTGGTGAACAACAAAAATGGGTTCCTGCTCTTTCTTTTGGGACCTCTGATCTTGAAGGGCACCAACCTGATGCCAATAGGGTCTCTCCTGAATAGGGTGTCTGGCAACCCCTGGTGGAGGGTCTCACCCAGTTGGGTAGGTTGGGGAGCAGGGCCCATTTAACAAAGCACTTCGTCCCTTGGTGGGGAGGTTGTGCTTTGCTGGGGGGAACCTACTCTTCTGGGCTGGTTGGATTCCTCAGAACTACCAGGAGGCGAGGCTACCTCTGCTGGTTTGTAGAGACTGTGGCCATTCCCTACCCCCCAGGAGCTCAGGCCCAGGGAGATCCAAAATCTGTCCCTGAGCCTCTGGCTGGAGTTATTGGAGGTCCTACAAGGAAGCCCAGCCCAATGAGGAAGGATGGGTCCTGTTAAAGCCTGAAGAGGCACTCTGGTCGCAGACTGCCACAACCTGTGTGTTGGGCTGTGGGGACAAATCTTGGGACCAAACCATCCAGCCTTCCTGGCCCAGAAGGGGAAAAGTACAGCCTGGAACTATAGGAATAGATGCCACCCTTCCACAGCCCAAGTGCTTACTGTGTTAAGCAGTTGCAAGTCCCATTGCTGGCTGCTGCCCCTTCGCCAAGGAGCTCAAACAGCCTAGACAGCAGGCAGCTGCAGTTGGTGCTGGTCACCCCTCTCCCCAGGAGATCATTAGGATTAAGCAGATTCCAGATGAGAGGCTGTAAGAATCTGCGATTTTAGGAGTTGGGAAGCTAGATCCCGGTGGCCTGGGTTCACGAGTGGGATCTTCCATCCATGGGTTGCACAGTTCCCTGAAAAAAGCAGATTCCTTGGCCGGGTGGCATGCTCACTTACCACCTCCCTTGCCTGGGTGGAGGGGTTCTCTTTTTCCGTGTGGCTCTCAGATG
The DNA here is from genome assembly GCF_001604975.1 of Cebus imitator. Lineage (NCBI taxonomy): Eukaryota > Metazoa > Chordata > Mammalia > Primates > Cebidae > Cebus > Cebus imitator. Next base: position 992,951 of record NW_016107645.1, read on the forward strand.
GGCCGCCATAACACGTTGCTCTTCCTTCTTTGCGTGAGTCAGGCCAGACTTCTAGTCAATTTTGATGAGAGAACCTGGATACGTTTGTTGTCAGTGATGTATTCACATGCTTTTTATGGTTGTTTTTTGGTGAAGCCTCCGAATGCCAGTGCTTCTAGTTGGCCATCTACGCCCCACCCCTAAATTATTCCTTTCTATGAATTAAGTTCAACTATACCTTTGTGTTTATTTATGAAATTTTTACTTGTTTCTTAGAGCTTATTTGGCTAATTCTAGGTAAATATACTGTTATTCATAATGTTTTAAAGTCAAGAAAAAGTGTTTCTCATCATTTTTCTCAGCATTTTATTTGGTACTTAGATATCTGTTTTACTATATCACACCAAAGTTATTTGTTAGGTTTTTGTAAAATCAAGATTTTGTTGGAAATTGCATTGCATTTGTATATTAATTTGGGAAAATAATTCATTTATAAATATACAATACCTCATGCATGAGCACAGGATAGTCTCTATTTGCTTGTGGTTCTTTTATGTAATTTTCAATACATTTTATACTTTAAAATAAATTATGATCTTAAACTATTTTATTTGTCATATCTTTCTTCTTTTGAGAAGGGGAAAAGGATTATACAAAAATTGCTCCAATATAGATAACTTACATGATTTTTTAGGATTTTTAAAGGATTTTTTTAACTCTTTAGTAATTTCTAGGGTTGTCCAAAGTGCATCATAATATCTGTAAATAGAGTTTACTTTTATATTTCTTATAGAAAATTAATATTTATTAATTTATATATCCTACTGCCTTAAATTATTAAAACTATTCTGAGTAATAATTGTGAATGAGAAGTCCTGATTTCTATTTTACTTTTTAAAATTAATTAATTAGTTATATATTTATATGTTGTATGTCCAATTACCCTTGTGTTCTAGGAATAAAGTTAATTCGGTCATGGTGTTTTATTCTTGTAATACATGGCTGGCTTCGCTTTGCTGGTATTTAGCTTTCAATTTTGTATCCATGTATACAAGTAATATGTATACCATGTTTTTATTGTATTATGTTTATTAGCTTTAGCTATTAATAGGTTTTGTTGTTATTAATTTAGCTAATAATACGTTTTGTTGTTACTTTGTTTTGTTTTAGGTTTCATAAAATAAGTTTTAGAATATTGTACATTGTTCAGTTGTTTAATATTATTTATATAAAATAGGTATAATTTCTTATGTTAAGGTCAGTAGAACATACCTGGAAAGTCATATGGGCCTTCGGACGTTTTCTAACATCAGATTATGTTTCCCATATTTTCTATGACTATTGGACTCCTCAGGTTCTCTATCTTTTGATATTTAATTGGAGAACATTATATTCTGTTGAAAATCATCCTCTTTCTTTAAGTTTTTTAATTTTCATGATCAAATTTACCCGTATTTTTAAAATTTTTTGTAAATACCTCCTCTGTGTACATACTTACATATCATTTGTTACATAGAATGTACGTTTTTACTTCTCTCATTTAAAAAATAATCATCCTTTCTACTAGTTTGCCTGTTTGAATTTTTTTTTTCAAACAGCCTTCTCTTAGTTTTATTTATTTGTATGCTATACTTTTGGACTTTTTGCTTCATTAATGATAATTTTTTACTTCTTTAATTCTCCATCCTGTTATTTTGGATGATTTTGATGCTTCCTGTGTCTCAGAGGTTTTGCAGTTAAACTTGATTGTTGATATAATTAGGATTCAGAAGCAATTAGATGTGGCTAATATCTTATCTGTAACATTGCTTAAACATGACTTTGTGGAGCTCTTGTGGAGACGGTAACTTTTTCCTGAATGTTTGAATCAGCTTTGAACTAATGCAGTCAATTTACCTGTAATCCAGGAGGCTGCAAGAAGATAGGTCCCATGGTAAATAAATGCAATTCTTATATCTGGATTCATAAAAATCATCTGCTAAACACTTAAGACATTACATTATATTAGCTTACAGTAAGTACTCTGCTTTTTCATATTGCCTCACACTAATTATTAAGCTTTAGTTGCAAATGTATTTTAAATCTTAAGAGCAATCCAAATGGCAGTTTTATTGTTTACTGTGGTCATTGCTGACTATAGTATATTGTTTGCTGACTCAGCTTAAATTTAGAAAATGTGCACATATTTTGGATTTCTTCCCAGAAAGTAATGTGGCTTCAGGTCATATAAATGCATAACAAATCCCCTTGGATTTAGAAATTTGTGCAATTTCATTTGGCATTGCAGATTAGCAGTTAATCTTTCTTTCTTAGCTAGGTTTAAATCCTGGAACAATTTGTAACTGCTTAGAAGTAATAGTTTTATCTGGACACTGATTAAATTGCTGGAAAGCAAGAAATGAGGTCCATACAAAGAATATTTGCCTGGAGCCAAGGAGAGAAATATGTAATAACTTTAAAAACCACAAAAAAAAAAGAAAAATGTCCATTTGTTTATCTGGTATTCAAATGGATGCAATAAGTCATTAATATACATGGAAAGGATTTCAGAGAAAATGGTTTTGGTAGCAGATTCCTGTCCTTGGCATCTGTGATAGAGGGTGGATGATTTGTGAGTCAACTGTACTGCAGTAGAAACAACATTGGGTTTCATGTTAGTACATGTAGTTTCAAATCCAGGAGCTGCTATTCACTATTTCTGTGAACTTAATAGTCACTTTCATTCGGAAGCTTCATTTTCACATGCATATAAAGTTTTACAAATATCAGTACTTTGTATAAGAGGTCAATTCAATGACTGTCCTGGTTTTGCAGTGAAAATGAACAGGCCTGTACAGTGAGGAGACAGAGTGCTATAGTAACAAGGGCATTGGAAAAGGATCCCGGCAAATCTTTAAGAAGTGGGACAGAATTGGTTCCTAGATGGGGAAAACCAAGGGTGGTATATTAATAACAGATGAAAATAAGGAAAATAATTAAATTACTTTTACCTGGGAAAAGAAAATCTTCACCACATTGTCAGAACCACACACAGACTGCTGTGATGACTGGTCACCAGTCAGATCACCAGGAGGCTCTCTCACTAAACATTTGGGATATTTGCAAGTTTTAGTCAAGAACGCCTGGCATCAGAGTAGAGATTCTTTTCCCTTACAATGTTACTTTCTAGAGCTTGAGGATTTAGTTCTAATACCTATTATTGTGGGATTGCTAATTATAGGTGAATGACTCAGTTCTTCAAGTTCTAGTTTCTGCATGTTTATAAAGGTGGTGATGATGCCTTCTTGTTAGAGCAAGAATGGTAGGATATAATGTGTGCTTACATTCACTAACCTGCTACTTTGCCTACCACAAATTAATGATTGATGCATGTGAATTACCTTTCCTGCTGACTACTTGCTGTGTTTCATTAGGCATTCATTCGATTAATAGTCATTGATTCTGACTCTATGCTAGAGACAGTACTCAGTGTTACACCTGAAGCAAGGTTCCTAGTCCCAGCATAATGGAGCTTGCGAATGAAAGAGGGAGGTAGACATTGAATGAGTCATGCTAGTAAACATAAATATAAATTGTAAGATGGAATTTGCAGGACTGATAGAAAGTACTTTGGCCTGGTTAAGGATGCATTCACAGAGAAATGGCAATTAACTGGGATCTCCAATATCAGTAAGAGTTAATAAGGCAAAAGATGGGTTTAGTGAGAAGGATGTCCATTTGGAAGCATAACATGGGCAAAGTACTGGCTTCAACAAGGATTATGGTACATTTGAGCAACTAAGGAAACAGCAAGGTGGCTGGAGTTCAGAGAGGAATTGGAGATGGTGCAGCATGGTATCCATGCTCTTCTGCTTCTGCTTATTTTAAGGCTCAGCGTTACCTATGGAAAGAAAAATAGAGTCTACACATTATCAAATTCATCAGCCAGAAATCATACTAGAAATGAAAAATAAAGCCTTCAGGTGAGGAATATTGAGCACCAAAGATCTTTCTATGTGGATTTTTTTTTTTAATGAAATGAGATACATCTGGGAGGCAGGTGCATAGAAGTCATTTGGAAGTGACATCTAACAAGCCTGTTCTGTCAGCTGGTTTTTGTTCTAGGCTGAACCTGAAGTTGATATAATTGAGCTCAGTGTGTATCTTTCCTTAGAGGGAGACAAGTCACTAGAATAATAAATCACCAGAGGAACCTTCAATAGATAATACTGGATGTCTTTGACTTTTACACACCTCCCTGGCATTTAGATTTGAATCTGATACTCAGAGAAGAAAGGGTTATAGATCACAATGTGAGTTTTCAACAGCATATCTGTAGACCTTACAGGAGGAATAAAGAGTGGGAGAGGGAGAGAAAAAGCCCTGGACAACTTCTGTGATGTTAGGATTCAGGGGATGCTCTTGGGTATTTCCTTCGTTATGATAGCCCACTTGACACATCACTATTACAAGTGATAAGTAGCCTAGGACAAAACCACCAGCTTGGGTATTTGGGTGGTCACTCATGTAATAAATATTTATTGGACACCGAATATTGTTCTAGGTGATAAAAAAGATAATTATGTTTGGGTGCTAGACATGTGGACAATTACAATAATATAGATTAAATTTTGAGAACATATAGTGTCAGGCATTTTGATAAGTGATTTTGATCAAATATCTCATCTTTTACAACCATTTTTTTTCATATAGGATATAGGAAAACCAAGACTTCAAGAACTCTAGTAACTTAATCAAGTACCCACAGTTTATAGGTAGCAAACCTAGGATTAAATCCAGCTTCCTCTTCTGTACAGATCATCCTCCTAATCACTGTTGTATATTATTCCAATGAAATATGTTCATCAAAGTGTATGCAAAATGCCAAGGGAGCATCTAGGAAGAATTATGTGATTCTGACTGAAAGACCTAAGGAAAGGTTTAAAGAAGAGGCGGTATCTGTGCTCTAGCTCAATATTCTTTATCTGGGCCAATTGCCTTCAAACCCTGGAAATTAACTATGATGTGATGAACACAGAGTTCCTCCATGGTGCTTTCATTATGAAGAAATGTAAGAGATGAATTGGTCACCTCTGGGGATAATAGGGAACATATCCGTTATCATAAATACTGGGAAATAAAAGGAAAGCAATAATCTGTGCTTCTCTATATCAAAGTAATAAATAAATCTATATCCCAGCTAATAAATGAAAGAACAAATGACAGACTATTGAAATTTGGCAGTCCTTCTCCAGCAATAAATTAACTTGTTCATTCTCTCAAAAAATTATTCTTGTTTGTTTGTTTTTGTTTTTGAGATGGAATCTTGCTCTATCGCCCAGACTGGAGTGCGGTGACATGAAATCAGCTCACTGCAACCTCCGCCTTCTGGGATCAAGTGATTCTCCTGCCGCAGCTTCCAGAGTAGTGGGGATTATAGGCACGTGCCGCTAAATCCATATAATTTTTGTATTTTTAGTAGAGGCAGGGTTGGCCAGGTTAGTTTTGAACTCCTGGCATCAGGTGATCTGCCCACCTTGGCCTCCCAAAGTGCTGGGATGACAAGCATTAGCAACCATGCCTAGCCCCCGAAATTATTCTGATGTGACTAAAGAAATTTAGATAATTTATGAGCTGCATTCTATATACAGAATGAGACAAACAATTGATAAATAAATAACTGATATATAATTTAACTTGTGACTAGTGCTACAGTGAAGATTCACCAATAGAAAATACTAAGGTGCAGGGGGCAAAATGAGGAGAAGGCCCTGTTGGTTAGAAGGTGCTGGAAAGGACCAAGGAAAAGTCATCAGCCATGTAGAGCTACCAGAAGTTTCCAAGGCAGACAAAAAGACAGGTGTCAACGCTCCAATGCACATTCAGGACATAGGAACAGAAAAGCTTTTATTGAAATTATATTATCAGAAGCATATAAAAAAAAGTTGAAAATTGCCTCTATTTTCAGATTTGTTGATTTAATTTTCCCTTCCAAATGTTTACAATAAAGAGTGCTACAGGTCAAACCCTTGACTGATATTATTATCAGATTCTTTGTAAAATTGCTTAATACAGAACCAACAAAGATGGATTTGCATAAGCAGTGATCTGAATGCATGTAACATGTGAAAGAATAAATGCTACACAGGCTGATTAAATATTTAAGGGGAATGAAGGGTTTAATTTAGTTTCAAAAGCCATGCTACAGAGACAGTTGAGAGGCTAATTAATATCCTTTATCTAACTCCAATGCACAAAGCATTTGGAAGGTCTAAGTTTCTTCTTTTCTTAAGCAAATTATTTATAGAGGCTTTCCCCAAGACAGTTTTTTGCTTGTTTGTTTAAGGTACCCTACTACCTCCCTCAAAATTACATAGTTAAATCCCATTATTTGAACTGCCTTGGCAGATGGCTCCCAAACTGTATGTATCCCTTCTAGATACACACCAGGGTGGTCGACCCAAGTACCCAAAAGGGCATAAACATTTGAAGGAGATAGTAGGAAATTAGAGTATTGTGGATGTGCATTCCTCACCTAAAGGCCTTTGCAATGATCTGTTTTACTCATCTGTTTTTTATTGTGTTGAACAAATAGGACATAGCTTTGAGTTTTCCTTGACGGCAGAATGTTAGCATGTCACTTCTATACTAGATTCATCTAGAGAAGAATATAGTAGCATGACTTCTTAGAGACTCGCTGTGTCTAAAATGAAGTTTTCTCATTAAATCCCTTTCTCCTGCTCTTTCCCCTGGCTTGTTGGTTGGTATAGTTATCCAAATACTTTCTCCTGCTAAAAACTTGGGGAATAATTTGAATTTTTCTCTCCTTTCCACCTGTCATACTGCTCAAACACCAAGACTCACTGATTCTAGACCTAAACATGTACTGAGAGCCAGCTCCTTTTCTCTTCTCTGTTGTAGTCCAGTAAAATCACTCCTGAACTTGTGTAACTCTATTTTACTGATTTGAGTCTTTCTATTTCATCCTCCAGAAGTCCACCAGCCTGAATTTATTAAAAGTCTCATCATAGGGAGGGGAACATCACACACTGGGGCCTGTTGGGTGGTGGGGGACTAAAGAAGGGGTAGCAGGGGATAGGGGACTTGGGGAGGGATAACATTAGGAGAAATACCTAATGTAGGTGATGGGGGGATGGATGCAGCAAACCACCATGGCATGTGTATACCTATGTAACAATCGTGCACGTTCTGCACATGTACCCCAGAACTGAAAGTATAATGAAAAATAAAATAAAATGAAAACATCAAAAAAGAAAAGTCTCATTTCATTACGCTGGGTAAAGCCTTCCACTGAGTACAGAACCAGTTCATTTCTAGATTTACGTTCAAGATACTTGCTCTCTGGCCTCAATGAACCTAACTGTAATGTGCTGCTTTGGCCATCAACACTCAGATACTTAAGTGGGGATTAATATCCTTGCTCAGATTATCGGCGTTCCTAAGACCACACCCTCACTTGTGATACCAAGACTTTTCACTCACTATGAAGACCTGCCATTTCCCTCATCTATCTCCCACTTATTTGTTCATGACCCAGCTTAATGTAGGCTATGCAGTTCATTCCCCAAGGGAAGAAACTATGGATTTTAAAATCACACAGTACTGCCACAAAGTAGGGATTTAATAATTATGTAAAGGAATATAAATGATTCTATTATAAAGATACATACACATATATGTTCATTGCAGTGCTATTCACAATAGCAAAGACAATAGGATCAACACAAATGCTCATCAGTATTAGACTGGGTAAACAAAATGTGGTATATATACACCATGGAATACTAAGCAGCCATAAAAAAGGAATGAGCTCATGTCTTTTTCAGGGACATGGATAGAGCTGGAAGTCATTATCCTCAGCAAACGAATGCAGAAACAGAAAAACAAACACCACATGTTCTCACTTATAAGTGGGAGCTGAACAATGGAACACATGGACACATTGCGGAGAACAACACAGACTGAGGCCTTTCAGGGAGAGGGAGTGTGGTGGGTAGACAACCAGGAAGAATAGCTAATAGATGCTTGGCTGAATTCCTGGTTGATGGGTTGGTCTTTGCAGCAAACTGCCATGGCACATATTTATCTATGTAACAAACCTGCACATCCTGCACATATACCCCGGAACTTAAAAGTGGAAGAAAAAAGAATTCAAAACTGATTCCCACAATGTCCCCTAGCCCCATTCCTGAAAATCTGGTGAAATTTTGACTCTGAATTGGAAATTGTATTTTTCAAAGAAGGCAGATTTCTTGTTCCTTAAGAATCTCCCGGAAATGGAAGATGCTATGTCATTAGACAGACCCTCCCCTGATGGCAGCTCCAGAATGTCAGAAAAATGGATCAAGAGGACAGTAATTAAGAGTTTTCTGATATGAGGAGAAGAAAGACAGAAATCCCAAACAAAACTTGGTTACTGAGGCTGTTGCTGCTACTTTGCAAACTGCAAGAAAACAACAATATCTCACATGGCACTCTCTAGAAATGGAGACAGTGGGCATAAATGGATGCTTCTCCCAAATTATGGTAAATACAGAGTGCCAAAATTAACTTTTTTCTTTCTGAGAATGTTTTTCTATTTGAATTTAAGTTTATAGGCCATGGAGTGCAGGCAACCAGCAGTCGGGAGGCCAGGCACAGTGACCCATGCTTGTAGTTCCAGCACTTTGGGAGGCTGAGGCAGGAGGATCTCTTGAGTCCAGGAATTTCAGACCAGCCTAGACAACATAGTGAGACCTCATTTCTAAAAAAGTATTAAATAAGAAAAAAATAATTGAATGAATGAGTTGATGAATTAATCAGTGCATAGATGTTCTCCTAAAGTTTCACTCACATTTTAAATGTTGCTTTCCTAAGTCAGTGTGTTTCATGATTTTATATGTATGTATTCTTCCTACCTACTCCTTCCATCCCCAGACGCACACACACCTACCTGTGACTTTCAACTCTTTGACATTAGGGAATTTGCCTCATTGTTGTATTCTATGCAACAAGTATCAGAGCTGCATTCTTCTCTAAGTAGTTTTTGGGTTGAAAATTGCAAAACTGTTACTAAACTTTGGAAGTGGTCAGAAACTGTATGTCAGAAGACCGTAAGTCTCCTCTGCATGTGGTGTTCTAGTGGATGGAGAATTATTCAATGAATATACAAAATCTCCAAGGCCTTCTGCTGTGTAAAATATAAATAGCTGCTCTTGATGTTCACACTCATTTCTATACACCTTCACCTCATGCAAGACTTATCCTGTAGAGATCTCCTTTCATTAGATACAGTTCTGTTATGCCTTTTAAGTGCTGAGTGATGACAAAACAGGATTTATTTGAGGGTAAATGAGGGATGGTGTTGAGAACATTTATTTTAGTCTTAAATAGTGGAAGCATTCAAAGATTGTCTACCTTCCCCAAGAAGTGTGCATCCCTAAGAAATACAATGCTGCAGGTTATTTCCAGTCAGTGCCAGGGAGATATCCTTAACCATTAGAATCATAAACTACTATTGGAAACAGGTATTAAATTTGACTAGGAAAATGTATATTGTGCTACATATGCTATTTTCCTGGAGAGATATATAGAATTAGTATTTTCCAAGTCTTTGCCTGTGGCAGCCCCTACCCATTGTGCAGCGTCTAGAAAAATTGGGATTTAACAAGGATGAAAACATTAAGGGAAGAGAAATCATGTGTGCACTGGGTTATAAGATATGGATTTTAAAATGTGCATTTTAAAAATTTTGCATATGAAGTTTTTTGCATGTATTTACAGAGTGCTTTCTGTGAACCAGAAACTGAGCATGTGGTGACTAGCTAGGCTCGGTCTCTGCCTTTGAAGGGCTCCTATCTTATTAATATACTTTTGTGTCTGTAACAGATTTAATTTTAAGGAATATAAACATAGGGTTATCAAGTTTGTGTTCACAACATGCAAGTCTTAATTCTCTCCCACAAATGGCTGCTTCTTTTCCCAGCTACCCTGGATTAGAATGTTCTTACCTCCATATGATGAAGGAGATTTCTTTCTGGATCTTGTGATTGATAATGTTTTTATAAAAAGTTTTGTTCAACTTGTATTGCATTTAATTACTGATTTGATGAATTTGTGTACATGTTTATATATTTATGCATATATAATTGTCTATAATTCAGCAATTATGTGTGTATATATACTTATTTATTTGTATAACATTTATATCCTCAAAGTAACCAAATACTCTATTAAACTCCAGTGCCTGCTCTGAAAGTTAACTGTCAAGCCTTAGCTCTGCAATTTCTCAGGAGTAACATAACTCCTTTGTCATTTAGTGCCTAATGACCTTTTACACTGAATGAATAGAGGACATAGCTGGAAAACAAGAAGCACTGGAATGAATACAGCAACCCTTGGGCCTTTTATTCTGTTCCTCAAGCACAGACTCTTTCTGTGAGCCTTGGGCAGGTCTGAAAGAGATGGAGCTATCTGAACCATGTGGGACCATTTGGAGCAAGGCTTCCAGATGATGCAGTGAACTAAGGTGAGGCAGCAGCCAACTTTCCTGGTAGTAGAGGACATTTTCTCAGAGGAGGTGCAAGTTAAACTGGGGTCCAACAATGGAAGAATGCCTAGTGGACATTTTCCAAAACATAAAATCAGCTGACAGGTATCTGGAAGAGCCTATGAGACTGGAGAAGAAAGGCCTGATTTTTTGTTCTTTGCACCCATGCACTGACAAGAGGCCCAGCCTGAATGAAAGAAAGAACTCATTTTTCAAGATGAAATCATGTTTGCCTTTACCTCAGCTTGTGGCTGGTCTAGCTTCCCAGATTGCTGTAGGTACTGAGGAAGAAAAGGAAGGAATTCGTAATCACAATCAATAACAAACAATGAATAACTTGAAGTCTCTGATGAGCCAATCTGTATATGCATTCACGCATTCTTGCATTTGTTTCTACTAAGATGAACTTAAGTGCCCCCAAGAGACACCTATTGAGGGACTCACATCTTCAGCACATCAAGACCTCCTCACATGGGGCCACATCAAGAATATTTCTGGTCTCAGGCTCTCATTCTCTATTCAACATCTTTCAGGGTAGAAACAGCTCCACTTACTCCAATCATTCATTTATTCATATTCTCTTTTTGAGCAACCTGTCTGTATCAAGGACTGATAAAGGATGAAGATCAAAATGATAACTAAGAAGTCAGGACTATAAGAACTCACACTCTGATGGGAGAGAACCAACAGAAGACTATGGGTGGCACAATACACTCTTCTCTCCATAAAAAGCTACTAGCCATGGGTTTGGAAAGCAGCTCTGTAAAAGTGGTTTCTGTGGATTTTGTTTGTTGGTTTTTGTTTATAAGCAGTTGTTCTGCAAGAGGATGCACAACAGAGTGGAGTAGTCTGTAGAAAAATAAGTTTGAGATATGCTTTTATTTTTATATATCAAGTTCAACATTTCCCTCTCTAGTAAATTTTTATAAAATGGATTAGCACATTACAAGTTCTCATAAATCCTTCAGTAAAGAAACCTACTTGTTTTGTTTAACTTAGGATTTAATTACTCCCATGGGCCTCTCTTTGGGGAATGCTTGGTTTACATCTTCCAGATGGCTTCCCTGAGCTATTGTGGGTGCCTGTAGGCCTGGTAAGCACAGACAAGACTTGCAATAGAACCCATAACATCAGAGCACTTAAGGATGGAACAAACCTTTCATGTCATTCTGGCTAATGTCCTAACAAGTCAACCAGTTAAAGACCCTGCAGACTGGCCTTGGCACCTGGTTACCTAGCTTCTCCTAGATGGGAAACTCATGCTTTATATAATAAACCAAAATCTACTGCTTTTGACTTCTCTTATTGATGTTCTGTTTTGAAGAAATCTGCCTACACCCTCTTCTGGACCAGATTTGAAAGCATCCCTCAAATCTCTTGTTGCCAAGGTTTCTCAGGAATTTGACTCATCAAACCCAAAGCCACCATTTAGTCAAACTGTTCTCACCCTCTGCTTAGGTGGATTTTTTTTAAAAGGCACTTCAAATGCATTTATTGATTGCATAATTAATGTGGATTTAACTTGGTCAACACAGAATCATTTATCAAGTTCAACATTGACATTTTTACTTTGGTAAATCTTATTGAATCCAACAAAAATCACCATGTAATGATAGCTAATAAAATACTCAACAGGTGCCCTGCCACAACTGAAAGGTTTGTTTTCCATAGTCATTCTCTATTAGTGAGTATTCCTCTCTGTCAATATGTATTCCCTAGTGTTTAACTCAACGTCATTTAATCACTAAATTGGTATTGTAGGTATTTTTCTGAATTAAAAGCCTTATCATCCATGTTAACTGCATGGCTACTGAAGAGCTGTTTCTTCCTGGAACAGAAAAAGAATAGCAATTCTATACCCCTGTAGTACCTATGTGTGCCAGACAGTGATCTAAGTGCTTTAAACAATTTAACGTATACACATTTCAAGACAACTCTAGAGGAAGATGAAATTATTATTCCCATTTCATAATTAGAAACTGAAATGCATAGAACTTAAATAACTCAACTAGGTGGCTCCAATAGCATATCTGGTTGGGGCTTGAATTTGAACCCAAGCAGTCTTGCTTCAGAGTCCATGCTTGTAAGTATCATATTATAGGACTTGTCTCAGTTGAATTGGTACAGATTTGATCCTACAAGGCCTTCAGTACACTTGATTTGCGTGTCAAATATTTAAAGAATTGAAGAATCACCTGTGAACATGATGAGTAGGGAGAATTCATGTAGGTAAATATTAACAGTAGAAAATTTATCTGATAAATGCAAACAATTTAGCAAAACCCAAGAGTGATGGTGTAGGGAGCTGGGGTGTTTGTTTCCCATTTCACAAAACAATGCAGCCAACCTTCCATTTGTCTCAACAAGTAGTTTATTTTACTTCTCAGAGGAATGGCAGCAAACTTAAATAAAATCAATAACAGCAACTGAAAAAGCTTAACAGTGAATGCATATCAGTTTTCCTCTGTGTGCCTGAGCTTGTCTATTTTATTTCAAGATACTGCATACATGATTTCTCATTTGGGTGTCTGTGCTGTACTGGGCTTCAGTATTTTGAAAGTCTGCCCCAAGAAGCAAAAAGACCACCTGAATTACACTTTGCCTCACAAAGTGATAATAATATAGATCTACTTGCATGGTTGTTTCTGAAGAATTTCGTCCAGGATAAAAAAGAGAAATAGAGTTTAAAGGGTTCTATAGGTTTGACAATTCAAAATAAAAAAATGTTATCTCTATGGAAAGTCACAGTGGTTAAGTAGGATTCATATCACTTTGATTTAGAATCCAGCATGGCCTCTCCTAGTGTTTTGTCTGCCAGACTGTGAGTGTCCTCAGATCTATGATATTTTGCAAAAGCTCAGTTGTTATCCTAGCTGATATCTAATAACCCTATTTATGGCACAGCCATGATGGAAGTAATTATTAGTATTCTTAGCCTTGTTCTATAAACTCATAATGATGTGTTTTATTGTTTGTGGTGTTAGCCTTGGGCTGCTAGACATAATTCTGTTTACGACTATGAAGTCAGACTGTCCATCCAGAGCATGACGGATTATGTATTCACTGCAGTTGCTGAATCAGCTGGGTCTGTGCAGTGAATACCACATCCTCATTTTTAGAACTCCATGAGCTTTCTGGGGAAAATCTATAAGATTTGACTTGTAATGTGTAGAACACAATTTATTTCATTTTCTTCCATTAAATTTATTCCTGTGGTTTCTATCATCCGTACCTTGTAGGTTACATTACAAGTTGAAATTCTTTTTTTGTTTTTGCTATGGTATAATATCCATGTGAGAATCGTCTTTCTTCACCTTGGATAGAGAAATACAAACCACCATTTTACCCATTCACTGGGAGTGTGAACTGGCACATTTTTATAAAGCTGGATCAAAATATTCTTGTGATCAGCTGTCATCTTGTGGAGTTTTCTTTTTTCTCCTGCCACAGTTGGAGTTCTAAACCCTTTACAATGATCATGTATATTAGGTATAGTTGTGCGTTGATCCACTAACCTGATTTCTTTCCTCTTTTGGCTTTATCACATTTGTCATGTAACTGTCAAGTCATTGAGTATTTGCCGAATATTCATTGAGCATATGGGAAGGAGAAAATGTGGAGGATTTTATGGACATAGTTTGAAAGGGGATTCCCATGCCTTCTGTCCACATTTCTTTGACCCAACGTCAGTCACATGATCCCATTTAGATGCAAGGGGTTCTGAATAATGTAGTCTCTGGCTTAGGGGATGCCCCAGCAATAGTTCCATACTCTGAAAGATGAGTTTGAATTCTTACTAGACAGTTTGCCAACTCTATCACTCTGTGTGATCTTAGAAGACTTTCTGAGCCTGTTTTCTTATACTTTAAATGAAGAAAACCTAACTACCTTACAGGTTATTATTATTATTATTATTATTATATGAGACTATATACACAAAAAACATGTAAGCTGCAAAATGCTACACAGATTCATTATTTTTATAAATGATATAATAAAATTTATTTATTTATCTGACCTTAACCTAGAGAATTAGAAGAGCACTCAGGTGCTACTTCCTATTACGAGTAAATCATTTTTATCTTCATAATTGTACTTTTTCTTCAGAGCTACTTTTGTGTCTTCCTGGGATGTGCCAACAGAGCTCATGAAGTCAAATCTTACAGATAAGAAGGAAGAGGGTGGAAAAACCAGGATGATTGATTGATCACCCTATCTACAAATTGATTTTGACCATTTCCAGGGTTTGTCGTCTGTACCCATTGCATTAATTCAATAGTAAAAGTTATCAACCAAAAACAATACCTAAACTGAGCATCACACAAAATTGTTTCCACAATAGCTTTATGTAGAGAGAAACCAATGTGCAAGGTATAAATGGCACCTGGTGTCTATACTATGAGAAGAGGTATAGGGAAAATTATGCACAAATTAAAAGCATGATGTTTTGAGGTCAGAAAAGCACAGTTTGAATTTATTTATACATTAACCAGTTCATAGATCTTGGTGAGCTATTTAACTGTCTTGTCTTCTGTTACTCATTTATTCAAGAGAGATAAGGTTAAAAGCACATTGTTTTTATTAGAGTTGAATTTGATGATGCTGCTAAAGGGTTAGCTGCAGGGGAGGTCCACTGTGGGGATTTAGCCACATGCTTTTCATGTGTCATTCTTACATGTCACAGAAATGCTATGGATATATAAAGTTCCACAACAAGGTAGTAATAAAAGTGGAACTGGAACTCAGGAACATCTGAATCCAAAGCTCTGTCTCATAATCATATTTTGTTTGCTTTCCTGGGCATGGAATTGTACCTGGACTATGGTAATTGCTCAGTAAATCACAGCAATTATTATCTTTCACATCTGTGCCCAGGTCAATTGCTAGATGGAAGTGGGTATTTTGTTCACAATTCACCTATATATAGGTTTTGTGCATTCCTCACAGTGCTCGTGGAGCCACAGTAGCTCCCTACCCTCTGTGATCATGGCTCTTCCAGACCTTCTCTTCAATGACAGCAACACTTAATGGGGAAGGTCAAGGAAGTCCCATTTCATAGATAAGGCATAAAGTAGTTTACTATGTACTTCATCTATTTGTAATAGATTTGTTTTTCTAGGAAGTTTGAACTGTGAGTACTCTTCTTTTTTATTTTATTATTTTATTTTATTTTTTCATTGCATTTTAGGTTTTGGGGTACATGTGAAGAACGTGCAAGATTGTTGCATAGCTACACACCTGGCAGTGTGATTTAATTCCTTCCTCCCTATCACCTATATCTGGCATTTCTCCCCATGCTATGTCTCCCCACTGTCCTTCCCCTGTTTCCCCCCGACAGACCCTAGTGTGTGATGCTCCCCTCCCTGTGTCCATGTGTTCTCATTGTTCGATACCTGCCTAGAATGAGAACATGCGGTGTTTCATTTTCTGTTCTTGTGTCAGTTTGCTGAGAATGATGGTTTCCAGGTTCATCCATGTCACTACAAAGGACACAAACTCATCGTTTTTGATGGCTGCATAATATTCCATGG
Source organism: Cebus imitator (assembly GCF_001604975.1). Taxonomy (NCBI): domain Eukaryota; kingdom Metazoa; phylum Chordata; class Mammalia; order Primates; family Cebidae; genus Cebus; species Cebus imitator. Next base: position 1,008,989 of record NW_016107645.1, read on the forward strand.
TGTTTATGTGCCACATTCTCCCTGTCCAGTCTATCATCAATGGGCATTTCGGTTGGTTCCAGGTCTTTGCTATTGTAAACTGTGCTGCAATGAATATTTGTGAGCATGTGTCCTTATAATAGAACGATTTATAATCCTTTGGATATTGCTGGGCCAAATGGAATTTTTATTTCTAGGTCCTTGAGGAATCACCATATTGTCTTCCACAATGATTGAACAAATTTACACTCCCACCAACAGTGTAAAAGTGTTCCTATTTCTCCATATCCTCTCTAGCATCTGTTGTCTCCAGATTTTTTAATGATCACCATTCTAACTGGCGTGAGATGGTATCTCAATGTAGTTTTGATTTGCATTTTTCTAATGAACAGTGATGATGAACATTTTTTCTATGTTTGTTGGCCTCATGTATGTCTTCTTTTGTAAAGTGTCTGTTCATATCCTTCGCCCACTTTCGAATGGGCTTGTATGTTTTTTTCTTGTCAATCTGTTTTAGTTCTTTGTAGATTCTGGATATCAGCCCTTTGTTAGATGGGTAAACTGCAAATATTTTTTCCCATTGTGTTGGTTGCCAATTCACTCTAATGACTGTTTCTTTTGCTGTGCAGAACCTGTGGAGTTTGATTAGGTCCCATTTGTCTATTTTGCCTTTTGTTGCCAATGCTTTTGGTGTTTTTTTCATGAAGTCCTTGCCTACGCCTATGCCCAGAATGATTTTGCCTAGATTTTCTTCTACGGTTTTTATGGTGTTAGGTCTTATGTTTAAGTCTTTAATCCATCTGGAGTTAATTTTAGTTTAAGGTGTCAGGAAGGGCCCAGTTTCTGCTTTCTGCACACTGCTAGCCAGTTTTCCCAACACCATTTATTAAACAGGGAATCCTTTCCCCATTGCTTGTTTTTGTCAGGTTTGTCAAAGATCAGATGGTTGTAGATGTGTAGAGTTGCCTCCAAGGCCTTTATTCTGTTCCATTGGCCTATATGTCTGTTTTGGTACCATTACCATGCTTTTTTGACTACTGTAGCCTTGTAGTATAGTTTGAAGTCCGGTTGTGTGATGCCTCACGCTTTGTTCTTTTTGCTTAGAATTGACTTGGCTATGTGGGCTCTCTTTTGGTTCCATATGAAGTTTAAGGTGTTTTTTTCCAGTTCTGTGAAGAAGGTCATTGGTAGCTTGATGGGGATAGTGTTGAATCTGTAAATTACTTTGGGCAGTATGGCCATTTTCACAATATTGATTCTTCCTAACCATGAACATGGAATGTTTCTCCATCTGTTTGTGTCCTTATTTTGTGTCTTATTTTGTTGAGCAGTGGTTTGTAGCTCTCCTTGAAGAGGTCCTTTATGTTCTTTGTTAGTTGTATTCCTAGGTATTTTATTCTCTTTGTGGCAATTGTGAATGGCAGTTCATTTTTGATTTGGCTCTCTTTAAGTCTGTTATTGGTGTATAGGAATGCTTGTGATTTCTGCACATTGATTTTGTATCCTGAGACTTTACTGAAGTTGCTTATCAGTTTCTGGAGATTTTGAGCTGAGACAATGGGGTCTTCTAGATATACAATCATGTCGTCTACAAATAGAGAAAATTTGACGATAGGGTGTCGATTTTAGATCTTTCCTTGCTTCTCATGTGGGCATTTATTGCTCTACATTTTCCTTTAGAGACTGCTTTAAATGTGTCCCAGAGATTTTTGTATGTTGTGTCTTTGTTCTTGTTGGTTTTGAAAAACATCTTTATTTCTGCCTTCATTTCATTGTTTATCCAGTCAACATTCAAGAGCCAGTTGTTCAGTTTCCATGAAGCTGTGCAGTTCTGAGTTAGTTTCTGAATTCTGAGTTCTAACTTGATTGCACTGTGGTCTGAGAGACTGTTATGATTTCTGTTATTTTGCATTTGCTGAGGAGTGATTTACTTCCAATTATGTGGTCAATTTTTTAGAGTAGGTGTGATGCGGTGCTGAGAAGAATGTATATTCTGTGGATTTAGGGTGGAGAGTTCTGTTAATGTCTATTAGGTTTGCTTGTTCCGGGTCTGAGTTCAAGTCCTGGATATCCTTGTTAATTTTCTGTCTTGTTGATCTGTCTAATATTGACAATGGGGTGTTAAAGTCTCCCACTATTATTGTGTGGGAGTCTAAGTCTCTTTGTCAGTCACTAAGAACTTGCCTTATGTATCTGGGTGCTCCTGTATTGGCTGCGTATATATTTAGGATCGCTAGCTCTTCTTGCTGCATTGATCCTTTTACCATTATGTAATGTCCTTCTTTGTCTCTTTTGATCTTTGTTGGTTTAAAGTCTATTTTGTCAGAGATGAGAATTGCAACTCCTGCTTTTTTTTGCTCTCCATTTGCTTGGTAAAACTTCTTCCATCCCTTTATTTTGAGCCTTTGTGTATCCTTGCATGTTTGATGGGTTTCCTGGATACAGCTCACTGATGGGTTTTGGCTTTTGATCCAATTTGCCTGTCTATGTATTTTGATTGGGGCATTTTGCCCATTTACATTTAGGGTTAATGTTGTTATGTGTGAAGTTGATCCTGCCATTTTGATGCTAGCTGGCTGTTTTGCCTGTTAGTTGATGCAGTTTCTTGATTGTGTTGATGCTCTTTACCATTTGGTATGTTTTTGGAGTAGCTGGTACTGGTTGTTCCTTTCTATGTTTAGTGCCTCTTTCAGGAGCTCTTGTAAAGCAGGCCTGGTGGTGATGAAATTTCTGAGTACTTACTTGTTGATGAAGGATTTTATTTTTCCTTCACTTATGAAACTTAGTTTGGCTGGATATGAAATTCTGGGTTGAAAGTTCTTTTCTTTAAGGGTGTTGAATATTGGCCCCTACTCTCTTCTGGCTTGTAGGGTTTCTGCTGAGAGATCTGCTGTGGGTCTGATGGGCTTCCCTTTGTGGGTAACCCAACCTTTCTCTCTGGCTGCCCTTAGCATTTTCTCCTTCATTTCAACCCTCATGAATCTGACGATTATGTGCCTTGGGGTTGCTCTTCTTGAGGATTATCTTTGTGGTGTTCTCCGTATTTCCTGGACTTGAATATTGGCCTGCCTTGCTAGGTTGGGGAAGTTTTCCTGGATAATATCCTGAAGGTATTCTCCAGGTTGGATTCATTCTCTCCGTCACATTCAGGTACACCTATCAAACGTAGATTAGGTCTTTTCACATAGTCTCATATTTCTTGGAGACTTTGTTCATTCCTTTTTATCCTTTTCCTGTAATCCTGCCTTCTCATTTTATTTCATTGAGCTGATCTTCAACCTCTTATATCCTTTCTTCTGCTTGGTCATTTTGGCTGTTGAAACTTGTGTATGCTTCTCGAAGTTCTTGTGTTTTTCAGCTCCATCAATTCACTTATATTCCTCTCTACGTTGTTTATTCTTGTTAGCATTTTGTCAAATCTTTTTTCAAGGTTCTTAGTTTCTTTGCATTGGGTTAGAACATATTATTTTAGCTCACAGAAGTTACTTATTAGCCACCTTGTGAAGCCTGATTCTGTCAATTCATGACACTCATTCTCCATCCAGCCTTGTTCCCTTGCTGGTGAGGAGTTGTGATCCCTTGCAGGAGGAAAGGCTTTCTGGTTTCTGGTGTTTTCATCATTTTTGCACTGGTTTCTTCCTGTCTTTGTGGATTGATCCACCTGTCGTCTTTGTAGTTGTTGACTTTCAGATTGGATCTCTGAGTGGACATCCAGTTTGTTGATGATGAAGTTATTTCCTTCTGTTTCTTAGTTTTCCTTCTAATAGTCTGGCCCCTCTGCTGTAGGACTGCTGGAGGTCCACTCCAGGCCCTGCTTGCCTGGGGATCACCTGCAGCAGCTGCAGAACAGTAAGGGTTGCTGCCAGTTTCTTCTTCTGCTATCTTTGTCCCAGAAGGATACCTGCCAGATGTCAATGTGAGCTCTCCTTTATGAGGTGACTCTTTGGATATACAGGGGTCAGGGAGCTGGGTGAGGTGACAGTCTGTCCTTTATATGAGCATAACCACTCCCTCTTTTTTCTCCCAGATGCTCTGTCCTGGGGAGTTAGGGCTTTATTGATGAGTTTCTGTTGTGCTGCTGCCTTTTTTCAGGGCTGCCCTGCCCTGTGAGGAGGCAGCCTACTCACTGTCTGCCTGCAGAGGCTTTGCTGAGCTGCTGTGGGCTCTGCCCAGCTGCCATGTCAACTTGCCTGCCGTCCTGTTTATACAGGTGTAGATAGAACTGCCTCGGCAATGGCGGCCCACCTCTATAATGGCGGACTCTCTCTGCAATGGTGGGCTGCCTCAGCAATGGCAAACTACCTCAATAGTGGTGGATTGCTTCGGTAATGACAGACACACCTCCCCCACAGAGCTGGACCATCCCAGGTTTAGCTGTGCTTGCTGTGAAACTCTCAATCCAGAGCGATTCTGATTGCTGTTTTTTTATGGGGGTGGGACCAGCCAAGCCTGATCACCTGGTTCCCTGCCTCAGAGCCTTTTTTGTTTTTTAGTAGAATGGTGGACTATCTCCCAGGTGTTCCTGTCACCTGTTGAAAAGGCGCTGGGACCTGTGTGATTTCCCATGTGGCCACCCACTGCACCAGCTGAAACAGCGGCACTGAGATTCGTGGCACATTTTTACCCGGGAATCTCCTGGCCTGACTCCCTGTTTCAGTCCCCTTTTTAGTCAGATGAATGGGCAACTCTGCCTTCCTGGAGCTCTAATCACCAGCTAAAATGGTGCCTGGACCCGAGTATTTTGTATGGAGAACCGCCACACCGTGGTGCCAGCATAACAGCCCCGCTGGCCAAACCAGCTGCACTGGCGACCCATGGGGCTCCTCCACCTGGGAATATCCTGGTCTGTGGGCAATAACAATTCTTCTGGAAATGCGGCACCCACTCACCCTCCACACTTTCACTGGGAGCTGCAATCCTGAGCTGCTCCTAATCGGCCATCTTGGATCCCTCAGTATTCTTCTTAAAATTGCTTATGAGGAAGAATAGAACAGGACATCAAAGAACACCTTAGAAACAGAGAATGGAGGATATATGCTATCCAAATGTTCAAACAGTTAAACAAAATAAAAATTAATGCCAAAATAACTTACAAAATAGGTCAAGGAGATAAAACCCAAAGCACCAAGTGTAAAATATAATGTATTATTAAACTGGCATTTACAATGAATAAGGAGAAGATCAATACTTCATATACTGCACAACTATTCAGGTAAAAAAGTTAGTTCTTTTCATCCCAAAACACTCAGTGAACACAATTTCAGATGGAGTCAACATTTAAATGTATAAGGTAAAACTACAAAAGAAGCAGAAAACACAGGTGATATCTCTTTGATCTTAGGGAGGGAAAAAGCTATTCTAAGCAAACAAAAAATAAACAATGAAATCAACTATAGAGGCAAATTGTTATATTTGGGAAGTTAACTGGTAAAGGAAATCTGTACGTCAAAAAGCATATTAAACAAAAGTGAGAGGCAAACATTAACCTGAGGAAGATTTTTGCAACACACTCTCATTTAGTTTTCACAATAGTCCTGTCAGGTAGATAATATTATCTCCATTTATAATGAGGAAATTGAGAACACACACACTTTATGTAATTTAGTGATTTGCCGAAGGTCATTCAGCTAATGAGTGGAAGGACTGGAATTTGAACCCTCAAAAAATGAACTCTAAGCACTGGTTACCTCACGCTTGGCTCCCCCAAGTAAGAAAACAGATCCAGAGAACTGGTGCCATGATTTTGTTTATTTTCCCCATAATAAGCAGCCATTTACTTTCAGGTAATATACAGTCATACATTACTGAACAATGGAATATGGTCTGAGAAATGCATCATTAGGTGACTTTGTTGTGCAAACATTATAGAATGTACTTAAGCAAACATCCATGGCATAGCCTATGGCACACCTAGGCTGTATTGTATGGCCTGTTGTTCCTTGGCTACAATCCTGTTACGATACTGAGTACTGTAGGCAATTGTGACACAATGGTAAGTATTATTATATCTGAACAAGTATAAACACAGGAAAGGCACGGTAAACATATAGGTAAAAAATGGTACCAGTGTCCAGGGTACTTACATGGAACTTTCAGGCCTGGAAGTGGCTCTCGATGAGTCAGTGAGGGAGGAGTGAGTGAATGTGAAGGCCTGGGACCTTTACTGTATACCATTATAGACTTGATAAACACTGGACATTTAGATGCCACTAAATTTACTTTTTAAATTTTATTTATTCAATAATCAGTTAACCTTGGCTTACTGTAACGTTTTACTTTTCAAACTTTTAAATTGTTTAACTTTGTGCCTTTTGTAATAACAGTTTAAAACACAAACACATATATAGCAGCACAAAAACATCTGTTTTTCTATCCTTATTCTTAATTAAGCCTTTTACTATTTAAAATGGTTTTGTTTTCCTTTTTTTTTTTTTTTTTTTTGGTAGAGACAGGGTTTCACTCTGCTCCCCAGGATAGAGTACAATGGTGTGATCACAGCTCACTACCACCTCAGACCACTTGGCTTAAGTGATCCTCCTGTGGCTCCTGACTAGATAGGACTACAAGTATGTGCTACCAGACCTGGCTGATTTTTAATTTTTAAATGCTATTTATTTATTTATTGTAGAGAAAGAGTCTCCCCGTATGGCCCAGGCTGGTCTCGAACTGCTAAGCTCAAGCGATCCTCCCTCCTTGGTGTCCCAAAGTATTCCTTGGCGTCCCAAAGTGCTGGGATTACAGACATCTTTTACTTTTTAAACCTTTATGTTTTAAAATAAGGCACAAACAACACACATTAGCCTAGACCTACTCAGGGTCATGATCATCAATACATCACTTGGCAACATAAATTTTTCAGCTCCATTGTAATCTTATGGGACAACCATCATATATGCCAGTTCCTTCTTCACAGAAATGTCATTATATGGGGCATTACTATAATTTTGGATTTCGACTCTGATTTTTTCTAAAAATCAGAGTAGAAATTTTTAAAGGAAATTTTTTAAAGAAAGTTCAATCTTTAATACACAGAAGCAAAATTGTCATATTAAAAAAAAATACAGCAACTCCCCAGAAATATCGAGCTGCCATTAGAAATGCTGCAGGAAGCCTAATTGTTTCCTGAGCACTGGGCCTGCCACTCTGCCTGTCCCAGGTCTGGCCATGTCTAAGTGCTGAGGAAGGAAGCCTTTCTCTAGAGGTTTGGTCCATGCCAGCATCCTTTTGCAGTTCCCCTCCTTAGCCTGCATTTTCAAAACTCTTCCGTACTGTGGGATATATAATTTCCTCTCCTTGGAATGCCTGCAATCATCATGGGAATCTAGGAAACTATTTTTCAAAATGCTAGTCAGCATTAGGATGTCTTTGAAGTCACCCTAGAGCTAGGTAATCACTCCTAATAAAAAAATTTGCATGCATCTGTGAGGCCACTCACAGTAGATAGTAATTTTATGTTCATTAGTCTTATTCCTCTATTAAGCTGATCTATTACGAAGCCTCCAATTTGTCTGTTAGACCAGTGATGCCCAACCTTTCTGGCACCAGAGACCAGTTTCATGGTAGACAATTTTCCACAGACAGGTGGTGAGGGAATATGGTTTCCGGATGAAGCTGTTTCACCTCAAATCATCAGGTATTAGACTCTCATAAGGAACACACAGCCTAGATCCCTCACATGTGCAGTTCACAATAGGGTCCACACTCCTTTGAGAATCTAATGTTGTTGCTGACCTGACAGGAGGTGGAGCTCAGGTGGTAATGCTCACTCACCCACCTCTCAACCTCTGCTGTGTGGCCTGGTTCCTGACAGGCAATGGACCAGTAGTGGTCCATGGCCTGGGGAGTGGGACTCTCTGTGTTAGAAAATCTCTATGTCTCCCAAATTCAGCACAGCTAGGGACATAGTAGGAGCTGCATGATACCTGGTGAGCTGAACCAAACTCCATGGTAAAACAGCAATGCTCTGCATATAAACTTGACAGTGATAAACTCAACCGCTCTTTTCACCCTGGGCCAATTTTCCCACTAAGAAAATCTTAAGGAGGGCCTAGCATCCACTGTGGGGTTACCATTGTTAGAGTTCAGTGCAGGCTAAAATGAGCATGTGCTGTGGTTTTAAAGGAAGAAAGCAACAAAAGTACACACCACGGTGTGTGTGTGTGTGCATATGTGTGGGGCATTTGGGGGGGTGCTGGAAGACAGGGCAACCTGCCATTGGGCCTCAGGCCCTGAGATCTTGTGAGAGTCCCCTGTGTTTCTCCAGGGTCCTCCCTGACTCAGTTCACAAAGACCCCTCATTTAATCACATGACTCCCAACCCAACCAGAGGACAGCTGTCCATGCTCGTGCTGATGGTCTAGCTGAATAAAGGAAATGGGTGAGCCAGGGTATATAAGTTCGTTGGAGAACTGAGAGATGTAGAAACTCTTCTAAGAAGAGTGTTTACCTCTTTGGCTTTGTAATCTTATTGTATTATCTTTATTATCAATGACAAACAGAGCATCCACTCTGTTCCAGACATGTTTCGGAGATACCAGGGTACAGAGATAATGCCATCCTGGGGGACTTGTCAAATCTGTCTATAGGGAATTCAGTCTACTGTGTATGCCAGAAGTGCATACACACACTGCCAAAGAGAAAAGTCATTAAGGGACTGGCTTTTGGAAGAGAGCTGTCATTGAAGAATGAAGTGGAGAAAGGCCGGAGAAACTGGAACCAGAGGCAACAGGGACCAAGTCCTTGCTTGAAGGACACAAAGAAAAGTGATTAGAGTGTACACCAGACCTGGATTTAAGTCCCTGCTGTGATATTTCTAAATTCCAAAGCCTAGTCCGAACCTCGTGCAGCATCAGTTTTCCAATCTTATAAAGGGGAGAAAGAATACATATCATCGTTGGGTTAAAAGCGTTGAGTACACACATAAAGCATGCTCAGGTAGAGTACTCAAAGGCTCACATGAGGTAGTATTCTTCAGGCCTCAGTGACTTGTGGGTAGAAATGAAGGCTTACTAATATTCATGTCCAGAATTTTCAGCTACATTGTCTCCACTGGAGGAAACACAAGGTTGTCAGCCTCCTGCATTGAGTCTCTCCTTTCACTGGCAGTTTCTCTTAGATTGATGCAGCCTGCTTGTCACACTGTAGCCAGAGCAGCTTGCCCGATCGCCATGGCCAGGGCTGCTACCAAATAGCCCTTCTTGTCCATACTCTCATACCATACCTTTGGGTCACTGGACCCACTGAAGAATCAAAGTGCTTTGTTTATTTCTTGGCATGCTGTATTACCTGCTGCATGCTACCCTGAGCCACATCTTCCAGCACGCTGTTCAGTTCTCACCATTCTGCCATGTCTGTGAGCCTTTACCTTGCATTGCTGTGCATTGCTGTGAGCTGAGGGCCCTGTACCTACCTCAGGTTTCTCTACAGAGTTGCACTGGTCTCTAAATGTTTCTGTTACTACCACCATTATTAGTGTTATTAGCAGACTTTTTGCACTGATAAGATTGGATTGTAAGCAAATTCAAATGTACATATTCATTCATTCTGAAAACACTCACTGAGCAACTATTGCATGTTGAATATTATTTCAGACAAGGAGGATGCAATAGTGAGCACAGCCGACCCCATCCCTGACCTCATTCAGAAGTTTATAGTCTAGAAACATCTCTCCCATCTTTCTGCCTGGAGAAAAGAAAAACACAGTGCTGCTCTGTCCTGTATTGAATTACTTCTCAACATCTCTGCATCATCATTTAAATGTAGTCTGTGCTCCACTCATCTGAGCCCTCCAACAACATCCACTTGATCCCAGAGCAAGGAAGTAATATTCTCTTAAAAATGAAAACATATCAACCTTAGCTTCTGCCAGCTATGATTCCCTGGAAATAACATTTATTTCAAGAGCTGGAACACAGAAAATATCAGCAGAAGTTACCCCTCATTGTTGGATCTCTTTGGTTTCAGCCAGATTATTTTTTCACAAAAATATAATTCTACTTCATTTGCTCATTCCCATGGTTGTCAGGAATATAATATGAAAGACAAAGAATCAGTGTGGAAACTGCTAGAGGAATTGAGTAATGGCAAGGTCATGATTCTCTTTGTTTTGATAGGTGGTCGGGCATCTGCTTCTTGCCTTTCCCTAACTAGAGTGTGGAGGGCATCTTCCTCCTCTTTATCCTGCCTACACTTTCTGATCAAGCAGTTTCCATTACTTTCTCTTTCTCCATCCCTATGCCATTTTTTTCCATGAGTAAAACAGGAATAATAGCCATGCTGACTTCAAGATTTGTTTTAAGGACTGAATTTGGTACATTGGATTATGGAAGCATGTCCACAGCAGAGTGCTTAAGAGTTGTGTGGCTAAGAGTTTGGTTTCCTGGCTTCATTATTTGCTTTGACTTACCTTAGGGAAATCTTAACCTCTCTGTGTAAAATAAAGAAACCAATAGCTACATAAAACTTGTAATTATGACTTATAAATGATGTCTACAAAGCATGTAGCACAGTGTTCCACATAGTAAGTAGTGAGCATATGCTAGCTACTAATTTTATGATGAATATTATTACATCTCTCTTTTCCTCCCTTTACATCAAGAGTGCTACTTAATTGGCTCTGTTTTGATCTCTGTCTTTCATGCAATTATCTATTCATTTTGGTGTAGGGAAAAACTGAGATGAGAATGACATAAAATCTGGAGATAGTGCAGGTTTTCTGGCCTCTCTTCTTAGCTACATATGCAGCAGGGTTGTGGCAGTATAGGGAATCCACAAGGGAGCAGATAAGGTCCCTGGCTGAGCAAGAAGTTCCAAGGGAGCACAGATATGACACTGCACGGGGCCTGCTCTCAGGGGTCTGCAATCCCTGTGTGACCCTGCTGGAGTCTTGCATTGGCAGCTGCAGTGTGAGGAGCACCTCCTCAAGAGGAGCCTTCTATCCTCCCATATGCCTGCTCTTTGAGCAACAGTCATCTGTTCAGCAGGTTTGAATTTTTTCCTTCTCCATTTGTCATATGGATTCCCTAATACTTATCTGTGCTGTTTGTCACATTACTCTGAAAAGTTTCTAAGTTATACTTCTTTATGTACTTTATGTACTTCTTTATGTGCATATCCATAAGGCTTGCTGCCTTATGCCACCACTGCCACCACCATCAACAATACCACCACTACCACCCCCATCAACAATACTACCACTGCTGCCACCATCAAAACCATCACCATCACCACCATGAACACCCTCACAAATACCATATGACCACTATCATCAACACCATCACCACCACAACCATCACCATTAACACCACCATGACCACAAACACCACCATCAATACCAGTACCATCACCACCACCACCATCATCACAAATACCATTATGACCACTATCATCAACAACATCACCACCATAACCATCACCATTAACACCACCACAACCACCAGCACCACCATCAACACTACCATCACCAACACCATCACAAATACCATTATGACCACTATCATCAACACCATCACCACCATAACCATCACCATTAACACCACCACAACCACCAACACCACCATCAACACTACCATCACCAACACCATCACAAATACCACTATCAGCAACACCATCACCACCACAACCATCACCATTAACACCACCAAGTCTACCAACACCACCAACACAACCATCAGCACCACTACCATCATCATCACCACCACCAACACCATCACAAATACCATTATGACCACTATCATCAGCACTAATATCAACACTATCACCACCACCACCACCACCACCACCATTAACACCAACACCACCAGCACCCACCATTACCACCGTTTCCACTATGTGTCAAGCTTCCTCTCCTCGGGGAGGTTTTTTCTGTTTCTGGCTCAGACTTGCATATCCCTTCTATTTGCTTTTTCTGTTCCCACATTTTTATCATGGCACATTTGACACCCACTAATTGATTTTGGATTGAATCGTATAAAATACAGCTCATGCAGTTTTATCCATTTGAAATTGCTGAAATTTGACCATTTTTGACTGATTATTTTACATGACTCAAGCTGGTATTTATCTACCCATTCCATTAAACTGTTAATTATGTGAGAAAACAAGGAGAACTTTTACCCTATTTTGGCAACACCTGGCACAGTGCTTGCTGTGTAGTTGATACGTGATATAGATGCATTGAATAACTGAAAGAGGCATATGGCATAAGCTTTATAGACCCTGAAGCACTATTCAAATGTAGGAGACTGCTGCAGTAGAACAGTTGAGCATATAAAAATATCCTTGTATTAAAAATATGACCTGTCCTTATAGGCTGATTTGGAAATGAACAAAATAAAAGTCAGTGTGAGACTTTAAATCATAGAAGTTAAAATATTTTCCAGAGCTCTTGGGATGACTCAGGGGCAGGCAGCCTTGGGGGATGAGTAAATAGAGTCCCATTTTCTTCTTCTATCTCTGTTGGTCTACCTTTATTTGTTTTGTATATTAATGATCCAAGTGTGTGTGTGTGTGTGTGTGTGTGTGTGTGTGTGTGTGTGTGTTTGTGTATTTTAATGTTACTCATAAGAATTTAAAAAATTCTGCAATAGATGTCATGGAGTCAATAAAGGCCTTCAGGCAGGGAAGTATCCTGTTGAGATTTGTAATTTTTGGATGGTCCCCTGGCAGGAGCATCAGTAATGGGGTGAAGAGATTGAAGCTGGGGGCTCAAGGGCCAGCAAGGAGAGAGGAGTTGAAAAGAGGGAATGGGCTTGACAGGAAGCTAGGAATATTCATTTCACTGAAAGATGAGGGGACTGAGAGGAGAATTCTGCCTTGATCCCAAGATTGGGGGTGACTAGGGGGTTATATGGATAGCAGTGCAATTCTCTGAGACAGGTGGTGTAAGAATATCTTTGAAGAGAAAGGTAGTGAATCTGATTTGAGTTTATTGCGTGGGAGATATGACTATACAAGTCTAAAATTGACCTTGCAAAGTGGGTAGGCTGAGAACTGTCTTTTAAAATTTTTTCCCATTTCATTGATATGGAAACTGTGGCTTATAGTGGTTGCTTGAATAACCAAAATAGAAAAAAGCCAGGGAGATATAAAGCTGGTCTTGAACCCAAGATGACTACATTCTTTAACCTCTTTATCATCGGTCAACCTACTAGAGAGTCCTATTGTAATTGATGGATGTCAGCTCCCCAGACATTCTTGGCCTCCGTGCCTCCATAGGATTGGATGTATCCAGAAATTGACTAGAGAGCAGCACTTTTAAGATTTTAATTAATCATTAACTGGCTTGCCCTCTGAGCACTTTTTGCTCCTGCTTTGAATTTTTAGACAGATGGCAGGCGGTTATTTCCTCAGCTTTGTCATCTTTCACATGGCAGATGAAATATCAAGCACAGACTTGGAGAAGGATCATAATTCATTATAATTAGTCTTCTTTGATCATTTGTCCTTTGTCCTGAATACAGCAGCAACATTTAATTGTCGTTGAAGCATTAGTCAAGAACAGTGAGCAAAATGCTCTCGCTCGCTCTCTTCTCTCAATATATGCCTGAGGGCATCACTGATGTTGGGAAACCATATTCTCAGTTGGCTTTTTAAATAGCTATAGAGCAGCAAGTGAAGGAGCATTGAATTAGAAGCCATGACATGAGTATGGCCTATTTTCCTTGATCATGTTAGTAGTGTTAATTAATATACTGACCATTTAGTACCGTTGTAAGGATTTAGGAAGAAAAGGAGCTAACATTAACTGATGGCCTCCTCTGTGCTTGAAAATGTAGTCATATGACCTCACTTCCTCTTCAGAACATGCCAAGGCTGAATAACTGGGCAAAGTCAAGCAGGTACCGCATGGCAGAGACAGGAGCCCAACCCCTCAACTGCCTGAATCCAGAGTCTATGCATGTGTACCAGCTTGTGTTTATCTTCACTCTCTTGTAGTGCATTTACTTAGCAAACCAAGTTAGATTGTAATTGAAAGCAGATGCCATCATACCACCATGTGAATCTTGAAAAGCATGGCTCTGAGAGGTGACACTGAGAGTGGCAGTTACTGGATAATGTGTTACAAATTAACTTCTTGCCCTGACAACTAAAAAATAACTTATTAAATAAAGTAATGATGCTCTTTTATGCATGTTGTGTGATTTAGACTTTAGTAGTTAATATAATTGGTATTACTTAGTTTTCAATCTTTACACTCACTTATCCATCCAAGTCTTAGGAATCAGGCAAGGAAATGGAATTAGCTCCATTTTACAGATCAGAGAATTGAAGCTCAGTTGGTGCCACTGCTATTGAAGGCCAGCAAGCTTTTAAACAATCAGACTGTAGACATGTAGATTCATGTGGCCTCTCTTAAATAAAATCCAAGCAGAAGCAAAACTATGAAGACTTAGGAAAAATTTTTTCTTAGAAGCTGACATTCACCTCCAAGTCATATGGTTAGGGTTTGCTTCCTTCCACTTTTCAATTTCTGACAGTAAGTGATAATTATAGAGACTGAGAAGCACCCAGTGCATTTGCTGAAGCTAATTGACTCGATGGGGAAAAGGCTGATTATGCAGCGGAATCCAAACTACCAATTAAAGAAGAAGGAAATCACATGCACATGATATCTTGGATATTTATATCATGGGAAACTAAAAGAGCTAGCCATCCTTGTCACTGTGGAGACAGTCTGAGAGTCAAGGTGCCCGGCCCTGGGGCAGTCAGCTTGAGGCCTGGGTTTGGCCAAGACCTCAGCCAGCAGCACCATGTCAGCAGCTTCTCAGCCCCTAATGAGTGCTCTGGAGGCTGTGCTGCTAGGCTAAAATGGGAAATTTTGGCAAAGGAAGAGATTAGATTCAATGCACATAAGAGGGGAAATCAGACAAATAGGAGCTGCATCAATCAGTTATCAGAAAAATGGGGCTCAGAATACACTAATAATGCTAACTTGTGGACAGTGCTTTGGAGCTTGTACAGAGCGTGTGGCTCTCCCAACATCAGCCACTTAAGAAGCAGGAGTATTTCCCCCAACTTCCAGCGAGCGAGTGCATGCCCTACCTCCCACATCTCCTGGCAAGAGGAGCCAGGCAAGAAATGCAGGATTTTGACTTCTGGTCACAGCCCCCGAGGGCTGCCTGCACTGATGGGGGCTGGGGATAGTACTGGGGAGTTGCCTTGATGTGGTTTATAACTGATTCTCCCAGGAACTGTTTTTTTTGTTTGTTTGTTTTGTTTTAATTTTTTTCCTTACCGAAGAGCTTCTCTACAGTGGCATAGCAGAGTGGCTGCAAGGCTAACGATAATGGGGCCATTAACTAAATAACAGGCTGGCACAAAGAAGCAGCCATGCTAGGGTCTTAATTAGGCTCTGGCTGAAGCAGAGATGGAGCACATTTGCAAGAGATTTCTGGTTGACTAATCTGGTGTCAAATTAAGAATGTTCCCTCTGGGTTGTCTCAAGTCAGTCACCATATGATTTAAAAAGTTGTCTAAGCCAAGAATTCCAAGTGGGCCAATTTCTCAGGAGAAAAGAGGACTTGCTTCCCCAAGAGCTAGCCCCCTGGAGTAGATTAGCACTGGGATCCCTTTGTCTTCCTTGACTAACAGTTTAACTTTATAGGCTCCTCAGCTGAGAGTGCACTGTTTCTGTCCCACCAATAAAGGCTGAAGTCCAGCTGTGTACCTGGGTTACTAGAGCTGAAAAACACTGAGCAGTGCTGGCTGGGCTATTTCTGAGCAGTCCTTCTATCTACAGCGGCAGGTAAATGGTGCTGGGAAATGAATCAGGATCAAAAAGAGAATTCGAGACCAGGGCCCAGGACCTGGGAGCTGAGGGGTTGAGGGGCAGCAGAACAGAACAAAGTAGTGGGGAAAGTACTGATGTCACATGGACCTTGCATTTCACATGATCTCTGCTCTTCCCACTGGTTGGGGGGCAGCAGAACAGAACAAAGTACTGGGGAAAGCACTGATGTCACATGGACCTTGCATTTCACGTGACCTCTGCTCTTTCCACTGGTTGTGGGGTAGAGCCATCATGTTAATTCTTCTGGGCCTTTTTCAATACCTTCAAGATGGGCATATTTGTTTCTATGTCATATAAGACTCCTGAAGTTTTGGCGAGGTTAGAGTAAATGACTCTGGCCAGGCACACAGTAAATACTCAGGGAACATTAGCTGCTTCTGGATCTCTCCAGCTTCTTGAAAGGGCTGATATCTCCATCAACTGTGCCTTGTCTATACGGAATGATTGCCCAGGCATACATGCCTGTTTAGATTGAGGTCCCAACATGCCTGACTTCGTTGGCTCTGCCCAGTGGTGCACTCTCTTGACCTCCTCTATTCTCGCCCTCACTTCCAGGCACCTGCCTCTGGCCTTTATCTTTGATGAATGATCCAAATCCTTATTCTCTTACTATTCCTCCTCTTCTCCTCCAACCTCTGTCTCTTCTACTTGGTACCGCAACTCTGACTACCCTTGGAATAACACCCTCCCCAGCTCAACCACTGCCCGTCAGAATCATGAACTCTAGAAGCAGAATCCACCAGCCTTTCTTCCCCAAAGAGAATATGCATCACGAGAGGCACTTGAATAGGGAGATAGGATCTCTGAAGCAATGCCCTAGCCCCTTTGTTTGGCTTCTTGCTGGATTCTGTTGGGAAGAAATCAACTTCAACCTCCACCTTCTAGTAGAAGCTGACTCCCCTGATTGCACCTAGGGAGACAGGAGCTTAATGAAACAGAATTACTGGACTAGGAAACTCTGGGCCTTGAAATAGACCTTCTAAGAGTAAACAGGTAGGCAGGTCAGGCCAGGAAGCTGGAAAAAGACTGATATAAATAAGCAGGATGCTGCCTGAAGAATTCATTCAGAAATGTGATGAATGCAGATCTAGTAGGCGGGTGGGGTCAGCAACTCTGGAAATAAGGACACAGCATTAAGGATCAGGCCAGTTCCCAAGAAATCAAACAGATGTGTGCTGCTAGAAATATGGTGAATGGGAAGCGGAGTCTAGATCCTCAGATTAGATGGGTGCAGGAGGAACATGGCATAGCCTCTGTCCCGGAAGGAGCTGCACACACAATGAAGAGGTGAGGACAAGAAAAGGGAAGCGGTATTATGCTGGGTCTCGGGATTTTGGTCCCTAGCATCCTGACCAAAAAACATATTGGGCATACATTCTAAAGCAGGCAAAGGCAGATGGTCAGGGATCCACAGAGAGCTTCAAGGATGTGCAAGCTGGTAAGTCCACAGATTGACTTTGCAGAGATCCTATCAGCTTATATAAATAGGGGGCCATTATTGCATTTTTATCTGCTCCCCAGCAGATAGAATCAACTGAAATAGCATGCGAAGGAGCCCTGTAAACAGTAAAGCACTGTACTTCATTGACAAGTTTATCCTTTGTAGAACTGCTGGCGTTCTTTGAGCCCATTATTGTCCTAACTAAATTTCAACTACTCAAACATTTGCTATTATGATGAGGCAGGGGAAATTGTGAAGTATTAATTTACATTTATGCATTTCCTCTCACCCTTATTCAAGAAGGTAGCAGGCTCTGGGCTTCCTGAACTGCAATATACTTTTGTTCCTCATTTTATCTCCTTCCAGCTGCCAAACTCGTGGTGAATATTTAAGAGGCAGAGGGCCTCTCAGGGAAACAAGTAAAAATGATATATATTTTCCTTTGATCCAAAGACAATTTGCAGTCCTGGAAAAGGAAGGAAGGATTTTGAATCCTACGGAAGATGGAACTTGTATTCCATTCCCTGGAAGCAGACCAGGAAGGTGGCCTGCTTTCAGAGAGAGAAGACTGTGAATCCCCTCCAAAGGGCTCCCAGGCCCTAAGCTGCTGGACATGAAGGGAACAGGAGGACAGTAAGAGTGGAGCACTTACTGGTGTCTTGTGAGGATGGATGTCCTGTGACTGATGAGCTAATGCACTCATACTACCAAAGGAATCTGGGCCTTGAAACACTCTGGGACTCAGGGGCATGTTAGAGGAAGGGACTTAAACTCAGTCATAAGCATATTTGATTTTTCTTTCCTCCTCGGCAAAGAAGGATATATCATGTTAAATTTAACTTGATTTTAAGGAAAAAAAGTAATATGGCCTTTGTGCCCATATTTGTTTTGTGTGTGTGTGTGTGTGTGTATGTGTGTGTGTGTGTATGTTTTGAATGTCATATCTTTTGTGTAACTGTTATGTGATCATATATTTCCTAAGGGAAATGGAAAACATTTCCCCAGTACCTGCTATGTATGCTTCTGTTTCTAACATATCACTAAGACAATCAGACTGAAACCTCAGAATAATCTATGAAGTATTAGCATCCTCTTTATAGAGATAAGAAATCACTTTAAATAATGTTTAAGTGATTCTGAACTAGGAGAGGTGGTTAGTGTTAGAACTAGTATTTGAATCCAGGTCATGTGATCCCAAAGCTCACCTTCCCTCTACCACATCATAGGGGATTCCCCAAGAAGGAGGAGGTTAGAAGTGACACTGCCCCTCTTTTGCAAGGGAAGGGTGGACAGCTGTGGCAGGAGGTTTAATAACTACAAACTGTGATATAAAATAATTCTCTTGAATTTATATGGAAGTGTCAGACCTTTACAGGGGGCACTGCTGAGAGGCTGAATCATTGAGGAGGATGAGATTATATGTGAGAGACCTTGTGTGACCTAGACCTATTTTATTTTAAAAAACAGTTATCACTGTCCTCACTACCATCTCCCCCCTGACCACCACCTTTTTAAATCACAGCGTTGAGGAGAGATTACTATGGATACCTTGGCATTGTCCAGGAGACAGGTGATACAAAAAGACCTGACAGACTTCTCCTAAGCAGAGAATTATGTGAGGAGGGTGTTGAATTACGTCTAGTAATAGAATAGTCTGCTGGTGCTGCAGCTACAGGGAATATGCCTCACTGAGTAACAGCAGGCGCTTTAGATCTATTGCATCTAATGGAATCTTTAGTGTAGTTAAAAGAAGTAGATATTATGATCTGATTCCTGTTATTTGGTAGAACTACAGGGCATGGGGAAGGATGGGGAGTAATATTGAGAGGAGAGAGAGAGAAAAAGAAACAGAAGGAGGGAGGAAGGGAGGGAGAGAAAGAATCTTTGCGTTTCAATCAACGACAATGGGGAAAAAACCCAAGCAACATTCCTGACTTCTTGCTCTAATTCAGCAAGGCTCCTTATAGCTCAGAAAGACAACCTCCTGGTCAGCTATGTTCTAGCTTCTTTGTGAAATGAGTAAGCTCACCTGCAGCTCATCACATGCATTCTTAGATAAGTTTATAAGGGAACTCCAGTTATTCATTTGGCCTGTTGAGTTCTTTTCATTTTGCTTTTCAAAAATGGTTCTTAAGTGAAAAGATACATGTTTATTGCCTCCTTCATTTCTTCCCTCTCTTTTTTCCTCCCTTCCTTCCTTCTGCTTTCCTTCCATTTCCCCCTGCTTCTTTTCCTGCCATGCACACTTATTGAACACTTGTGTTTACCAAGCATTGAGACAAGTGCAAGGGAGATAGTAATGGTCAGAGACAAAGAGCTCATGGTGCACTCTGTAAAGAAACCCAGTGCTGTAGAGGTTAAAGAAGGACCCATGGAGCAAGAAGCATATCAAATAGAACTTGAAAGATCAGTGGCACGTCAAGAGCCGGAGACTGCCTCTTGGTGATGGTGGTGGTGGTGGTCACGGTGACGTTGTGTTGGGGGAAGGGTTCTGATGAGGAACTTGGATGAGAAAACTGACAAAGACGTAGAGTTCAGGTAGTGAACATGCCTAGGCTGTGGTGGCTAGGATAGGAGTGGGTGTGCATGGCACATTGGGGACCAGTCGAGCAGGTGGAAAGCCAGCCTCTGAGT
Source organism: Cebus imitator (assembly GCF_001604975.1). Lineage (NCBI taxonomy): Eukaryota > Metazoa > Chordata > Mammalia > Primates > Cebidae > Cebus > Cebus imitator. The sequence continues at coordinate 1,028,833 of NW_016107645.1, forward strand.
GCCTTGGAGCCAAGCTGCTCCTCTGGATACCTGGCCTTGTTCAAAGATTCCTGAGTGCACAAGAAGCCAGGCCTGCATAGGCATGTAGACATGAGCTCTGCGTGTCTGAATGCTCATTAGTACAAGATGTTTACTTACTGGGTATTGCAGTCAAGATTAGAAGGTGAAAATGAATGGATGTTATCATTACTATTTCCTTCTAATTACTTCCCTAGTTAAGGTCAAAATATAGAGCCAGTGGTGATCATTTTTTTCCCTTGCATCTTTGAATGTGCATGCTAAGAAATGCAATGTAGTGGCCAGCTAATTGCTCTCATCCCATCTCAGCTAGTCAATTGTACACAAAACTGGGCCATGTTTCTACATTTTCAGACTGTGGAAGAGGGAAGTGCTGGGGATCTCTGTGTGTGCTGCTGTCAAGTGGGAGCCCTCCCTCTGGCCTCTTTATAACCTGCTTCTGAGATGCAGGGCTCAGATCCAATGCCATGACAAGGCGCACTATGAAAGAAGGGCCTTGGGTTTCAGAGCTCAGGTCTAAACAGCTCTGTTTATTTACTGGGATTAATTGATCATTAATATTTGCAGTAAAGATATCTTTCAATGAGAGTCAGGTAGCTTGGTAGAAATCACTGAGGCCTTAGAGCCAGATAGAGCTGGATGAAAGATCTGTCCTCACTACTCATGCTGTGGGTAACTTTACACAAGTGGCTGAACCCCTCTAGGCTTCAATTTTCTCCTCTCTCGAGTATGTATTATAAGGATAATATGAGACAGAATGTGTAAAACACATTATAAGTACTCAATAAAAGAGAACGATAATTATTTAACAGTGTTAGCTACAGAGACAGAAATCATGGAGAGTTCAAAAGTACTTTGTTAAGACTGGAAAGATTCTGCATCCTCAAGATGGAGTTTGTCAGAGGCCTGTGAGCACCTAATGACACTTTGCAAAAAAGCTGATAAGCTGAAGGCAGGTTGCAGCAGTGCTCAGACCTCAGCCAGGTAAAACAGCAGCCCTGTGTCACAGTGACAAACCTCAGTGTCCTCTGGCGATGGTCACATTTGTTGTTAGCTCCAGCCCCAGTGGCTGTCCTGCTTGGCTTCAGCTCAGCAATCCTTCTTTTCCCCCACTGCTGTTTCCAGAAACAAGTCTCAGCTCCATTTCCCCGGAAACAGTCCTTAGTTGAGGTGGGAGATTCCAACACTCCCTTTTCAGGCCCTCCTGCCCTACTCAGCCGTATCAGGAACCTCTGTTTATACAGCTAAGCTGCCTCCTTCCCCAGTCTGCTGCCCATACAATTCCCTGGTTCTCCAGGGGGGCCTAGTTCTGCGGCTGTCTTTCTTCTGTGATAGTCCCTGCCCCTCTCTGTTCAAGAGCTGACAGAGACTCCGGGCTCCTCTGTGGTCCTCTTGTTGTCGGACTTTCTCCTTAGTTTAGCTAAAAACGGGGTCCTTGTCACATGACCATGAAAAATTTGGTTCACAGACACTTTGAAGGGTGAGAAGGTCAGGGTTTATTGGGTGAAAAGGAAAAAAAGGGAAAAAGTGACTCTCAGCAAAGCAAGATTCTTGCAAGTAGGCTTGCCCCCTCAAGATTGAAACCCAGCTGACCAACCTGGAACAAGAGAGGCCAGGGTCCTGTCTCCAAAAAGAGCCCGAATTTCCCACGGCTCCATCTCGTTCTCTCAGTGTGCAGGCCGGCTGGAGGTTCTCTGGGGACCTCTTTATACTGAGTGTCTCGCTCTCTGTTACCTGATTCCCTGCCGGCTGCCAACCCACCTGAACTATTGAGAGCGCATAGGGCATCCTGAAGGCATTTCTTAGTGTTCTTCCTCTGGCCCAAATTAAATGACATCTTCTCTACAAACTGTAAGACATAAGGCTTTTCTTATCTATAGGCCGACTCTTCCCCAAAGAAAAGTTGTAACATAACTTCAGGGAAAATTAAAACTGAAAGAATTCTATTAATAATTAAGGTTTGCATATTTCTTAAAGTTTGGAGCCAAATTGTAATGAATTCATTCAGCAAATAGCTACTCAGCATCTAGTGTGAGGGTTTGTGTATTAGACAAGTAGGATAAATTACTTAGTAAGAATGGATGGTGGAGAAAAATCACTTTTGAAATTAAAAAGAATTACTAAAACAAATCCTATCTCTTGCTCCCATGTAACCATAATCCTTTAATCTTCAAACTAACCACGGTCAAATTCTTAATATCTTTTCCACCTATAAAAAGATTGATCAGTCTTTGAAAAATTAAATAGACATTTGGAGCCCAAAGCCTGGGACATTGAAAACATTTTATTCAAAATATGTTTTATATGGACATGGGCCTAATCCATATAGATGCAGACATAGCAAGATGGAGATACAGCAAGGAAGGCCCTTAAAATATGTTGTTCGATGATGAGAAATTCACTTCCTGCAAAAACAGAGTCACAGGTATATAAGTGATAGCTTGGAGTCCATTGGTGTTTTTCGAAAAGAAAGAAAGAGATTGAAATTAAGAGAATTTGTGCTGATTTCCAATAAGTCTTCTACCTTGATTTTTTTTTTTTTATGACAGAGGCTACTTACTATAATATTTTCAAATGGGTTTTCAAGCATCTCCATGTTATGGCAATTCTCCCTGGGTATCCCTGTCCAAATAATGTGCATTTCTACTTGACTAATTCATTTAGGAGGACAACAGACACCTCAGGGGAAACATTTAACGTCTTCTTTCAGGACCCCTGTATGTGGCAATGAAAGCCAGGCATGTTTCCCCTTTTCTTTCTTCTCTTCCATTATCTCAGATAACAAGAATTAATTAGCATCCTGTAGTCATTTACTTTAAACTCTACTTTAAGAGACTCATCTACTAAGTGACTTCGTTGTTTTATTATTTTGTTTTGACTTTCCTTATTCTTGTAAACACCAGGGCTACTTCTAGAATTTCTTGAATAAGCCAAGCCAACAATAGGAACAATGCTGCCTTCTCTCTCTGGGTAAATACTCACTCTTCACTAAGGGAAGGGGTGTGGTACAGACATTGTAGGGAAGTGGTGCTCATTTTCCTTCTGAGCTGATGCACAGTGCCTGCTGCAATTTCTAAAAACAGCCTGCTAACATAACAATATACCAACTTCAGGAAAATTAGTGTGGGCTCCCTGTGAACACACCCAGTTGTTGACACACATTCTAAAGCAATCCTCTGATTGTACAGTCAGGGAAAATGGTGAGGCTCACGGTGCTAGACAGTGTGATGTCTGTGTGCACCAGCTTGCTTTTCTGCAGTGTTCACTCTATCAAGCTAAAATGGGGTGCCTATTCAAAGCCAGGCACTGAGCTGTGTGTTGTAGTGGGTGAAGGAGGGAACTGCTTTGTGTGCCTTTTAGAAATTTAGAGGGTGACTAGAGTTATAAAGCAAGGAGGAGATAAATGGATTATAGACCAAATGCAGCCAGTGTCATGGAGAAGTGCAGTAAGTGTATTAGGCATGAGAAAAATTGTTTTTCGGTTTAAAAGAGTCAGAGAGACTGGTGTCAGCAAGATATCCCTCCATGGCAACATTAAAAAAAAACAAAAAAAGAAACAAACAAAAAAAAACAACGAGCAACGAGAAACTGACTAAAACTTGTCTCAAAACTAAAATTTCTAGAGTAGGAACTCTAGAAATTGGTCAGAGATATACTGCAACTAAGTGAGCGCCCAATCAGGGAAAAGCCACATTGAAAATGATGGGGAGCTTTGTGACAGTTTCGCTTGCCATTGCCCCACTGCCTTCCCGATGTCTTTCAGCACAGTGTGAGAGAAGTGGTGGCCCACTCCTCAACTCCCTTCAGTGAACTGAAGATTATCGGGAACCGAGTTTGCAACATTCTCACTTGTCTTCAGGCTGCCTGAAGTGTCATTAACTCAAGGTACAAAAGAGAAAAACTAGATTTGATCGCAGTCTGAGGTTCATGAAAACCTCAAGAGCTACAATCATGAAGACCTGTGAGACAAGAGATTGCCTACTGGGGAATACAATTGAACAGTTAAAGCCATAGAAGATGCAGTGGTGTGACTCTTAGATAAAATACTGCATTTAAAAACTGTCATGCATATGAAGAATTGGGGAAACAAATGACTCATGGACAGGACCAGGAATATACATGTTCAGAACACTCCCTTAAGCCTTAAGAGAGAACTTTAAGGCTTCATGCCATGCTGATGAGTGAGTATCTTCTCCTGTATGGACTCTGTGCAAAGACTGGGAGAGGTATCGGTGTCTGTTTTTTCAAATGCTCTATTTTCAATGAGAGTTCAGAGATTTACAAAGAAATAGGAATGCATGGTCCATTCAAAGGAAAAAAATAAATCCTCAGAAATAGTCTCTGAAGACATATAGGCATTGAGCTTACTAGATAAAGACTTTCAAGTAGCCAACTTAAATTTTCTCAAAGAGATAAAGAAAAACATGAATGGATGACTAAAATAAATTGGGAATATTATATGTGAACAAAATGAGAATATCAACAAAGAGATAACATATTTTAAAAAGAACTAAACTAAAATTATGGAGCTGAAACATACAATAACAATTGAAGTTTTCACTAGAAGGGTTCAACAGCAGATTTGAACAGACAGAAGAACTAATCAGATAACTTGAAAACAAGTCATTTGAAATTATTGAATCTGGAAAAGAAAAAGGAAAAATGAATGAAGAAAAGTGAATAGAGCCTCAGACATGTGTGGGCCATTACCAAGGAGACCAATGTGTGTACTACAGGAGTCCAAGGAAGAGAAGCAGGAGATAAAGATGAAGATAGCTAATTTGTAGAAATAATGACTGAAAATATGCTAAATTTACGAAAGAAATGAATATACAAATACGAGACACTCAGAGAACTCCAAGTAGGATAAATTCAGAGAGAATGTACACATACTAAGACAAATTATAGTCAAAATTGGTGAATTCAAAGACAAAGAAAATATCTTGAAAGTAGCAAGAGAAAAGCAAGTTGTCATGTACTCTGTAAATACATGATACTTTCCTCTAAGATTATCAGCATATTTTTCTTGAGAAACACTGCAGGCCAGAAGGCAGTGAGATGGTGTATTTAATGTGCCAAAAGAAAAAAAAAAAGGAAGGAAAACTTATCAACCAAGATCTTAAATTCAAAGCCTAACTTTATACATTAAAAACCTGGAAACAACAGCAAGAAGAAGCTAGCAAAAAGAAATAACAAAGATTAGAGCAGATAGACACAAAATGGAGAACAGAAAAATAATAGGAAAGAATAAATAAACAAAAACATGGGTTGGTTCATTGAAATTTTAAATAAAATTGACCAACCTTTAGCTAGATTAACTATGATTGAGAGAAAAGACTGAACTAAATTCAGAAATAAAAGAGGGGGAAATACTAACACCAATTTAATTGAAACACGAATAATTATAAGACAGTTTTATAAACAATATAACCCACAAATTGGATAATCTAGAGGAAATGGCCAAATTTTAAAAACAGACAACCTACTAAGACTGAATCATAAAGACATAGAAAATATGAATAAACATACAATTATCCAAGAGATTGCATTAGTAATCAAGGAGCTCCTGAGAAAGAAAAGCCCTAGAACAGATGGCTTCATGGGAGAATAGAATAGAAAGCCAAGAAATAAACATATACATATATGGTTAAGTACTTTTCTATAAGGATACAAAAACCATTAAATGACAAAATAACAGTCTTTTCAAAAAATTGTATTGGGAAAATTGGATATTCACATGCAAAAATTAAGTTAGATCCTTATCCTACACCATTAAAAAATTAACTAAAAGTAGATCAAATACTTAAATGTAAATTTAAAATTCTAATACTACTAGAAAAAAAAAAAAAACAGGGGAGAAGCTTCACGACACTGGATTTGGGATTTGGCAATGATCTTTTAGAAATGACACCAAAAATATAAGCAACAACCACAAGAGACAGATAAATTGAACTACATCAAAATTAAAAACCTTCATGCTTCAAAGGACGTTATCAACAGATTGAAAAGGCAACCCACGGAATCAGAGAAATTTGAAAATTACACATCTGATAAGCAGTTAAGGTCCAAAATATATAAAGAATTACTATAACTTGACGATAAAAAAAAACTTGATTTTTAAAAATGAGCAATGGACTTGAATAGACATTTTTCCAAAGAAAATACACAAATGGCTGATAAGCACATGAGAAAATACTCAACAACAATCACTAGGTCAAGGCAAATCAAAACCATGACAACATAGTCTCTCACAGCCATAAGAATGGCTACTATGAAAAACAAAGCAAAAGAGACAAAACAACAAAACAAAAAACAACAAGTTTTGGTGAGAATGAGGAAAAATGTGCACTACTTGTGCACTACTGGTGAGGATGTAAAATGATGCAGCCACTGTGGAATAGTATGTCAGTTTCTCAAAAAATTAAAAAGGAAACTACCTTATGATCCAGCAATGTCACTTGTAGGAGTATACTCAAAAGAATTGAAAACAGGGACTTCAAGAGATGTTGATCCACTCATGTTCATAGCAGCAGTATTCACAATAGCCAAAGGTAGAATCAATCCAAGACTCTCTTGATGGATGAACATATAAACAAAATATGGTATAGACACACAATGGAATATAGTTTAACCTTAAAAATGAAGAAGATTCTACATGCCACAACATGGATGAAACTTGAAGACATTATGCTAAGTAAAACAAACCTGTCCCAAAAGATCAAATACTGAATCACTCTCCTCATATGAAGTACCAAAAGTCATCAAATTCATAGAGACAGAGAGTAGAATAATGGTTGCCAAGGGATGTGTATAGAGGGAAATGGGGAGTTATTGTTTGATAGTTACAGAGACTCAGTTGGGATGATGCAAAACTTCTAGAAACGATACTGATAACGGTCACACAACAATGTACTAAATACCACTGGAGAGTATACTTAAATATGGTTAAATAAGAAATTTCATGCAATGTACATTATGCCACAATAAAAAATTAGTAAAGCTTTTTTAAAAGAATCAAATTAAGATTCATGGAATAAATGCCATTTGACATGAGTCACAAGTTCATCCTGTTAGTTCATTCAGACTTCCCCTTTTGGAAAGGATGGATGACAAGTCTGGTGCTACTTCTGGGCCAGGGTAAACAGCAGAATCTGAGTTTTGTGTTCAAAAATGTCCATAAAATCAAAAAGGAGGCCAAGTGTGGGGATTCCATATGGAGAACCATGAGGATTGACGGCAAAGAGCCACAGAGTGCACCAGGAGAATAGGAGGGAGAACAGCTGTGACCTGAGACATGGGAATACCAAATCCACACGAGGAATTAAGGGAGGAAATGTCAAGTAGGGGCTCAAGAGTAGAGATGAGGGAGATAGTGGGTTCCAGAAGAAAACATGACCAACGCAGTGAGACAATAATTAGGTTTATTGAGATACATAATAATAATAACACCAACATGGACCACTAAGGGCTTAACGTATATGAGCACAGAGACCCATTAAGTGGATTGTATTATTATCCCTTTTGCCATTGGTAATTTTCCTACTATGTGTCCTAGCAAATATTTAAACCAAAAGTTCTCAGAGCCCATGCCCTTGACCACTTAGCTATACAGAGAGAATTAGCTGAGTATAGCACAAAACATGAAGTCATTTGAATCACATTTTAGAGGGCTGACCTTCAGATGGTGGCATTTATCGGGCATTGTGGAACCTTGATGGTTTTTAGCAGGCAACAGATGAGAACAGAAATTACTCTGAGAAGACAATTTGGCAACACAGAAATGAAATAAGTTGATGAATGTTAAGGCTGAAATTGGGGAGATCAGTTAGGGAACATAAAGGAATAAGGCATAAACCAAGGGGACAGGAATGGAATGTGTGGATTCAAAAACCTTTGAGAAAGTTGAATCAATTGGATTTAGCTACTAATTAGCTTAAGAGTGCCAAGACTCCGGTAGAGTTTGCAATGACTCGGGAATATCTGAAACTGTGGTGAGGCCAAGTGTGCAATGATGTAAGCAGGGATAAGGAAAATGGGACTACTCTGGGGTGGTTGGAATTAATTGTCGGAAATCCCCAATCAAATCCCCACTGGGATTTGAAGAATACATTTTTAAGATGCATAATTAGTCTGAAAGTAATAACATGAATCCTAAAATGCTTATGAATCCCTGTACTACCATGGATACTAAGCTCTTTAATAGGGCACAAGAACCTCTGTTAACTGGGTGAGATTTTAGGTGTTCAGCAGTCACAGGACTGCTCAAGCCATTTGAGATTACACTCAGCATTGGCTGTGTCTCTCCTGAAAATTACTTTGAAGTCTTTAGACTTATCCTATTATATCTTTTTATGTGCCATGCCAGTGTAAACTTGGAAATAATTAAAAACAATAGACAAGAACCTTCTAATCTTTTACGGTATTCTTTTATTTAGGAAATAACTGGGCAAAGTGGATTACTTTTCAATATTCAGACAGGCTCCTTTTGTTATTACTTTTGACTCTCTGCTTTTTAAATCACTTTACCTATTTCGAGAACACAGTACAGTTTTCTTGTGTTTCTCTTTTGGTGCAAGACAATGTAGAAAGGCTCATGGTACAAAGTGGAAGGATATCCACTATCCAATTTAATATCCTTAGATAACTGACGTTTTTAGAGAAATAATCCTTTGAAATTAATAGGAGGTAATGTGATAGAGTGAAAAAAACATAGAAGTTAAATAGACTTGATTTTCAGTACCTGTGCTGGCACTTAAGAGCTTTGGGATTTGGGAAATTGAATTAAATAATTGAACCTCAATTTCTTTGTCTGAAATATAGGAATCATAATATCTCTAGCTCAGTGTTATTATGAGACTTGGTACATACATACATTTGCACGTGAATGTGTGTATACACATAGACATAACACGTACACACATATAGAAAGGGGGGAGAGAGGATACGCACACATGCATAGTCTTGGCACATGGTAAAAAAGAACCTACCATTCAAAAAAGGTTTTCTGCCTTTCCCTATAAAGGAATGCCTACTGTTTTTGAGGTTTATCTGCTATCGTAAATGAAGGAACCAAACTCAAAAAAAGATTGCATATTATAGGATTTCATTAATAAGAAATGTCAAAAATTCACACATTTATTTGGGACACAAAGTAGTTTAGTGGTTGTCTAGGACTGGGTGGTGGGGTTGATAATGGCAGTCTACAAGTACAAGGTTTATTTTCTTTTTGCAGTGAGCAGTACCTCAACATTAGATTGCAGTAATGGTTGCACCACTCTGTAATGTACTAATAACCATTGCATTGTACACATTCAACAGGTGATCTTTAAGCTACAGTAATTATATCCCAAAAAGCCATTTAAAAATAAAAAGGATAATATTTCTATATACTAACCTGACTATCCTAAGTAAAATAATTGGTGTTATGGAAAAAAAAAAGGAAACATTATTAGTGCTTGGGGGTTAAGGAAATCTCTCCTATATTTGTCTTAAATGTTTCTTTTTGTGTGTTGGCCATTTTTTCTTTGGTAATAATTCCCCAGATCGGAGTGGTTTATATGAATCATATTCTCATTTACATTACGTGTTGGCCTCTGTTCGGGTCTGTTTGTGTTTTGCTAACCCCACTCTGCTCTGCTTAGCTCTGGTCCACACGTCTTCATACAGCCTGTGCATGGCACATGCTGATTCTCATGGCACAAGAGAAAACTAAGCCAAACCTATTAGCACTTCGGGCTTCTGCACAGATATAGCCCGTGTCATCACTGCTTCTGTGTCATTGGCTAAAGCAGCTCACATGGTCAAGTCCTGTGCTGATGGAAAGTAAACATGCACTCCACCCATGGAACGAGGGGATTATGAATATTTGTGAACAATAATACAATAAGACCATCTACCAGCACTGGAGGAAGATTTGGCTAGCATCCTGACTTGAGCTTAATCCTCCATCAGTGCCTCCATCCCTTTTACTCTCTTTCTATTCAAAGCATATCTCGTCTTCCTCTTTTCCCACTGGGATTTACCATAAACCCTTTTCACCTCCACCACGAAAAACTATTCCAAGGAACTTGCTGTTATTCCCAGCTACCACCTTATGGCTTCCATTTCTTGTACTGCCAGACTTCACAATTATGACCAATTGGTGTCCTTACTATTTCTCTATCACATATTGTTTTTATTTCTCTATTTTATTTAGCTATTTGCATTATGACTTAAAGCTTCTCAATCTATTGAATTTTCTCTTTTCTTTCTAAAGCCTCCAATGGCCTTAGTTGTCAAATCCATTGACATTTCTTCAGCCATTGTTTATTTTGGTGGTTGTGATATTTATACTGTGAACTCATAAAATGCAGCATATCTGATTCCCCTCTTTTGCCAATATCCACATTCTTCTCCCCTCTACTTCCTTCCTGTGTGATCTTGTATAGTCCCAGGTTTCGCTTTCTGAGAGTATGACTCCCATATTAACATGTTTATTTCTGGCTTTCTTGGATAGGAAAATAAAGGGTCAAAATGATTGCTCTATTTAATTAATTGTATTCATTTACGTATAAATGTTGCTAATCTTTTTTTGAACGGGATGGAAACAGAAAACTTTTCTGGGAAATTTAAATTTAATATTTGGTTTTAATAATTCTACTCACAAATATTACTTTATGTAGTTGAAATTAATTTGCAAATAATAATTTACAATTCTAGGCCTGGTGCAGTGGCTCACGCCTATAGTCCTAGCGCTTTGGGAGGCCAAGGCAGGCAGATCTCTTGAGGTCAGGAATTTGAAGCCAGTCTGGCAAACATGGTAAAACCCCATCTCTACTAAAAATACAAAAAAATGAGCTGGGTGTGGTGTCAGACACCTGCAATCCCAGCTACTTGGGAGGCTGAGGCAGAAGAACTGCTTGAACCCGGGAGACAGATGTTGCAGTGAGCTGAGATTGTGCCACTGAACCCCAGCCTGGGCAGAAGAGTGAGACTCTTGTCTCAAAACAAAACAAAACAAAACAAAACAAAATTACAATTCTAGAGTAGAAATACAGTATGATGTTTAGAAGTACAGCTTTGCTCAATGCCTGTATCTAATAATTTTTCTCTCCATTTTTAAAGTCAAATACATAAAATAGGAAATACTGGGGATTGTATGTATAGATGTGCTCTGTGAACAGAGAATCCACATGTAGAATTATACAAAAGACTTGGGCAAATGTAAATATACAATTGTTTTTTATCCAATCACTGTATTTAGTTATCATGTTGTCTTTATGAGCATTGAGCACACTTAGTAGAAAGGCTGTCACACTGTATTTAGCCTTTTCATCATGGAACAGGATTTTTCATCCTGAGTATGTTACCAAGAGTGATCCCATCCACCACAGTGAACTGTGTTATGGGAATGCAAAGAATATTCTGACCCCCTTTTCCAATGTTTACCTGAAGTCAGGAGGATTTTGTGGTATAGTGACAAGAGCTGTAAGAGTTGGGTTCCTATTCCTGGCACTAACCTTGGAACATAGGGACTTGAGAGAGGTGGGGTGCAGGGTAACAGGTAAGTTCAGTGCTACACAGAGTGTGGTCCCTGGATAAGCACCACCAGAGGGACCACGGAGCTTGATACAAATGCACATTTCTAGGTTTCACCCAGACCCACCCAGTCCTATTATATCAGAGTCTCGGGGTTGGGGGCCAGCCATCTGTGTTATAACCAGCTCTTTTGATGTTTCATGTGCTCACTAAAGTATAGGAAGCACAGGGATAGTCATCTTGCTTAGGCAATGAGGTTTTGGTAATCTTCCTAGAGGTGCAATCATGGGAAGTAAATGGTATTGAGTAGGAGATTGTGGTTGATAATGATGTATCTACAGGATTACAGTGTAGGGGCATATGAGAGAAAGTCATAAATCCAGAGTCTGAATGAACCAAAATGAGCCTTAGCGGGAGTAAATCTTAATGTAGACAAGCATCAGTTTCACCAACCAGCACAGATCCTATAGCTGCAAGGATACAATACTTTTTTAAATGCATTAACAAGTAACTTACGTTAAACAAAATTCCAAAATTCAGAGTTTCTGTCCAGGAAAGTCAGGGCAGATGGGTCCAGACAGATTTTAAAAAGAATAATTTGTTGTGGGAGATTTCTAGGAATATATGCAGTCCCTACTTGGCCAAGCAGAAACTTGTTCAGAGGCCAGATTTCTCTTGACTAGAGAACTGGACTTCAAAATTGAAACGGACTAATACAGTGATGCTTTTATTATGAGAAAACATGATTTGCATACAGAGTCAGGTCAGGGCAAGGTGCACAGTGGTGATTGGGTCTCCCAGATGGAGGGCAGCTCTTCCTTCTGCCCTTTAAGGGGTCCAGCAACTTCTGACTCTGAGCTGTCAAAGCAGGTTCACTGGTTGGTCATCTCAAACTCCACGGACCTTTGTAGAACTGAGAAAATAATCTGGCTTTCAAATGGGAATCCTTGTATGTATTCATAAAGATGTTGGTGATGATGACATGATGCCGTTGATGATATAAAGCAGACAATATTAGTAATAGGTGTAGTAGATATTTCCCCTCTATTTACTGTAGATGGCTTCCCAGAAAATTGCAGTGTAGCTTTTCACACACAAACACATACACGCTAGACCCTATACCCCTTTTAAAAAGGGTTTCCTCTCTGTCACTAATAGATATTTCCTGGAATTATAACTTGGCTTGGAGAAAAGGCACATCACCAGTTGTTCAAGTTTAGTTCATGGCAAATAATCTCTGGCTACGTCAGCACCTGAGCATCCTGGTAGCTTTGATGAACGTGTGCATTGCTCTTGATTTACCTGCTAGTGTTTGGGCTCAAACAATGGTTCAATATTTAGAAATGGCAGCAAATTCTGCCTTTTAACTCTTATGAGTACTAAGAAAATTAAATACTATATGCATTAGATTTTAATTTGCTTTGCATATTCAGAAACCATCTGGAAATGTAATTATAGTTTAAACTTTTAATCTCCAGTGCCTAAAAAAGCTTTTTTAAAAAATTTTATTTGAATATGTAAACAGACATCCTGGCTTTTTCTATTATAGCTTATTTGTTTTGCAATAAAACAATGTAATGATTTAAAACAGGGTCATATACCTTCCCATTCTCACCGGGACTGACACTTAGAATCTGGGATATATATGTATATTTAGTGAATGGGCCAAATCCCTGTTTTTCCTTCCTAACTTTTAAGAGTAAGCTGTGTACTACAGTGGGTAAGAAACTGAGCTTCAGAATTAATCTAAGATGGTTCTGAATCCAGGCATCACCACTTTTTGGCTTTGTGTCCTTGGCCAAAATATTTAACCTCACTGAGTCTTGGTCTTATTTTTGTAAAATAGGGATCATAATAGCTTTGTCCTTGGGTTTGTTTCGAAGATTAAATGAGATGATATATGTAAACAATTTAGCACTGTGCCTGGCACAAGTCCACACTTAGTAACAGTTTTGTTGTCATTATTGTTATTGTTTTTAAAGTTGTAGCTATTATATATTGTTACTTTTATTTTAAAATTCTTATCTGTTTGTTCCTTAAATAAGCTCTCTGACATTAATTACATCTACTGATTCCCAGTTTTCACTTGATCTGATTTGCTTTACTTGGAATCACAGTAGTCCCTGTTAGCATCCAGGGCTACATTTGTCAGTGATTTCCTTATGAAATTCCCTGGTACAGAGCCAGAATTTAATGTGAATATCTTTTCAAGAGAGCTGCATTCCTAGTACAGTCACAATGTTGGCAAAGCATATAGTTGGACCAGAGGACATTTTAGATCCTTCCAGGTCTGAGATCTGGGAATCCCAGATTCTCTAATCTCCTTGTGGAGAGCAATAATGTCTTGTCCTGTTTGTGTATGCAGAAGTGATATGTGTGATTTTTGCCAGCTTTATCCAGAATACAGTCTGTTAGTGAGTAACACGTGTTAGTGTTAACCATCTAAAAGATTGGTAATAATGTCACTTTACATATCTATAAAGTAAAAATGATACCATGGGAAGGATGTGCTGCAGTACCAACAAGATAATGTGTTTGTAGCCCCCTTTACGATACACCTTGCTCCACACTAGCACGGTTAGACATTGTCTCTTGAATGCCACTATGATGCTCGTTCATTACGACCCCAGTGTAGGGCTCAGGAACTTAACTACACAGCTGTGTCCCCGCCATAACACTGCTCTAACCAAATAGTCTTACAAGCCTCCAATGTCCTGACTGAATTTAAAGATGGGCTGATTTTTAGATTAACTAGAAAAGGAATGTATCCTTAAATGATTGCCTGCTTATAATTTATAAAACACCCTTATACAACTTGATAATGATGTATGTTTGAATAATTCAAGAAACAGGATGTCAATAGCTTTTAGCATCAGGTACCAAGAGAGCTTCTGCTTCTGAATATTAATTTGACTAATTTGAGATATTAGGCCATCCAGTATGGTAAGCACATTTTCAGAGTAGTAGGATTTTTGAAATGTAATCTAATAAGAAATAGGGCCAGCTAGCATTTCTTTAAAATGTGATAATTATTCAAAGATATCATATGAGATATTTTGCAACTGACAAAGAGCAAGATACCATAAGTAAAATGTAACTGAGGACCAGATTAAATATTGGGCAAACATCTGGAAAGAATCCATTGCAAGCTGGTCTGTTTTGTGCTTTCCTCCTATTTATACAAATACATTTATAGTTGAGTATAGATATTTATAGTCTGAGTAGTTTAATTTATGCGACCACAAAGGTACAGGCAGCAAAAGAAACAAAAAATTGGCAAGAGAGACTTCTGTAGAGAAAAAGAAACAGTTAAGAGAGTTAAAAGTTAATATTTTCTCCCATTCCTATGGAATGGGAGAAAATATTAGCCACGCTATATCTAATAAGGACTCAACACCTAAACATGTATGAAACCCCTACAACTCAGTAGCAAAAGAGTAACAATAACCCAATTAAAAAATGGAAGCAGACTTGAATAGACATTTCTTCAAAGAATGCATACAAATGGCCACAAATACACGAAAAGAGGCTCAACATCACTAAGAATCAGGGAGATGCAACTCAAAACCGAAATGAAATATCATCTCACACTTCTGAGGATGGTCATTGTCAAAGAAACAAGCTAGCAGAAAACAACAAGTGTTGGAGAGAGGATCTGGAGAAATTGGAACCCTTGTGTATTATTGGTGGGAATGTAAAATAGTGCAGCCACTATGGAAAACAGTATGGATGTTCCTCAGAAAACTGAAAATCAAAATAGTTGAAATTGGTTTTTCAAAGAAGTATTTGTACTCCCATGTTCAATGAAGCATTATTCACTATAGTCAAGACCCACTAAATGTCCATTGGCAGGTAAATGGACAAAGAAATTGAGGCACATGCATACAATGGATTTTTTTTTTTTTTTTTGATGGAGTCTGGCTCTGTCACCCAGTCTGCAGTGCAGTGATACAATCTCGGCTCACTGCAACCTCCACCACCCGGGTTGAAGCAATTCTCCTGCCTCAGACTCCCGAGTAGCTGGGATTACAGACATGTGCCACCACACCCAGCTAATTTTTGTATTTTTAGTAGATACAGGGTTTCACCGTGCTGGCCAGGCTAGTCTCGATTTCCTGACCTTTTAATCTGCCCGCGTTGACCTCCCAAAGTGCTGGGATTACAGGCATGAGCCACCACGCCTGGCCACAATGTATACCATAGGATATCATTCAGACATAAAAATGGAGGAAATTCTGTCAAATGCTATAGTATGGATCAACTTTGAGGGCATTATGTTACGTGAAATAAGCCAGTCACAGAAGGACAAATGCTGTATAATTCCACTTACATGAGATCTCTAAATCAGTTGAACCCACAGACACAGAAAGTAAAATGGTAGTTGCCATGGCCTGGGAAGAGGTGATCAGAGTATAGTTTACATGTAAGATGTAAAATTATAAAGATCTTCTGTGAAACACTGTGCTCATAGTTAATACTGTACTGTACATACAAAAGTTTAACAGGCTTAACATAATGGTTATATATATATATATGTATAATATATGTATATATAATACACAAACACTATGTATATCTATTATATGTGTGTGTATATATATATATATATATGTATAATTTTTCATCACCAATGTGCTAAATCCTGAGGCTACAAAGAATAAAAGTGTATTTTACTTCATTCTTGTAACGTAAACCCATATCTAAACAAACAAAAAATATTAGTATAAAAGCCAGATATTTCATTGTCCTGCAGGTATGTAAATGCATTTAAAATGAGCACCTCAGAAAGGGGATTTGTGGATTCAGTTTCCAGTGACTAATTTATGTCTACATTGGGAGGAATGTGTAAGTCTAATACATGCTTTCTATCATTTGTTTTATTTTAATCCTCCAGATGAACTTGGGTGATGCTATTCTGTAAACCACTTGTGGGACCAGCTTTGTAACCCTGAGTAGAGATTAATGTGTATTAAAAAATAGTGTTATAGTGAGTGTGCTCCAGTCTTTAGAACCCAGGTTAAACATGTCAACATGTCCAGAGGCCACTGCTAATTTGACTTTCATGTAAATCTTTTTTTTAGGCTTCACATCTAGTTGGGATTATTTGGAAATCACCAAGTCTACAATTAGTATACACAGTTTATTAGAAAAAGAAAAGGCGTTTTCCTTTATATTATTGATTTATTTATTTGTGTTAGTTTTAAGAAAAAAGAAATAGATCAAATATAAAAACATAGCAATGCTATTTTCTATCGAATTCCTCTGGGTGGCTCATCAAAATCTTGCATATTGAATTTTAAAGTCCAATTTGTGGAGCCAAGAATGACATTTCACTATATTGTGAGTTGTAGTCAATATATTGATTACAGTCTCTTTGGGCTCACAATAATTAAAGACTGTCACATGGATACAGTATTTGTTTAGCAGATAATTCTCAAGATTTTCATATGTGATACAGAAGCCCTAACAGTTGTATGTGTACCAAATGTTTTTCAAGGCTATTGAAAATAAGAAAATTAATTAAAATGATGTGAATTCATTTAAATTTTTATGGTGAGAATGGGAGATGTAATTATGAGCCTATTCTTGTTGTTTATTGTACGAAGTTGACTGCTTGATAATATCAAGACCATGGTAAACCAGTGTTATTTCGGTCATCAACATGTGACATAGCATATGTCATCCTGGGAAAGAACTCCCAGTTCTTAAGCACCTTCTATCTGCCTGGTATGTTAAACATACAGACTCACTTACTCTTCACAACCATCTTTCACAGAAATATTATTATTTCCAAACGTGTAAACTGAGGCCTCTAGAGGACATGTAACTTGCTAAAGGCCACACAAATCACAGCAGGACTGACTGAACTTAGAATGAGGCCTCCCAATCTGCAAGTACAATTTAAATCAATACAAAATAACTTACTTTTTATTTAAATCTGGAAAAACTTTGGGAAAACCCTTGTTTTGTTTTATCACACAGCTCTCATAAAATTATTATTATTTTTTTAACCTCAGAGTATGTTAAGTACAAAATGGTAGCTCTTTAGTCTGAATACCTGCAATCTCTATTGAAGGATTTCTTTCTAACAATAGTGTTCCGTGGAAGGAGAGTTGACTTTTGCGGTCTCAAGTGGACTTGGCCCTCAAAAGGCAAGCTGTCTTTGGGGGTGGGATTATTCACTTCAACTCAGGGGGCTGCGAAGCCATCTCCAGGGACGGTATGACCACCTGTCTTGAAAGGAGAGTTACATAAAACCCCAGGAATTAATGACTTTATAGCATATTCTGTATTTCTTTTATTATTTTTTCATGAAGAGCTTCATACCATAGCATCTCAAATATTTAGAAAAAAATATTTGGATTAAACCTTCTATCACATTACTCTTACTTGAATCGTAAATTTTTAAAAATGAAATTTCAGTTTGGATCACTTTTGTGTCCAGTTACCTAATATATAGATAGGCCTAATCAGTAATAAACATGATTACTATTTATGCATACCAGGAGCTCTGCTAGGAGCTTTTGTTTAGTTATCTCAGTACACTCACACAGACCATATGAGATTAGTATTGTAAACCTCATATACAGATGAGATAACGGAGGTTTAGAAAATCTCATTAGCTTGCCCAAGTTCACCCAACTAGTGTAATTTAAATTGGATCTGAATGCAGAGCTAGTTGATTCAGAAATGGGTGCTTTAATACTACTGTTTAGTTTCTATATTTTTTCACATATCCCCACATAGTGTATTAACATGATCTTAGAGATATATGGAGAAGGAAAAATCATCTAAAAATCTATACCAGGAAACATTTAGCAATATTTGTTTAGGTTCATGTGAAGTTTCTGTTGGCAGTTTTCTGAAATAACCTTCCCTCTGGCTGGTGTTGCATCAGCAGCAGTTTCAATAGGACAATCTCTGTGTCTAGAACTCAAGAAAATCACAGCCTGGGTCATGGTGTGTAGGCAAAGGCTGAGGCAGCAAAGTCATTGTTAGGAGGGAAGCAATAACCTAAGCCAAATAAATGGTCATTGTACACCCTCAAGCTAAGGTATTGTCGCAAACAGGGGCTGGAGCCTAGATTCATTAATCAAAGAGCATGCCTGTTGTTGATTGTGCAGAAGGCAACCATTTAGAGAATTTGGATCTTTGAGACAGGATAGAGCAAACAAAACAAATCACATTTATCGCACACTTGATGTATGCCAGACACTATGCCAACAATTCATTTGTACAACTTTATTTTCTTGTCAAAATATATTGAAACAAGTACTGTTATCTCATTTCAAGATGAAGATGCTAGGACTTTAAAAAAGTTTTTGGATTAACATTATATAGCTACTAAGCAAGATCCTACAATATAAACCCTTTCTGTGCATCTTTCCACAGTCCAGTGCTGTTTTTCCTGGAGATTGCTACCCAAAATTATTTTCAGCCTCACACCTGCAAAGATAGGGACACTGAGGCACAGAGAAGCTGAGTGATTTCTCTGAGGTCATAAAACTATTTAATGCCAGAACTAGGTTTTACAGCCAGTCTATCCGATTTCAATATTCTTTCGATTAGATCATTACTATCTCTATATTAATATGTTGTTAATTCTTAAGAAAATTGTCACTTGACCCAAACTCCCACACCAGCTGCCATCCTGCTTCTTTGCTCCTGTGGTTGCAAAAATCTTTTGAGATGCGTCTACACTCATGGGAGCCACTTCCTCTACTTCTGTTCTCCTCTTTCAGATTGCCTTTCCTCTCTCATGCTCATACAGAAGTTACTTTGATCCCATACTGCTCAATCTATGACCAATTCCCAGTCCTCGATGAGCTATCAGCAAGGCCATCTTGCGTTTCTATTGGGTAAACTTTCTTCAAATGGCTCATAGTGTCATATAATACTCAACTTTTCTCCTACCTTACTGACCACCCCTTCTTACTTCTCTCCAAGCTCTTAACACAGGAGCATCTCTTCTTTGGTGCTCTTGTCTCTTGCTTTCTACCCACGACTTTAGTGAATTTATTCCATGTTCCTAAGTATCACCTACATTTCAACAACATCCAAAATTATAGCTTCAGCTCAGACCTGTTTTCCAAACATTGGACTTGTATTTGCAAATGTTTACCTTATATCCCTATTTGGCTGTCTAACAGATATTTAAGATGATATTTCCAGTACTTGATTCCTATTCTTCCCTCAAAACCTGCTTCACCAGCTGCCTCTCTCATTTCAAGAATCTGCCTCTTTCTCATTATTGCTACTGCTAACACACTGATCCAAACCATTATCATCTCTTGTCTGGATTATTTAAAATAAATAACAGAAACTAAATATTTAATGGGATTTCCTGCTTCGAACTTAGTTCATCTAGAGTCTGTTTTCAATATGGCAGCCAATACGGCAGCATGATCAAAATGTGTCCCGTTATGTCACTCCAATTCCGAAAGCTCACCTCACTACCTGACTCAGAAACAGTTGAAACATTTACAGTGGTCTTCCTCTGATCTCCTCTCTCTTCTCTGCACCCATCGTACCATCACATTCCAGCTGTAGGATGTTGGCTGTAGAATTTTGCACTGGTTAAGTTGTCCTATTTCCAGATATCAGCTTTACTAACTACCTCACCCTTCTCAAGTCTTTGTCCATATTTTACACTCTCAGTGATCCCTACCCTGAGCCATCTAATGGAGTAAACTGCCTGCCATCTGACTTTGTGTTCCTGATTCTGCTTATGCTGTTCCCATTAAAAATATATATTATAGCCGGGCGCGGTGGCTCAAGCCTGTAATCCCAGCACTTTGGGAGGCCGAGGCGGGTGGATCACGAGGTCGAGAGATCGAGACCATCCTGGTCAACATGGTGAAACCCCGTCTCTACTAAAAATACAAAAAATTAGCTGGGCATGGTGGCACGTGCCTGTGATCCCAGCTACTCAGGAGGCTGAGGCAGGAGAATTGCCTGAATCCAGGAGACGGAGGTTGCGGTGAGCCGAGATCGCGCCATTGCACTCCAGCCTGGGTAACAAGAGCGAGACTCCGTCTCAAAAAAAAAAAAAAAAAAAAAAAAAAAATATATATATATATATATATATTATAAAGATGTATCACTTTCTCACACTCTAGATAATGTATTTATTTAGCATGGATATGGCTTATTATTGATTTTCTCCACTAGAATGTAAATACCACAAAGGCATAGATTTGGTCTTTTTACCACTAGTGTATTTCAAGCACCTAGAGCAGTGCCTGAGACATAATAGGTCCTCAAAAAATACTTGTTGAATGAGAGAATAAAAGTAAGTATGTTGCAGACCTTTTTTAGCTGTCTTAACTTTGCAGAAACTTAAAGTTGTTCTCTGAAGTATCTAAGGGTACATTTTTTCCCTTCATAATCTCTGCTATTCAATTAGTTAGTGTCTAATTTCCTACCAATTAG
Organism: Cebus imitator; assembly: GCF_001604975.1. Taxonomy (NCBI): domain Eukaryota; kingdom Metazoa; phylum Chordata; class Mammalia; order Primates; family Cebidae; genus Cebus; species Cebus imitator. The sequence goes on from NW_016107645.1 coordinate 1,049,800, forward strand.
TCATATGCAAATTTATTTCAGACTGCATATAAACCACTGGGTAGCTCAATGATATTGATATTTGCTGCCATTTAATGGGATTGGACAGTGATCAACTCCAGGCAAGACCCTGAATCAGCTTTTGTTTATCTGCCTTCTGGCATGTAAATAAGTGGACAAATGTCTGCAAACTTATGAGACCCTTCCTCTTGTCCTTAAATTTCGTCAGATGCCAATCTGTGCTCTATTTTCTTTGGTTAGAAAAACAAAGGGAATTTAAAATCTTTGGAATAACAGGAGGAACTGGAATCATTCATGAGTATTTTCTTCAACTTTACTCTGATTGCCCTGAGATTAATCTCTTGTTACAACAGCGAGGTCTAGACTCTCTAGAATTTTTTGAACACTGTATTTCAATAATTTGATCTTCATGGACAGTGAATCTATCTGTCACAGTCAGTTGTCCTTTCAATCTTTGAATCAATTGGCATTTACCCATATCAAACTCTATTTGTCCATCACTTCTAAGACTCTTGATAATTTCCAATTGCTCATGGAGCTGAGTTTGAAGGTTGACATGGATCATCCATTCTTTCCAGAATGACAAATAGCATTACATGGCGATCCTCACATTTTATCTTAATTTCTTGGCAAACCTTAATTTAATTTTCTGCTAAACAGTTTCAATCTCATGCAGAACCAAAGTGAACTAAGCTAACTATCTCAGAAATGTTCCCTGTCTTGTCAGGATAATTCTTTCTTTCATTTAAATGAAAATTAAGTAACACTCAGTGGTGATTTTTTTTTTTTTTAGATCATCAACATAATTTCTAATGTCATTGTGAACCTCTGAAACATGTTAATCTTGAATTTCCCCCTAGGCTGAAAGTGGTTATATAAATTTACTTATTCAGAAGATATTGGATAGAAACCTAACACAAACTGACAGCATCTTGGAGCTAAAATTAATGTGAGGTATTATGAAACCCAATCATAACAGGGTTTGCAAGTAGAGAAACTGAGGCTCAGAAAGGAAAGTTGAATGTCTAAGTTCACATTGCATCTTATTGGACAGAAATCAGTAGCGAACCTTGGTCTTTTGACTTAGTCCAATAAAGCTCTACAATTACTTGCTAATGTTGATGAATATTTGCAGAAGAACATTTGTTTGAGGAAAGTGTCCTTAGCAATTTATCACAAAGGTAAGTGATCTCTCTAATGTTAGGCACCAAGGTCCACTTCACTATTTTACAGACACAGTTGGCCCAGGGTCCCTGTAAAGTTAATCCCAGAATCCATGTAAAACTAAATTGAGCTTTGTATTGTTTCAAACAATAGTAACTTCTTTCTTACTAATAAGCATGGATGGATTAGTTGGGTGTCACTGCTGAGGCATTGGATTGCTGTGACTTCAGTGCTCTCTGGAACAAGTACAGTCCAGGTGCCTGTGTGAGGAGAATATCAAACACTTGACTTTCAGTTTGTCTTTTTTAATTTAATTTTTAAGTTCCAAGGTACATGTGCAGGATGTGCAGGTTTGTTACATAGGTTTGTGCATGTGCCATGGTGGTTTACTGCATCTATCAACCTATGACTTAGGTGTTAAGCCCAACATACATTAGTTATTTTTCCTAATGCTCTCCCTCCCCCAACCCAACCCCCCAACAGGCCTCAGTGTGTGTTGTTCCTCTTCCTGTGCCCATGTGTTCTCATGTTCAGCTCCTACTTATAACTGAGGACATGTGATGTTTGGTTTTCTGTTTCTGTGTTAATTTGTTGAGGATAATGACTATCAGCTCCATCCATGTCCCTGCAAAGGACAAGATCTCGTTCCTTTTATGGCTGCATAGTATTCCTTGGTGTATATGTACCACATTTTCTTTATCCAGACTATCATTGATGGGCATTTGGGTTAATTTCATGTCTTTGCTATTGTGAATAGTGCTGCAATGAACATACATGTCCATGTATCTTTGTAGCAGAATAATTTATATTCTTCTGAGTATATGCTTAGGATAAAAATCTAGGAAATACCATTCACGACGTAGGCAAGGACAAGGATTTCATAATGAAATTGCCAAAAGTAGTTGCAACCAGAGCAAAAATTGACAGATGGGATCTAATTAAACTAAGTAACTTCTGCACAGAACAAACAAACAAACAAAACTGCCATCAGAGGAAACAGGCAACATACAGATTGGGAGAAAATTTTTGCAGTCTATCCATCTAACAAATATCTAATATCCAGAATCTACAAGGAACTCAAAAAAATTTACAAGAAAAAAACAATCACATTAAAAAATGGGCAAAGGACATGAAGAGAAACTTCTCAAAAGATGTTCATGAAGCCAACAAACGTGATAAAAAGCTCAACAGCACTTATTATTAGAGAAATGCAAATCAAAACTACCATGAGATACCATCTCATGCCAGTCAGAATGGCAATTATTAAAAAGTCAAGAAACAACAGATGCTGGCAAAGTTGCAGATGAATAGGAATGCTTTTACAATGATGATGGGAGCGTAAATTAGTTCAACCATTGTGGAAGATGGTGTGGCAATTCCTCAAGGATCTAGAACCAGATAAATCATTTGACCTAGCAATCCCATTACTGAAGTTCAGTATTTCTAAACAGAGAAGACAATTAGCTTGTTACCTTCCGTTGACTTCTACCTTTCCTCCACAAAAGTCTCAATTAGTAAAAATAAAAGCAAAGACACATATAATTAAGAAAACTCAAATACCATCTCCTCTTGGAAAAATTTTATTATGAGATTTTGAAATAATAGGATGTGTGATAAATGTACCTTTTTTCCAGTATAGCTTATGATGTTCTGTGTGTATGTGTAAGTGCATGCATGTGTGTGTGTTCGTATGGATTTGTGTGAGAATCAGACATTAACATTAAAAAACTTATTTCTTCCATAATATATATTCCAGAAAATATGATTTTTAATAGATGTATCATCTAATATGCAGTTATATTATAATAAAAAAATTAATATGCCTGCTTTGCCACTAAATCCATCACCCCCAGACATTCTCATTCTCCCTTCTAAACCCCATTTTTCATCTGTAAATGAAAGAATTAAACTAGTTTGCTAAGGCCCTTTGTTAATTATCAGTGTCTATGTGGTGATTTGCTACCAAACTCAAACTACAAGTTTCTTCCACCATTTTCTGAGACAGAAATTGTATGAACAGTTTAATTACATGATCAAAATAACATAGGCCTTTGAGACCTTGGCAACTAAGAATTCGGCTATCACGTGCATATCAAATACAAAGATAGGCTGATCCTGCTCTTTCTNTTTGAGACAAGAGTCTTGCTCTGTCACCAGGTTGGAGTTCTGTGGCGCGATCTTCACTCACTGCAAACTCCGCCTCCCGGGTTCAAGCAATTCTCCTGTCTCAGCTGCCAGAGTAGCTGGAATTATGGCCACGCACCACCAGTCCTGAATAATTTTTGTGTTTTTAGTAGAGACAGGGTTTCATCATGCCAGGCTGGTTTCAAACCCCTGACCTTGTGATCTGACTGCCTCAGCCTCCCAAAGTGCTGGGATTACAGGTGTGAGCCACAGTGCCTGGCCGATCCCCACTCTTTCTTAATCATAGCTTTGAACAATTATAGTACCAAGGCTATCCCTCTTATGGTTTTAAAGTTGACCCTTCTGGCATTATAATAAGTTATACATTCTCGGATATTTGCTGGTAAAAGACCAAAATTTCATTTGAATTTCAGATCACACAGTTCAGCAAAGAGCTTTATTCTACTGTCTTTTTTTTTTTTTTTTTTTTTTTTTTTTTTTTTTTTTTTTTTTTTTTTTTTTTTTTTTTTTTTTTTTTGTACATCCCTTTCCCATGCATTTCTCTTTTGCTCTTCTCTCTCGTCATCTCCCTTCCATTTATCCAACTAGGTCTCACATCTCAGATTCAAACCTAATAGATTTCTGTGTTTCCTCCTAGTGCTGTTTTCACAGAATAATCTAGGAAAGTTGGTCATGCCTAGCAGACATTATAGACTTTGTGGAATATCCTTCTTCCGCAACTTAAAGGGTTTTCTTTACAAAGTTACAAATCTAAACAGTTAAAGATTCTTAGCAGAAGCCCCAAGAAAGTGGAAGCCCAAAGGGTAAGCCTTGTCAAATTCCTGATAAATCTATCTATGACCATTCCTCTCTGACTGTGTCTACTTTTGTATGATCCAATGTTTTAGCGCGTGCGCACACACACACACACAAAGATGCAAAATGCTGGTGTCTTCACTTTCTCTTCAGAGGAATGTTAGAAGAAAAACATTCTGAGTGAGTTCTTGCCAAAAGAATGTAGGACTTATTTTGAAGGCTCCAGAGGACAATTAATAAGATTTTATTTTTGTTTTTATTAGAATTTGCATTTATTGACATTCATAAAGAAGCTGACAACTGTTTAAAATATGAACTCGGATATGGTCTCTCTGACAAGATGCCCTCCTGCACAAAATGTTGGCATTAGCATTATGCATGCAATTGATAAAATTAATATATTCAGAATTACTCTGAAAGAAAAGAAGAAAATGTTAAGGAGACTGATACATTCAAACAATTTCAGATTTGCAGCATGGTTGTTAGCGATAAAATTCAGAGAATTAATAGTGAGAGAAAAAGTAATTGGCCTCCAGTAAACACCATTCACTGTCAGTACAAGGCAAGGAGACAAGGTCAGCATTCATATTTCATAAACCTAGTAATAACACCACTGTAATCTGCATGGCTACTTTGGATGTAAGGTGATATTCTGTTTCTGGGGGAGTCAGCCTTTCTTTGTGTAGAGTATGCCTCTTTTCCCATTTAAAAATTATTTTCTTTCATTAAAAAAGAGGTAAAATAATTACAAAACTACTGCCCTTATTCACAGAACTCTCTATTGGCATGATTGTTTATTTTCTTTTAGCCTTTATTATCTTTATAAGTATTTATTTAAGTTATTTGAGAAAATACTGTCTATGTTTCATCCTGTTTTATTCTCTTTACATATTTTTATACTAGTATTCCTCATTGTAAATAGCCTTTTTGCACTTTTACCTTAAATACCAAACGCCGAATATCAAACTTTACTAAACATTTCCTCCCATTGTTGACTGTCTGATTAATTCCAAATTTTCTTCATTAAACATATATTGCACTGAATGTTTTCTGTCTAGCCCATTTCTTTATTTTAGATTACATTCCTAGAATATATTTCCAGAAGTAGAATTACAGACTCCAAGGGTTTGAATCTTTTTTATGTCTTTTAAAGTGTTTTTAATACATGGTTCAAAATCTCATACCAAATGGAATACATTGATTTTCATATTTAATATTTAAATTTGTGAAATATTCTACTGAATTAACTTTGATTTTTTTTCCCCTCAGTCTTTAATTAAAAGTTGCTGTCTCTCTCAGTTACAGGACTAGCTACCAGATTTGGACTGACTGTTGGTCACTTCTTGGTAAAAGCATCAGGATTTTTTAAATTCTGTTGAGTACATATTCTATTCAAAAAGCTGAGTTTTGTGTGGGGCAAATAATTAGCATCAAATGCATGTTGGCTCTCTTCATCCTTCTCATTAAATCTTGCGTATCATCTTGAAATACCTGAACTTTTCTTTTTATTCCATAATAAGCAAAATAAAATACTCAAACAAGCAAATTAATATCAAAATAACAGTATAAGAGAATAGTATTTCACTATGATTAACATTTCAATGTGTGATGCACACTTGTACAGAATGAGTTCTTAAAAAAATTATTATTTCTCACCAGCCCTCTGGGCCAGAATAATCACCATTCTACTCTCTATTTCTCTTCAACTTCTTTAGATTTCACATGTAAGTGAGATCACAAAGTATTTGTCTTTCTGTGTCTGGCTTATTTCACTCAGCATAATGTCCTCCAAGGTCATCCATATTGTTACAAATGACAGAATTTTATTCTTTTTAAAAGCTGAATAGTACTTTATTGTGTGTGTGCGTGTGCACGCGCGTGCACACACACACATGTACGTATAAAATAGAACCATACTTTCATGACTAATTCATCCATCAGTGAACAGTGGGGCATTTCCTTATCTTGGTAATTGTGAATAGTATTATAGTGAACATGTGGGTGTAGCAATTTCTTCCAGTCAGTGATTTCATTTTCTTTGGATGTATACCCAGAAGTGAGATTGCTGGGCCACATGGTAGTTCTATTTTCAATTTTTTGAGGAGCACCCATACTGGTTCTCATAATGGCTGTACCAATTCTCCCCACCAACAATAGACAAGGCATTGATCCTTTTTCTCTACATCCTTACCAATCCTTGTTGCCTCTTGTCTTTTTCATGATAGCCATCCTAACAGTTTTGAGATGATATTGTGGTTTTGATTCACATATCTCTGCTGACTAGTGATGTTGAGCACCTTTTCATATATCTGTTGATCATTTGTATGTATTCTTTGGAAAAATGTGTGTTCAAGTTCTTTGTTCATTTTTAATTGAGTTATTTGTTTTTTTCCTCATGACTTATGTGAGTTTTTAAAATATGTTATATATAAATCCTTTATCAGATATATGGTTTGTATATATATTCTCCCATTTTGTAGCTTGTCTTTCATTTCATTGATTGTTTGCTATGAAAAAAATCCATTATTAAGGGGAAATAAATATGGGTGATTTTTTTCTCTATGTGTTGATTTTTTTTTTTGAGACATAATTTGGGTTGTGCAGCACTAATTAGAGTTCAAATGAGAAGATTAAAAAAAAAAAAAAAAAAAAACTTCCACTGCAACTTTTATATGAACTTGCAGGAAGGAAAAGTATACAGAAGTTAGAAGACACACCTTGTGCTCAAAATGAAAATTCTGTCTTGTAAACATCACTGTATATCTTCATCAGAAACCGAATGTGACTTCTTGGTAGGGATGTTGTAAAAGGGGTTTACCATTGGTGGGTGGATGAGTTCCGTGAATTTAAAATTGCTGTTCACCTTTTAAATTTAGCGAATTCATTACAGCTGGGAGGCAGACCCATAGGACTCATGAATGGCTGAGAGGAAAAGGGTGTGAGATTACTAGGAGAAAATATACTCTATGGAATAGAGAGTCACTCACAACACTTGGCGCAGGAGTAAGCTTTAGCTGTTTTTTTTTTAATACATATATATATATTTATTTTACTTTAGGTTTTGGGGTACATGTGCAGATTATGCAGGATTGTTGCATAGGTGCATATGTGGCAATGTGATTTGCTGCCTCCATCCCCCTGTCACCTATATCTGGCATTTCTCCCCATGTTATACCTCCGCAACCTCCCTAGCCCCCGCTGCCTCTCCCCTATTCTCCACTCCAACAGACCCCAGTGTGTGATGCTCCCCTCCCTGTGTCCATATGTTCTCATTGTTCAACACTCGCCGCTGAGTGAGAATGTGCAGTGTTTCATTTTCTGTTCTTGTGTCAGTTTACTGAGAATGATGGCTTCCAGATTCATCCATGTCCATACAAAGGACACAAACTCATCCTTTTTTATGGCTGCATATTATTCCATGGTGTATATGTACCACATTATCCTTGTCCAGTCTATCATCTTTGGGCATTTGGGTTGGTTCCAAGTCTTTGCTATTGTAAACAGTGCCACAATGAACGTACGTGTGCATGTGTCTTTGTAATAGAATGGTTTGTAATCCTTTGGGTATATACCCAGTAATGGGATTGCTGAGTCAAATGAAATTTCTATTTCTAGGTAATTGAGGAATCGCCACACTGTCTTCCACAATGGTTGAGCTAATTTACACTCCCACCAACAGTGTAAAAGTGTTCCTATTTCTCCACATCCTTTCCAGCATCTGTTGTCTCCAGATTTTCTAATGATCATCATTCTAACTGGCATGAGATGGTATCTCAAAGTGGTTTTGACTGGCATTTCTCTAATGACCAGTGATGATGAGCATTTTTTCATATATTTGTTGGCCTCATATATGTCTCCTTTTGAAAAGTGTATGTTCATATCAATCACCGGATATGAACACACACTTTTCAAAAGGAGACATATATGAGGCCAACAAACAAGGTTGTTGTGTTTTTGAATGGGGTTGTTAGTTTTTTTCTTGTAAATCTGTTTTAGTCCTTTGTAGATTCTGGATATTAGTCCTTTGTCAGATGGGTAGATTGCAAAATTTTTTTCCCATTTTGTTGGTTGCCGGTTCATTCTAATGATTATTTCTTTTGCTGTACAGAAGCTTTGGAGTTTAATTAGATCCTATTTGTCTATTTTGGCTTTTGTTGCTAATGCTTTTAGTGTTTTATTCATGAAGTCCTTGCCTATGCCTATGTCCTGAATGGTTTTGCCTAGGTTTTCTTCTAGGATTTTTATGGTTTTAGGTCTTATGTTAAGTCTTTAATCCATCTGGGATTTAATTTTATTGTAAGGTGTCAGAAAGGGGTCCAGTTTCTGCCTTCTGCACATGGCTAGCCAGTTTTCCCAACACCATTAATTAAACAGGGAATCCTTTCCCCATTGCTTGTTTTTGTCAGGTTTGTCAAAGATCAGATGGTTGTAGATGTGTGGCATTGCCTCCAAGGCTTCTGTTCTGTTCCATTGATCTATATCTCTGTTTTGGTAACACTACCATGCTATTTTGTTTACTGTAGCCTTGTAGTATAGTTTGAAGTCCAGTAGCATGATGCCTCCAGCTTTGTTCTTTTTACTTAGGATTGCCTTAGCTATGTGACTCTCTTTTGGTCCCATATGAAGTTTAAGGTGATTTTTTCCACTTCTGTGAAGAGGATATTTTAAATAATTGCTTGTTGCCGTCACTCAACTTTGCTTCAACCCAAGTATTCATATGGCATTGCGAGGGTCCTTGAGAAAGTGTAAGAAAAAACTTAGATTTTTTTTTTTGTGTGTGTGAAATCCTGTAAGCCATTAATGTGCACAGTTTATTATGCAGTAAAATGTAGGTCACCTATTTCATGGCCCACGGCTCAGTTTGGGAAGCTTTTGGACTGCAGATGAGACTCTAAGACATCAACAAGAATGCATGATGAAAGTGTTGACCAACAAAGGTGGAAACATGTTGAGCAGCAGGAACCAAAGCCCATTTGTAAAGAAAATAACACTAGACATTGGTGGTTCTCAGTGGAAACAAAAAGATACCTTGAGAAGAGTCTGATCAAGTGACAAATAAGTGAAATGACATGTGACATGTTCCTTGTAGGGCAGTCATATAGTAGGAATACTGAATTTAGCTGGAAAAAGAATTCTCTTCTTTAGGCAAACCCCATGGCACTTAAAGCAAAGAGTCAACATGTCTTCCCTACAATCTGAGCTAGAAGTCAGTTTGATTTTGTTTTTTCAAACAGTTAAAAAGAGACTTGGCTGATACTTTCAAAGGGGAAATTGAGACAACTAACAATTTTGGAGAAGGAATATTGCATTTTCAGGTTCATTTACTATGACTGCCTACCAATGCAATTACAGACAAACCTTTCTTTCTTTCCTAGAAGATAATAAAAATGATAATTATCAATCTGTTCCTTCATTTCTTCACATGTTATTGACCTTGCCTTGCTATTTAGGGCTTACCATTATACAGATGATTTTTAGAAAGAATATGATTTAATTTCTTTGTTGAAGCTTCATTTTCTTAAATATAAATGTTTCTTTCAAATGGTCTCTAAGAAAAAAAAAAGGACAATAAAAAAGACCTCTTACTACTGTTTCCTTATACTCCGGGAAGTTATATGAGATGAATATGTGAATTGAATGATATATCTTCAAAATATTTATTGACTAGGTATGAATTATAAATCACCCATGATAGTTGAATTAAAGTTATTTTACTTTTATGATTATATGCAGGGCAAACTACAGATTTTGATGTGTGAAAAACCTGCAGGTAAATTCTCACTCTGTGGTGTACAGGCCAAGCCTCAGCCAGGAAGTTGTGATATTCTAGCAAAGAGTTCCTGTGAAGGTTAAGTAGACTGAAGGATAGAAAACATCTTCACAAAACTCTCTGATTTCAAGTAGCCTTCATTGTGAGCATAAAGCTGAGAGAAATGACCTTGAAAACTACATATAAATAAGGACTGAAGTGCCAGTCCAGGCTGTACTTCCTTGAGAAGGACAAGAAAATGGGGCAGCCATCAGAGCAGTGAGGACATATTGAAAGAGGAGAAGCCTGTGCTAGGACTTGGAGGAGATTAGGGATGTAGCAAGTCATCTCTGAGCCCCTACATAAGTCCCGAAGTCTCTATTTGATGCTTAGAATGACCATTACCCTGAAATCTCACAATTAAGCCTCTTAGTTTCTTCCTAGGGAACATTTAATGATCACTGGCTCCATTAAGTGTTACATTAAGCCAGAAATTCAGCCAAACCATATTAAGCACATAAACGTAAAATACAGAATTAGCCTTTAAGCCACTTTCTTCCTCAGTGTACCCATTGCATACACTTGGCAAGTCCACCCAAACCTATCTCTTTAATATCAATGGAATCCATTCATTTCTCTCCATGTTAACTTCCATGACTACATTTAATGATAGCTTTTTTAAGGTTGAATTATTTCAGCAGTTTCAATTGCTGTCCTTGCTTCACTGTTGTGCATTGTTCATACAAACAGTAGCTATATCTTTCTAATTTGCATCTGATCTGCTAAAATCCTTTCCTTGGGTCTTTAGAGTCTGTCCTTTGAAAATAAGGAGGAAGCAGCAGAACAAGCTTGTGTCTTTTAAACATTGACTATGCTGCTTTGAGTAAGAATAATTGGATTTATAATTGGCCTATGCTGACTTTTTGGTTCTATGTGTCTAAGGAGACTCACTTACCTACGAACAGTTGAATAATGATGTTATTTGGATTTATAGTTGGACAATGCTGAATTTTTGATTCTGTGTGTCTAAGGGGACTCATCTTACCTATGAACAGTTGAATAATGATGTTATATATGAGCCTTTGGAAAAACATGAGAGTATCCTAAACTCAGGTTATCAACAATAAGCATAAGTAAGACGGTGGCAAGTTTAAAGGTCTAGAAATGGTAGATGGTTATATGAGAGGTAAGGATGGAGTGTGATTTAGATTTACAAGTAGACAATTGGGTGTATAATATAATTAACTAAAATAAGAAAAATAATATTCTCAACTTTGCTAAGGTGATAAATTAATAAATTTAATTTGAACATATTGTGTCTGGGATATCTCTACCTCCAGATAGAGGGGCTTGGTTGTAGGCTGTTGTTGTAAACTATATGGAGCTGGTGAGAGGATCCAAGTTGGAGGCAGATTTGAAAGAGATCAGGACATTGGTGATGTGAGAAGGAACAGATGGGAATGGATGGCAATCTAAGCATAGCCAAGGAAGGAAGAAGTGGACTGGAGATTGAGCTGCCATCTCTTGTCCACACTGTGTATTCACCTCCTACTAAGGCCCCAGTGCCTCTGCCTTTGTCCTCCTCTAGCATAGTTTCAGGATCACAACAAGAGAAAATCTTTTAATATAGAAGTTAGATCACCTCACTCCCTGTCTGAAACCTGCCAAGGGCTCCCTGTTGTATTCAGGCCAGAAGTCAATGTACTTTCAAGGTGCCACAGACCTTTCATGACCTACCAGCCCCTTCCTCATGGGCTTTCTGACCTCTTATTTTATAATCCCCTGGCCCCCTCATTCCATCCCCAAGTGTTATCTGCCTTATTCATCTGCCAGTATACCAGGGAGCCTCTTCCCTCAACCCTTCTCAGTGGCTGTCCCCTCTGCTTGGAATATTATTTCCCCAGAAAGTACCATGTCTTTATTCCTCTCTCAGATCTGTGCCTAACTGTTAACTACACATCAAGTGTTGGTTGACCCATTTTAATAACTATCAATTATCTAACCACCAAAAATGGAAAGTTTTAGTTCTATGTCCTGCTTTATATTACTCCATTGCTATTATTTATATTTTTATCCTGCATATTTCATTATTTATTTGTGCATTTTCTGTCTCTCCCAATCAAAGTGTTAGCTTAATGAGGGTAAGGACTGTATCTCTTCTGTTAACTGCTGTATTCATGACATCCCAAACACTGCCTGGCACATAGGAGCCACTCAATGAATGATTGCTGAAGGATGGAATCAAGATGGAAATGAATGAAATCCGAAGAGATCCAGTTCCTTAAGTGATAGACAGCAGTGAGAGGGTTCATTTGAATGCTATGGGGGAGACAAGCATATGTAAAAATCAAAACAAAATATTTTTTGTGTGCATTTGTTGTTTTTGTTGTTGTTATTTTGCATTTTATTAGCATTCTAAATGTTTCTAGAGTGAGCTTGCCATGTTCTGGAGTCCTGTTCCTCATGTATTAACACACACTGATGTGTGGATGGTAGGCTTGTGTGAATCTGTTCAGGTCAGCAGTGTCCTTCACTTGCTCTGATTATTTCAGGCTCATCAAAAACATCAATTTAGCAGCACAACTTACCAGGTTTTCTTGGTGTTTGTGTTTTCCCTCAGATAAATTGTAAAAAGCTTTATTTTAGGGGCAAATTACTTTTCTTCTCATATTTTCCAGTGCTAAGCACCTAAAGATCAATTGAAATTTCTTTAACTTCTATAATAAATGCTTGCATTTTTCTGATATTCGGTGAAAATTATAAGAAAAAATAATTATATTTCTGTATTTGGCAAGAACACTAGAACTGAAGTCAGGAAATATAAACTGGAGTCTCCTGTCTGCAACTTTTAAAGTGTGTGACTTTGGAAGAGTTACAAATTTCTTTGTGCCTTAGTTTCCTCATATATGAATTGACGTAAAAATACCAGTCCTGCCTTAAATCACACTAGTATGGCATTTATCATGGTGATTTTAAAATTACTTTGTAAAATATAAAACTTTATGAATTTCATTTATCATATAACTGTGGAGAAACTACTTGCTTCTAAGATTTCTTTGTAGATCCTCTAAATCATTCTAGGTCTTAGTATGTAAAATGTGTATATTTTAAATAGTTGACTTATTTTAAATGTTATTCTGTTTCAGGATTTGCATTCTTTTGCCTTATGATTTGATTCGTCCGATATGTTGTGAAGAATATATGACTAAATGATTATAAGATATTTCTGGAGTTATTAAAAGGTGCTTCTTGTCTCAGTGGAAATAACAGTTTCATTTTGTAGCTTATCCATTTTGACTAGAAGAAAGCCCAGAAGTGAATCAGGATGTATCTATATTTTCTACCTCTTAACTGGTTCTCAAAAGGATACAAGTGAAACAGAAGAGAAGGGAAAATTGAAATCTATAAGCTGTGTAAATATTTCCCCATGGAAATAAGCTTATGAACTTTAGCAGAAGAGAAGGTGGAGATGCATTTTAGAGGCATGACCAAAATGAATACTGAAAGATCACGGTCTACAGACCCACATGGGCTGAATCGTTAACTTGGAGATTTCAGGAAATTTGGTGAGTAGAATCTTCTGAGAGAAAGGATTTTGGTAGTAGAAAGTAGGGTGTAAATCCATTAGTTTCAATAAGATGTAAGAGTTTTTAATAAACATGCCTACATCTGGACGCAGCTTTCCAACCATTATTTTTGTCCATGCTTCTCACAAAGCCATTTCTTCTTAAAATGAACCATATTCTGCTATATGGAATATATCTAGAAAGTTGGAAGCAAAATGCCTGCTACGTATTTTGCAGGACTTTCAGGGAAAGAAAGATGATTAATAGTTTTATGAGAAAATATGGACATAAAAAATGGCTGAGAAGTTGGATCCCAGCTGTAGTCTTCATGTGGAAACACCATTGATTTCTCAATATATGGAACCATAGTGTCATCATATTTCTGAGCCTGTATCTTTGCCTTAGAGGTCCAGCGATATCATTATTTTACTGTGCCTGAATTCTGGGGGATTACCTCTACGATCTCCAAACACGTAGAGATCAAGTAAATGACTATGATGCCAATGTAACCTTAGTTGAGAAATCAAAATTTATACCAGCTTGACTGCACACCCTGCTTCTGGAGAAAACTTAGGTAAGATACTTAAAACCAGTCCGATGGTTCCTTGGAGAACCTGGATTCAGAGCCAAGAGAACAAGGAAACCTGGATTTAGAGAAGAGAGTTGTGGCATCTGATGCAACTAACTGCACTATTGGGAGATACCTCCACTTGGTAAGGCATGTACATCTGATGTCAGTTTCTCTCTGTTATGGACTGAGTTGAGGACTCACTACTCATCTATTAAATATCATGCACTAGGAAAATTGTGGACACTCTAGTGAACAAAGCTTTATAACAGCAGATCTCATGGGGTCCTCAATCTATTTAGAAAGGTAGTTTCCAGGTCAATAATTTAAATAGTTTTTTTTTTTTTTTTTTTTTTTTTTGAGACAGAGTTTCACTCTTGTTACCCAGGCTGGAGTGCAATGGCGCGATCTCGGCTCACCGCAACCTCTGCCTCCTGGGTTCAGGCAATTCTCCTGCCTCAGCCTCCTGAGTAGCTGGGATTACAGGCACACACCACCATGCCCAGCTGAATTTTTGTATTTTTAGTAGAGATGGGGTTTCACCATGCTGACCAGGATGGTCTCGATCTCTTGACCTCGTGATCCACCCGCCTCGGCCTCCCAAAGTGCTGGGATTACAGGCGTGAGCCACCGCGCCCGGCCTAATTTAAATAGTTTTCAGTGTAGGGCAGAACGCTATGGGATACTACAACATGGACACCTAACCTGGTTTGGAAGCTCAGGAAAGATTATACCAAACACAGCACTAAACACTTAATATTGCAAATTCCAGGGTTTACACAATCTGACACACAGTCATACTGTTGATGAGACCAGTGCTTTCATTTGCATGCAGTCAAGCTATAGTGTGTTGTTCAGATACTTATGCTTCTTGCTTTTAAACTAATGTGTGGGGTGTACCTTAAAGGCGTAAGACGGCATTGGAAAACATTTGTCTGTGATTTATGGTCTTCCTTTGGAGCAGCTCTTATAGACCCTCCTGGAACCCGGCTAAGGAATAAATGATAATCCCATCCCTATACGTAACATTTCTTTTTGCTTTATTTTTTTTTAAACGACAGCATAAAAAACAGCTGTGTATAATGTAATCTCTGAATGTCATCTGTTAAATGGAAAAAATGCCACTCTTACCTCCCAATTTGCTCTGAATATGTACTGAAATACTGCCTGTGGAATACAGAACCAAAGTTGGCACTTATTAATGTTAGGTCTGATTTTCTGAGCCCTTTACTGTGACATTATAGTAAGCTGTTGTCTGTGGACTTGGTTGTGGTCTTGATTCACCTTTCAGAAGGGATGGGATTCTATCCCTCTGTGCTCTTCATGAATGATGGGTCAGTTGCTTTCTAACGAGGCTCTCACTGAGTAACGTCTTGTGTTCCCAGCCTGGGTGTTCTCGTGCTGTGAAGAGCCATACCAGAATCTTCCAGATAAAGCAATGGAAAACATTGCAGTGTATAACACTGTTATCAGCACATCTATAAGTGGCCCTTTTCCTCCCCATGGCATTTTTTTTCCTGGGTATTATGGATGAGTTTCTCATGCTGTGGTGTAGCCAAAGTTGTCCTATTAATGAGAGTCACAGCACTTTGGATGAAGGCGTGATAATGCAATTCTGAAGGGGATTCTTAATGTACCAGTGATACAAAAGGTGACACTGAGGGCAAATTGGTAATTGTGGCAAGAACAGTGCTTCCCACCAATGTACAGAGATAGGTTAATTTATATTTCCCCACAGGTGTTTGTCTGATAGACTGATGATGTTAAGCAGAATAACAAAATCTGCATTTAAATGAATGTGTTATAACATGGAAAAGTAGAGCCAGAATACAAATTAAGCACCATCAAGTTTGGGATAAAAACAAAATACAGTCTCTTTAGAGTCCTCTGGGAAAACATTTGTCTGTGATTTATGGTCTTCTTTTGGAGTGATTCTTACAGACCCTCCTGGAACCCAGCTAATGAATAAATGATAATCCTACCTCTATATACATAACACTTCTTTTTTCTTTATTTTTTTTTACTGCAGCATAAACACACATTCCCATTAGATTAATGTTTCTAATAAATTAGGAAAAATGCTAAGAAAGAAAGAAAGGGCACCAAAATGGAAAATTCAGTGAAGTACAGACTCTATGGGCCAAAAGGTAATTTACCTTTATTAATTTTTTCTTTAAGACCATACTAAAAGTAATGGCCTAGCTATTTTTATTTTAAATATTGCACAGATAATTTTGGAATCGAAAGTGGAACCCATTCTTTAAAGACCTACTCTTGTCTTTCCTGAGACTTTAATAGAAACAGTAGGGAAATGCAAAGTATTAAATGGGTACAGAACTGAGAGCAACTAATCAAAAAGAATGTCAGTCATAATACAAGAGCAGAATCCTAGCCATTCATGGATGTGCCGTGTCTTAACTCTTTAGTCTTTGAATATCAGGAAGATCTGAGTACCTAGAGAAAGGGCTAAAGTGACCATAGGGGTGGTCATGTGGCATCCAGAGAGACTGTAGCTATTTACCAACTGGTTGGGAAATATTTCAGTATTTTAACAACTGGTTTCACTGTGCATGCCAGTAGACTGTGAGCCTTGAAGAGATAGACCATTGAATTCTATTTTCTTGTCAAATTGGGCCACAGGAAGTCTCAGGCTCGTTGAGATCTAGTTAGCACTCTTCCATCACTAGCTGTTGACGTTTGTGCAACAGTGCACCATCACCCCAGTCCCTTTTTCCCCCCTTGGCAGTGATATGGGGCTACTACTATTTATTTGGTAAGGCTGGTAGATGCATATGACTAGATAATTGCGTGGGATACCACTATGCAAAGTCTGAAGCATGATACCAGTCTAACCATGGAGAACACCTGATTTTGCTTTGTGTAGGATTTTTTTTTCCAGCCTCACTTTGATGAACCCCTGGGGGCACTGAACATCTGGGTACCCTACATTCTGTGGCCAAGGGGCAGCCAGGAAACCCGAGCTAATGCAAATTTATGCTATCTCCTGACAATTTTATTTTTAGTAAGAGTACTACGAGGGTTTCTAATGGTTGAAATTTATTTCTCTTGAAACAAGTGCCTTTAAGTGACTATGCAAGGAATGCTGCAACCTGTCCCAGTGCTGCCTTGATGCCTCTTTTCAGACAAGGTACTCCCGCTTTTCCTTTGATTGTCTGTAAGTAATTTCTTCCAACAAACTTCCCTTTTGCTTATATCTGACATATCAAGTTTTGTTGCCTGCAGTCAGAGAAACTTTTTGTAGAGAAGTGGCCCCTTAGTTTACAAAAAAACACAGATACCACTGCTTGGGTCTTTCCTCTATCTGATTGGAATTTCTCCCTGTTTCCCTTACTCCGTCCTTCTTTTCCTGCCTCACTCCCACTTTTCCTACCTACCTACCTTTTGTCTTCCTGTCTCCTGTCTTTCTGTTTTTAATTGTGATATGCAGAATCACTTGTATATTTTTTAAATACGTTAACCATGGAGCAGGCTTCCAGTTTCATGAAATTTACATGTTTGGGGAACAGATTTGAGAAACAGTCTAACAATTTTATTTCATTACTCTATAAACCAGGAAATATATCCAGAACTAATTAGTTACTTACATAAATGAATTCTTAGGTAAAGTTCACATGCTATGGAATGGTTTATCTGAATGAAGGATGTCTGTTCCCAAGGAAGTTATTTTCCTGGTTGTAGCTGTGATCACATCTCATGGTTTTCACCCAGCATCTCAGGTGGTTCTGTCTCCTGACCAATTTTACTGCCTTTGTGTGATTATCAGTAAAGTCACACAGCAGTACAGGTACGGACTACTGTTCATGTCAAAATGTAATCGTGAGGTGAAAATTGTGTTCAGAACAATGCTGTCCCAGGTCTATTAAAGACAAAGGAGAATAAGAGAACAATGTGCTGTCATAAAACCTTGTATAATGATTTTAAGCCATGCTGGGCCCTGACAGCTGAGAGAAGAACAGCAATTGAGTTGGGATCACACTTACTAAACTTGTGCAGCTAATTTAGTTGTAGGGATGTTGTCTCTCCCATGATGGACTCACAGTGCAAAGCTCCACATCTCAGGGTGTTGGTACGATCTGAACATAAGTAGATTTCTAGCAGTACGGTAGAGAGAAGTGAGGTGGGAAGAGGAAGCTTATGGGCATGTTAGGCCTGCCTGGGAGGTTTTGGAAATAAAAACTTCATTCTGAGAAGGAAAAGAGGATCAGATACTCAGTAATACAAGCCTGGTACAGACTCTGCCTCTAAGCCTGAAGCGAACAGGTGTGAAAAGCCTGTATCCAGCACACTGTAATAGGCCTGCAATGAAGACACAAAGCCTGTAGCTGAAGTGTGTCTATGGCTCCCATGTCTGACTCTGCTAACACAGCAGACCCAAGGTTGGGAAGCCACTGACCTTCTCATCTTGGTGCCTGACCTAGAAGTTTTGAGCTTCTGGATGGCTAATGGGCCAGGCTAGAGAAGGTAGTGACCTCAAGTGCAGTATTTGGGATTAGGTTTCTGAAAGCTACTTGCATATTCTAGAAACATGCCTATTTCTCCTCTGCGAAGGAAAATATCCCCTAAGGAAGGAGAACATATACAAAGAGAAGTTGTGATTGTTTGAATTAGTCAATTTATTTGTTATTTGCTTGTTTCTCTGCTGAGTGCAAACAGGAAATGTAAAGCACAGTGGAAGACCAGAAAAGGGCAACTCAGACTGTGATAAAGGATTTTACTACAGAAAACATCATCAAATCATGGTACCTTGTATACCCAATAGCATTTCTCTAATCAAATATATTCTCAAGAAAGTTATTTGGCAAACCAATTAAACATAAGGCTTTGTAATTAAGTGTTTCAAAGTTTAAATTGGGTTCCTATGGGTTGCATGTGCATTTAGTAGTCTTGACAGCTTTCCCACAAGAAATCAATATTTCTCTAAGATTTGTGGGAATGTACTATCCATTCCAATAGGGATGATTAAAATGTTAACATATAACAAATTGCAAACCTGGCATGGAATGCATTGTTTTCATACATACATTTTAGAACAGAATCTCAGATTGGCCATTGTTTATGGATAGTTAAGAGTATATCAGTTATGACAAATGTATTGTTTTCCCCAGATAAATTTATTTTAACCTGCTGATGCCAAAAGGCTCAGGGATCTCAAGTTAAAATTGAAGGTGACAAAGAAATACAATGGTGGAAGTTAAAACATCACCATCCTAAAAACAACTGTAGTAAAATTAAAATTCTGAAAATAGGCAACAGCAATGAAAACACCAAAAATCCAAAGAACCAATCAATATCCAAAATAATAACTACAAACTACTGAAAACAAATCCTCAAAAATATGTTTGAGGTTCATGGAAAAGACTCCTTTTTAGATTCCACAAAGGTTGGTAGACTTGAAGTTGTGTGCAGACCTACATTTAGCATTGTTCACCACTTCTTCCATAAATTTTCTACTACTCGAATTTAAAGCATTGACTTAATTATTCAGACTGGTTTTTGCTTTTCTAGATCACATGGTGAACCAAATAGGATGCTGGAATGATAATCATAACCTGGAACTTTTCCGGGCAAATCAGTACAATAGTCACCCTAACGATGACCCATTCCTGGGTCCTTCTCTCATGATCATTCCTTGTCAATCTCCCCCTCTGTGAATTTCACTCTTGTCCATATTTCAGATGTGGAGTTTATCAGGTGTTCCATTCTTCTTCATCTTGGGGAATGAGAAAGTTTTCCCTAGTGATCTATACACTTGCAACTTAACTCCCTACCTAGTTTCTCATGGCATTCAAAGACGTATCTTTCTCTCTTAAGCTATAGACCCACAGGTTTACTAATTACCCTCACAAACTTTCCATAACTAGCTCCAGCTCAACATTCCTAAACCCAAATTCATTCTCCATATCTCCTCAAACTCCCCTCCCTTCCCTGTCTTCTGTCTTGGTTGTCACCATCTAACTAGTTTCCCTCTCCTTACCACACTTCTGCTATTCAATCCATGCCAACAGAATCAGACTTTTGATATTTTATTTTAAGTTCAAGGGTACATGTTTAGGTTTGTTATATAGGTAAACTCACGTTCTGAGGGGTTGTTATACAGATTATTTTGTCACCAGTGTTGTAAAAAGTGGTTACTTAGAGCATATTTTGAGAAAAGTATCCTGCAAAAAGTATCTAGGTCTATATTTTATGATGTGAGGTACATTACAAGAGAAACTCTTCAGTAACCAGAGGTTCCTATAATTCTATATTAGGAAAAGCACTGTATATATTACAAGAATAAGGCATGGACACAAGCCAGTCAGAATGGATGCCTCAACAAATCACAATAAAACCTGGCCATAAACAATCAGTAAGCACTTATGATGTATAAGAGCTAAATATCATTTTTGAAATTAAGTAAAACGCATGGCTCGGAAGGGGAACTAGGGGAGAGGCAAGACTCCAAGACACCACTCTGTTACCCCACTAACTGCCTCTTCCATCTCTGTCACTGATTTGCATGTCTAAAATACACATTGGATTATTGAGTTCCTGACTGTATAATAAGGCCAAAGGAATGAAAGTATCCAGCCTGACCTATAGGACCCATCATGGTCAAGCCCATGTCACCTTTCTTAGTTCAAATGCTGATACACTCCACAACTTCTTCCCTACCATTGTCTACTGTGCATTTGCCTTTTCTCCAACAGAAGAAAATGGGCTCCATTTTTCCAGGCCTTCCTGCTCCTGTTTCCTCACAGATAAGGCTACTTCTCCCTGCACTTCCCCACCTGTGCTGCTTACCAACCCCCCGGACCCAGTATCCCCTTTGTGGTTTAGTGGATTCTAACTCATCCTTCAAGTGTCAGCTCATATATGCTCATATATACCATTTTCAGTGAAATCTTTATTTATACCAAACTCCTCCCTACCTCTAGAAGATTAATCATTTGGTTCTCTTACATCCAGATTTCTGTACATCCCTATCTGCTAGCCCTCAACCTACCACATTTCAATGATATCTATTTCATACTCCATCCCCAGAGAATGAGCTTCCAGAGGCAGAAGACTAATCTTATCATTGTTTCCATCATGCATCTAGTTAGGTCATAATGGGTATTTGTTACATAAATTTCAAATTCCCACAAGTGTGATGCTGACAGCCCATAGGCACAGGCCCCTTCCATGGAGGCAGGGCTCTGCTGGTGAAACATGAACCATCTCTGCACAGACATGCAGCAGAAAGACTGTGCCTGCTGTTTCTTACTTTGGTGGTTTCAGTCCAGGTCTTGCCAGGCAACAGATGATATTCCCAGATGGAACTTTTGGAGAGACTTTCCCACAGAGATTATTTACAGAAGTATGGATTTAGTTAAAAAGAAACATCAAGAAATGCTACTCCATGAGAACAGAAGGAGCAAGGGACAGAAAGGTTATACCCAGGGTCCAGTTGAGAATGGGAGTCATGGCAGAGAGATATAGGATGATCAGGCTAAGGATATTGTCTTCTCCTCCCTTTTATCTCCCTATCCTTAATTTTTTTTTTTTTTTACTCTTTCTGGTACCTCCTATTTACCATTTGCCACCAGAAGCTTCCAGAGGGCAAGGAAATCCAGGCAAGGCATCCCATTGAGGTAAGCTCCTTGGGCATAGAACTGGGTGGAGAAGAACAGAGAATAAATAGAGGGTAAAGACAGGGCAAGGACTTCGACTGGCTTGTTCAATCTTGAGTGCCAACACTTAGAAGAGACCCAGGACACATAGAAAAGAGATATTGAGTAGGAGCAAGTCCCCTGACCCTCACTTATTCCAAAGACTTTTCCATTTCAACATTTCTGCATGTTAGCCTGTTGCAAAACTACAAATCTGCTGCCAAAAGGTAAGGCTGGATATTTGGTTGTCTTATGGCCTGGATAAGACTGGCCTACAACTCTAGACATGGGGGAGAACATTTTCTGATATTCAGGTCATTTGGAAGCATGTAAAAGTCAAACCTGTTCTACGTTGTGTTGGAAAGAAATAAAATAAACAAACGAGCACAACAACAACAAATCATAGAGAAAAAAAAGAAAACAAACTAATGTACTATGTCTCCAACTTGTGCACGATTCTCTGCAGGGGTTCGAGTTGATTCCAGCTTATCACTTAAAATCAATGACCTATTTTCTTACTCTTGCCTACATATTCTCCATATGATGCACTGTGAAAAGTGTTACTCCTCACACAAACAGTATCAAAAGCCACCTGGGTGAGTTGTCACTCCTTGTTACTCATCCCCGCTGGGCATCTTCGGGAAATGAGGGGGAATTTGAGGACTCAGAGCTGGTGAATGAGCCCAGCAGAGATGCGGTGGAGAAGAGTGGCGCCAGATAGGACAAAAGCTGGCCATTTTATTTCTGCTCAAAAGATCAGGAAATATTACAGTCAATAAGAAGCAGGAAGGAGCCAGGGGATTTTGTGAATAAATACCAGAGACACAGGAAGAAAAGACAGAACAAGTCCTTCCTGCAGCCTTGGATGTCCTTGTTCTGCCCTGTTATGAACAAGGGAAAGGGGAGGAGTGTGATGAATAGATCCTATCAGGACTCTATCAGGCACCTCAAGTTTTCTCGTGTCTACCTTATCTCCCAGTTTAGAGGAAAAAAAAAAAGACTTCCTTCAACTTTCATCGTAAGCTATTGTTTGGGCTTTTAACAGCCATATTCAAATTGCAGATGGAAATTTCTTCAGAAACTGTATTGTTCTTGTTATTTATTGTTTCATTATTAAGATCTGAAAAGGGACATCTCTTAGAGAGTGATTCTATATTCTCCAATAAAGATCAAATATGATTTTCTGGTATCTTTTCTGATAAATAAAACAATATAAACAGGTTGTTGCCGATATGTGCGTACAAAGCTGAAGTTTATTGTTCTTAATTTTTATATATTTTGGGCTTATTATAAAATCTGTGAAACATTCAAATATTATGTGTAAATACATAAAATATACATGTATATACTATGTATATAATGAATACACATATACATATTCCATATATGTATAATATTTATTTATTTAATTGAGATGGAATTTCACTCTGTAGTTCAGGCTGGAGTGCAGTGGCGTGATCTTGGCTCACTGCAACCTCTGCCTCCCAGGTTCAAGTGATTCTCTTATCTCCACCTCCCTAGTAGCTGGGATTATAGGCATATGCCACCACGTCTGGCTAATTTTTGTATTTTTAGTAGAGATGGGGGTCTCACCATGTTAGCCAAGCTGGTCTTGAACTCCTGACCTCAAATGATCCACCGGCCTCGACTTCCCTAAGTGCTGGGATTACAGGAATGGGCCACCTTGCCCTGCATACCTGTATATTTTATAGGAGAATAATAAAACCCCAGCCTGTCCAAGGTCTGCTTTCAAAGGACACTCTCAGTAAGTTTCAGCTCTTTTATGTTGCTCCCTCATTGCATGCAATTCTGATCACCTCCCCCCCAGGTGAATTTTTGGTAGGTTTTTTTTTTTCCTTCTTCTCTCTTTAGCATTATCATATATGTAAGAATAAGAAACATTTACTTATATAGTTTTGCCTTTTTTTATATATATACATGAAACTATAGTATATTCCTTTGTAAACTTGTCCTTTTAGTTCAATATTGCTTATTTTTAAATTCATTCACATAAATACCAAAAGTTGTATTTCTTTATTATCACTATTTTATAATGTTCCATTGCATGGATATGCCATGGTTTTTTTTTCTTTTTCTTTTAATTTCTGGGATACATGTGCAGAACGTGCAGGTTTGTTATACAGGTAAACATGTGCCATGGTGGTTTGCTGCACCTATCAACCCATCACATTAGCTATTTATAACCTCATGCTCTCCCTCCTCCCACCACCCTCAACAGGCCCCAGTGTGTGTTGTTCCCCTCCCTGTGTCCGTATTTTCTCATTGTTCAGCTCTCACTTATAAGTGAGACCATGTGGTATTTCAGTACTTTTTCTGTTTTACTTTGCTGAGGATAATGGCTTCGAGCTCCATCCATGTCCCTGTTAAGGACATGACTTCATTCCTTTTTATGGCTGCTTAGTATTCCACAGTGTATATGTACTACATTCTCTTTATCCAGTTTATCATTGATAGGCATTTGGGTTGGTTGACTCCATGTCTTTGCTATTGTGAATAATGCTGCGCTGAATCTATATATGCATGTATCTTTATAATAGAATAATTTATATTTCTGTGGGTTTATACATTAATAGGATTCCTGTGTCAAATGGTATTTCTGGCCTTTAAGGAATCTCCACACTCTCTTCCACAATGGTTGAAATAATTTGCGTTCCCATCAAGAGTATAAAAGTGTTTCTACTTTCTTGGCCAACATGGTGAATCTCTCTTCCTACAAAAACACAAAAATTCTCTTGGTGTGGTGGTACACACCTGTAGTCCCAGCTAATTGGGAGGCTGAAGCAGGAGAATCGCTTGAACTCAGAAGGCGGATGAAGGTTGCCCCGAACTGAACTGCGCCACTGTGCTCCAGCCTGGGCAACAGAATGAGACTTCCTCTCAAAAAAAAAAAAAAAAAAAGAAAAAAGTGTTCCTATTTCTCCACAGCCTTGCCAGCATCTGTTGTTTCCTGACTTTTTAATAATCATCATTCTGATTCTGACTGGCATGAGATGGTATCTTATTGTGGCTTTGATTTGCATTTCTCTAATGATCAATAATGTTGACCTTTTTTCATGTTTGTTGGCTGCATAGCTATCTTCTTTTGTGAAATGTTTGTTTTTTGTTGTTAATTTGTTAAAGTTCCTTGTAGATTCTGGATACTAGACCTTGGTCAGATGGATAGATTGCAAAATTATTTTTCGCACTTTGTACATTGTCTGTTCAGTCTGATAATTTCTTTTGCTGTGCAGAAGCTCTTTAGTTTAATTAGGTCCCATTTGTAAATTTTTGCTTTTGTTGCAATTGCTTGTGACATTTTTATCATGAAGCCTTTGCCCGTCTTTGAATGGTATTGCCTAGATTTTCTTCTAGGGTTTCTATAGTTTTGGGTTTTAAACGAAACTCTTTAATCCATCTTGAGTTAATTTTTGTATAAGGTATGAAGAAGGTATCCAGTTTTAATTTTCTTCATATGGCCAGCTAGTTCTCCTAGCACCAATTATAAATAGGAAATTATTTCCCTATTGCTTGTTTTTTTCAGGTTTGTTGAAGATCAAATGGCTGTAGATGTACTGTCTTATGTCTGAGATTTCTATTCTGTTTCATTATTCTATGTGTCTGTTTCTGTTCTAGTACCATGCTGGTTTTTATTACTGTAGCCTTATAGTGTAGTTTGCAGTCGGGTAGTGTGATACCTCCAGTTTTGTTATTTTTGCTTAAGCTTGCCTTGGCTATAAGGACTTTTTCATTTCCATATGAATTTTAAAGTAGTTGTTTTCTAATTATGTGAAGGGTGTCAATGGTAGTTTAATGGGAATAGCATTGAATCGCTAAATTACTTTGGACAGTATGGCCATTTTCAAGAGGATATGGCACTAATTGTTGATACATTCTAGTGGATATTTATGTTGTTTCCAGTTTTGCTGTTTTTGCTTTTGTTTTTGCCGTGTTAAATGAGACCACTAGAATATAACACTGGATCACAGAATGTTAATCTACCTCTTTCTAAGATAGTGCCAAGTTGTTTTTCAAAGATAATAATACTAGTTTCCACTCTAGCTGCCAGGGCGTGAGGGCCTCTACTGCTCCACATACGCTAATATGAGGCAGCACAGGGGATTGTCAGACTTCCTGATTTTTGCCAGTCTGTTGGAGATTTAGTGGTATCTCAGTGTGATTTTATTTATATTTGCTTGAAAACTATATGATGTAAGTTTCCAGTTGTGTCTAATTTCGAAAGAAAAAACAAACACTGTAGCAGAACAAAACAAAAGCAAACAATATAGCAACCAAATGGAAACAACACACGCAAAATAAACACCCAAGGAACCTTATTTAAATGATCATTCTTGAGCCAGTGAGTAATTTATGCTGTTTTTATTTTAATGCATGCTCTATCTTCATCTGTTAGATTACCTCATTATACAGGCAGATTCTCCATACGGATCAACCTGACAGTAAGAAATATGTATGTTTTGAGAAGCAGAGCTGCTATGTGTCGTTGTTGACTCTATTGTTTCACCAGTTTTCCTTTAGTTACAAAACACATGAGAACAAGGATGGGAATTAGAGAAATTTTTCAAGTGTAAGAAGGTTTTAGATCTGCTCACATCACTTATTGGATATGCAGTGCCATGTTAGGCCTTTATTTTGTATTAAAGTTATCTGTTCTTTCTCTTGATTCTCCTCCTTCTAAATTGTTGACCTGCATACAACATCAATAACAAAAACCTGAAACAATTCTTAAGCCAATCTATTAGCCACCACTTCCATGTCACTACCACCATCCCACTTTAAAAGTGGCCCCATGCAGGGCTTCTTCTAGAATTTTACAGTATCTTTATTCAGGGCCAACTGTGCCCCTTCTGCAGAATAAGATGGAGTTCCCCAACTTTTATGTGCATTTTTTTTAATCCTCTCTTACTTTTGGATGTTTAGGCCCTGAAAGTACACAGTATCAGGGCTGATCATGTGTGTTTTCAGGGCCCAAACATTCAAGACAGTCTGCACCAAGATGACCCCAATAGTTCTTAAAATATTGAAGCATTCCTCTGCAGGTTGGTCAATAAGCAGTAAGCAGTTGTCTCAGAATTTGTGTGGCCAATCACAACAGGAGGCCCTCCAGGACTCTTTTATAGCAGCATAGATTGGTGCTATTTTGAATGGTTGAAACATCGTGTGTGTGTGTGTGTGTGTGTGTGTGTGTGTGTGTGTGTGTGTGTGTGTGTGTGTGTGTGTGTGTGTGTTAGTGGAAGCAGAGCAAGGGGAAGATAGGAGGCAGTGAGGTTTGTCTATGACATTCTCACTCTCCCTAGTTGCTTCTTTTCTTTACAAAATCCAGAGCAGATCACTCTCAATTTTCCTTCCCTTTCCTTTCCATCTATCTAGGACTTACCACTGCAGACCTCTGGGTTTTGCAAATTAACTTTTTCCCAAGGGCAGCCTCATGACCAGACTTTGATGGTTGGTGGAGAAATAGGGGGAGTCCAGTCAACCAATATACTACGTATAAGGAACTGAACTGGGAGACATTTCAAAAATACATCTATCCTCCACACATACAAATGATGCATAATGACCTTTTGGGTAGATTTTAATGAAGGAAAATGTAAATCCTCAATGCAGGTTACAAAAAATAAGGATGGCAAAGTAACCCATAATAACACCTCTTGTATTATTCATGGCCTTTGATGAAAGATTTTTAAATCAACAGTCTCACCTTTTCTTTATCAGCCAAATTTAATTATATTTGTACCAAGATAATTCTTTACTTTTTTGGCTCAAAAATGACAAAACTTCTTTCTAGATTCATTTTGTATTTTTAGGATTTTTCAAGAAATCAGGAAGTAACAGTTACTTTCAAATGCTTTTACAAGGGTAACCAAAAGGCCAATGTTACCTCAAAGGAAAGGTATGTGTGTCAGACTCAACCCACTGAATGCCAAAAATAAGAAGATATTTATTACTGAAACCTGGTTTTATTGGCAGGGAAAAATGCAATTGAGAATACAAATCACCAATAAAGCCCATATAAAGCAATGTTCTTTCTTAGTCATTTTGCAATTAAAGAGGTTTTAATTTTTTTAAAAAAATCTTGTAATGTATAAAATGCTTCCTATGCAAATAAATTTCCTGAATTTGAGTGAAAATACTTTGGTTTCACCCCAGTTTCATGACACTCTTTCTATCTGACAAATTCTTTCAACAGAATATGGGAGTGATTTCGTCCAGTTATTCTTCTTAGGTCTCCGTGGAAATTTCTTTGTTTTATAAATACCATCTGGCCTAATAAGATTCTAACAGCTCTACATGCACTCTGTCTTTCTTTGTATTTGAATTTTTTCACTGGAGTCATTGTTGGGAAGGAAATGTAAAAATAAGGGGAAAAAAGTATGTATGTTAAATGAGCATGGCAGTTCTCTCTGTCATTTAAGGAAAGTAATTACAATTATTCGTTTGATTTACTGAATGTAAGTGTTCAGTTTGAACACTGTCCAAAGGATGTTGTTATCCAGTGATCCTAAACGAAAATTGCTGCTGTAGTCACTGACGGATTTACTCCAGGAATGTATAATCTTGTGTTAGCACAAGTGTGTCTTCAAAATGTTAGGAATAAATCTTCTTAAGCAGGATTTCTTATATGTTCTCAATCACTAATCTTTACTCCTTATCACTGTCTCTCTCACCCCACTCTGTGTGTGTGTGTGTGTGTGTGTGTGTGTGTGTGTGTGTGTGTGGTGTGTTTCTATCTGTAGAAGTAGGCGGAGGCTTGGTAGGAATAAATAAACTTCTACACTGAGATGTAGAGCTAGCAAGCCAAATTTCAGGCAATTATGCTAGGACTCACGTTGTTAGCTTTCTTGTTCACCAAATGTACAAAGTTAGCTCATAATCAACATTTTTAATGCAAAACTTTATATAAGGTCTATAGTGGGCAAGGAAAAAAGAAAATAACATTAAGCAGAGACTTACATCCTGACAGCTTCTGTCTCATGTATAGGGACTCTGTCCTATGAGATAGAACTGTGTGTATTTGGGGAAACACACTGACCAGTGTCCAAAGTGGAGGGTAGCTCTCGGATACGAAAGACTTTAGATTCATGTTTTAACTCTTAGGTTTACTGGTGACACAGGACACATTTCTCAAATTTCACCAGCCTGTAAAATGAGTGGAGTAGACAAAAGGAGATAAAGTACCTAAAAATGTACCTAGCACATAGAAAACAATAAAAATTAGCTGGTTGTTTTTAACATATGGCTATGTTCTTTGAAGTGAAAAAGGAAATGGACCAACAGAATAATTATAGATGGCAACATCCTTTGCCTAATCAATCGTTTGTTAAAATACATTCATCTACCATGTGTCAGAGGCTGGTGCTGAGGCTATGTCAGTGACCAAAGGAAGCGAAATCCATGCTACCGTGGAGCTATCAACCTAGCGATTAATGATAAGCAGATCACAACCTGGCAGAATAGTATGTACATTAGGAAAACGTGTCTGCTCCCCACGACACACATATTAGTCATTTGTAAATGTTTAGAATGATAAACATTAAAAGTTACATTTTCTTTAAAATATTTTGTTTGGACTTACACATGGAAGGAATTTTCTCTGGATAGGCTTGTATTTTAATTATGATATATGAAGAAGTTAATATAACTCATGTTAACACTGGATAGCGGTTTTATCTTCAAGGGCAGCTTGTGACAGGGCCATTAAGGTCCACAGAGAAAGGTGGAAGGGAGGGTGGTCTGAATGGGCAATTTCTCATTTGTTGGATTGATCTTTGATTTTATCAGCATCCTCATATTAAAAAAAAAAATCCCATTGTGAGATATAATAGATGACACCTGATACTAAAAATCCACATACCAGCCTGAACAGTTCAGAAATTAATGCCTCTCATAACACCAAGAGATTCAATAATGAAGCCAGTTCAGTAGAGGTCAAGGGGAAATGATATTATGTGTGTTCCCCTATGACTCAGTGTAATCCTATTGCATTTCCCCAGATGTTGACTCCTGATCTGTGCAGCAACAATGTGATCTCAAAGACTTTCATAGGAATCCTACTCAACAATTTTGTACTAACTTGAGGCACGGAAAAACTGTATATGGTGTAACAGGCAGAGTTTACATGGCAGGTCTGATAAAATATATCCTCATGTCATGCTCCTTGATTGTCCAGAGTACTCCAAGTGTTCTGAGAGTTCTTAGGAGAACTTATAGTTTCATGGTCACTTCTGGTTCCAAACTTTTTCATCCTCTAAATTTGAGTTACCTTGCCATTCTGCGAAAGCTTTCTTTGTTCTTCATTGCCTTGACCCAGATGTGAAACTTTATTACCTGCTCAATTTCCACACCTCCCATCTGACCTTAAAAGTCATTTGAATGTAATAGATTGTTCTGAAAATTTAGCAATATCAGGGTTACGGTGGAGGTAAGGGCAGAGGCTTACGTCATGACAACACAAACAACATCACCTTTATTTAAATCATGACTGTTTTTAAAATTCTCTTTCCCTTTCCTTCATAGGAACTCCATAAGCAGCTTCTTCAGTTTATGTCCTCAGGACCCAGCTGGTCCCATCTCTCTTCTGGGCTCTGTTTTGTGTATTCAAGCATATCACTATGCTTTGAAGAACAAAAGGACCTCGCTTAACACAATCCTCCTGCTCACAAGAAATATATGGTTTTAAATAATGTTGCTATTTTCACATGGCAAAAGTTCTTGGGATGCTGGAGCCTAAGGTCCATGGGAGAGAAGGATGAGTTGAAGCTGGAAAGGTAGGATGCAACCAAACTGGGGAAGAATGAGTGGCTATGGTGAAATCTTTGAGCTTTATTCAGTTGAAAACATGTAGTCAAGGAAGAATTGTAAGGGCAGCGAATCCATGATTAAAGCTTTGTTTTGAAAGGTGACTATTAGTGAGACTTATAGGGAAGGCGTAGAGATTTTGGAAGAAACATGTTTAGGGTTTTGCCTAAATCAAAACACTAGCAGTTTAAATGAATATGATAGTATGTGTGCTATGGTAGATTATTTTTCCTGTGCTATGGAAGTATGTGTTAGCTTCTTTCCCCTGAACTAGTCTGTTAGATTCTTGAGAAGATGGATTGCCTAATTCACT
This sequence comes from Cebus imitator, assembly GCF_001604975.1. Lineage (NCBI taxonomy): Eukaryota > Metazoa > Chordata > Mammalia > Primates > Cebidae > Cebus > Cebus imitator. The sequence goes on from NW_016107645.1 coordinate 1,080,569, forward strand.
TACAAATTTCTGAGGACCTGTCCTAGTACTTCCATCTGGTATGAGCCCTGTAAATGTTATTTCAGTGTACGGAATAAAATGATTTTCTGTCCACATCCATCAAGGGCAGCTTTAGTCAAAATTAATACATGGAAACAGTTGTTAAAAAGCCTTTTCCCACATTACAATTTAAGTGGAGCCAACTCTTCTAGTCTCCTGGGCTTCATTATTTTACCTAGTAAGATGATAGGAGTCTCTATTCCTGGAAATAGAAGGTTCTAGTTGCTCTACTTCTCGCTCACCAGAAAAAAAAAAAAAAAAAGAAAAACAAAAAAAACTCTCAGGAATTATTTTTACCTGGTGTTTTCCTGGGAAGGTGAAAAGATGACATTTTTAAAGCTCTTTTCTCTCATCTCAGCCAGCTTCTCTCATCTCAGCTTGTCTCTCTGCATAACTTGCTTCTGGACTGCGGTTCTGAGCTCAGCCTCAGGCCTATTGGATTGGCCAACCTCCAAAATCAAATTCTGTAACCCAACACGTAGTTTTACTGGGTAAAGGAAGATGAGTACAACATAGGAAGAGAACAACTGAATGTCAGACATTATTATTCTCAAAATATATTGGCCATTCCCAGTTTGGAGGAGAACTTAAAGTACTTTGGATTACAATGAAATATCAGTAGCCTCTTTTTTCTTTAATTAATTATTTGCTTGTCATTTCCAAATTCTGAAAATCCACTGGTGCTCAGGTATAAACTCTGAAATTTTTTGTCTTGCTTATGAGAGCATTCTAATTTTCTGTCTAAACCTCTCTTATCTATTTTCTACAGGAATGCCAGTTAAAATACAAGATTCCCTGTTAAAATGTCATTTCAGATAAAAACAAATAACTTAAGTATAAGACTGCTGCATGGGATGTACTAAATACAGGTCCACTTCTAAAATATTGCAAGTTCAGTTCCAGGCTACCATAATAAATCAAATACTGCAATTAAACAAAGTTATACTTTTTTGATTTATCAGCACATATAAAAGTTATTTTATACTATTCTGTCATCTATTAAATATACAATAACATTATGTCTAAAAAATGCCTAATTAAAAACACTTTATATACTACAAATACTAACGAACAATCATCTGAGCTTTCAGGGAGTCCTGATTTCTTTGCTTGTAGGTCTTGCCTCAACGTTGATGGCTAGTAATTCATCAGAGTGGTGGTTGATGAAGGTTGGGGCAATTGTGGAAAAGTTTTAGGACAGCAATGAAGGTTGCTGTATTGACTGACTCCTCCTTTCATGACAGATTTCTCTGTAGCATGCGACACTGCTTGATAGCATTTTACCCACAAAAGAACTTTAAAAATTGGGGTCAGTCCTCTTAAAATCCCGTAGCTGGTTTATCAACTAAGTTTATGGAATACCTAAATTCTTTTATGTCACTTCAACAATGATCACAGTCTTCACCAGGTGAAGAAACCACTTTCTTTGTTCATCCATAAAATACAACTCATCTGTTCAAGTTTTATTATGGGATTGCAGAAATTCAGTCACATCTTCAGGTTCCACCACTAATTCTAGAATTCTAGTTTTGTTGCAGTTTCTACCACATCTGCAGTTACTTTACCGCTGAGATATTTTCTTTCTTTTCTTTTTTTTTCTTTCTTTTTTNTGAGATGGGGTCTCTCTCTATAGCCCAGGCTGGAGTGCAGTGGCACAATCTCGACTCACTACAGTGCCCACCTCCTGGGTTCAGGGAATTCTCCTGCCTCAGCTTCCTGTGTAGCTCGGACTGCCACCACACCCAGCTGATTTTTTAAATTTTAGTAGGGAAGGGGTTTTACCACGTTGGCCAGGCTGATCTCAAACCCACCTCGGCCTCCCAAAGTGCTGGGATTACAGGGGTGAGCCACCATGCCAGGCCTCTACTGAAGCCTGGAGCTTCTCAGTATCATTGTAAAGAGTTTGAATCAACTTCTGCCACAATATTTATTGTTTTCCACCTTCTAAAAACAAGGTTTGTGGCATCCTCCAAAACAACTACAGTAATACCATCAAAAATCACTGATTACAGATCACCATGACAGGTATAATTTTCATTTAAAAAGTTCAAAATATTGCAAGAATTACCAAAAGATGACATGGAAAAAGGAAGTATGCATATGTTGTTTGTAAAATGGCCACAGTAGACATACTCAATATTTGATTGCCACAAACCTTCAATTTGTAGAAAATGCAATATCTGCAAAGTGATGTACAATGAAAAGAGACATGCCTGTTTACTAAAAGTAAAGTCAGTGTTTATCTGAAATTAAATTTAACATGGAGTCCTTTATTTTTAATAGCTTTATTGAGATATAATTTATGTCATACAATTTAGCAAATTGAAATGTACAATTTAATAGTTTTTGGTAAAAAAAAAAAAATATCTCCATGGCCACAATAAACATTTTTGCTACTCAAAAAGACACCGTGGACCATTTTCCCATTACCCCTAAATACCCCAATCCCCTGAAATCCCTTAGATGTAATAAAACTCAAATCTACTTTCTCTATAGATGTGTGTATTTTGGACATGTCACATAAATGGAATTATAAACTATGTACACCTTTGTGACTGGCTTCTTTCTCTTAGCATAATGTTTTCAAGGTTAATTTCTGTTATAGCATGTATCAGTACTTTATTTGTGGAACAATATTGCATTGTATGGATCTACTATATTTTATTTATCATTTCATCACTTGATGGACATTTGAGTTATTTCACCTTTTGGCTATTATGAATAATGCTGCTATGAGCATTTGTGTACAGGTGTTTGTGTAAACATATGCTTTTATTTCTCTTGGGTATATATCTATGAGTGGAATTACTGTACTATATGGTAACATTAGGTTTAGCAGTTTGAGGAACTACCAAGCTGATTACCAAAGTGGTTGCACCATTTACATTCCCATCAGCTGTACCTGAGGGTTCCAATTTCTCTACATCTTTTCTAATAATTGTTATTGTTTCTTTTTTGATTATGGTTTTGATTTGTATTTCTCTGATAGGTAATGATGTTACTAAGCATATTTTTATGCCCTTATTGGCCATTTGTATATCTTATTTGGATGAATGTCTATTCAAATCCCTTACTCTTTTTTAATTGGGTTATTTGCCTTTTTTCGTTATTGAGCTTCAATAGTTATTATATATACTATGTACAAGTTACCTCCCAGACCTGTGACTTGCAAAAGTTTCTCCCATTCTGTGGGTAGCATTCTGCACTTTTATTTGCCAAACTGTATTTGCTTAATTCTATACCAAAGGGCACTCACCTTACATAACTCAAAAGGCGCCATAGGTCGTTTCCAAACAAAGAAGCAGTTCTCTCACTTAAAGGAATTTTGCTTTCCTCGTGGACCTTTTGTCTCCAAGTTTATTTATTTTTCTGATTGAATTTTTCTGTGTCCTCATTAGTCGTGCAGTTTTTTGCCCTTTTCTGTTGAAGCCTTTTCATCAAAAATAGGTGTATAAACTATACACTGAGAAAGATATTTTTTTCCCTTAAAGTTGTTACTGAGTTAAAATGTAGCTGGGCATGGTGGCTCATACCTGTAATCCCAGGGAAGTTCAAGATGGGCAGATCACGAGGTCAGGTGATCGAGACCATCCTGGTTAACAAGGTGACATCCTGTTGTCACTAAAAATACAGAAAACTAGCTGGGCATAGTGGCAGGCGCCTGTAGTCCCAGCTACTCGGGAGGCAGAGGCAGGAGAGTCACTTGAATGTGAGAGGCGGAGGTTGCAGTGAGCAGAAATTGCGCCATTGCGCTCCAGCCTGGGTGACAGAGCCAGACTCTGTT